>NW_002990118.1:2011528-2320286 GCF_000003125.1 Talaromyces stipitatus ATCC 10500 | reverse complement strand
CCTTTGTTGTTATGACTTCCTATTTTGGCACCGACGAGGCCATACGCGCTTACAAAGGGCTGTAGCGAGCTCACACACAGATTCTTCCTTTCTCCTTCTTTTTCTGTATGCTTAGTTTCTTGAAGATGAGCTACCCTAGAGTTTAGGTCTGAGCAAATGTCACACCACAGAGCGGCACTACAAAGGACCGAGCTCACACAACAGCGATTCTTGCAGCCGTCACATGAGCTGAGTTCCAGAACTGGATACTGGCTAGCGGACCTTCCCTTCCTCTTTTCCTCTCTTCCCAAGCTTAGGATTTTCATTAGTTAGGATCTAATAACATTCAGTTCGAAGTCTTTTAGTGTTATAACAACAACACGTAACGCAGTATTGCTTTTCACCGGGAATCCTCGTCTTTGTCATCGGTTCCCAAAACACCACCGCTCTCTCCGTATGTTGGAATAAGCTCATGGCCATGTGATGTTGCTCGATACGCGGAAACGAATAAGCTTATCGAGACGTCACACTTGAAGTCAGGGAGGCTACTCCCCCCAACCCGGCCTAGGTTCGTCAAGCAGCGGCACTTGGAGCCCAAAAACGCCTTATAATCCTCGTACGCTGGAAAGGAAAGCCAGATCTATCAAAAATATGCTTAATATTGGAGATTTAGATAGGAATTCGCCCGGTAGTCAAGCTCTTAATCAGTTGATCAAAGGGTCACTTACAACTGTGCACCCACCCTTTTAGCTAAGGAAAATCATGATCTACGTGATGCAGTTGACCAACTACAAAAACGTCGAACTCGCCGTACAAGGCCCCTACAAGCTGAGGGTATTTTGACCGTTTCCGAGGGCCGAGAGCTGGCACAAGAGGCTGAAGAAGCTGTCAACCCCCCCTGTAGCCAATGAGGATGGAACTTTGCAGCGCGCTCAACGCGCGCCACCTAGGTGTAGTTATTGTTGGCAACTAGGGCATAAGCGTAACCATTGTGAAAATCTAGCTACATAGGTTTTAATATATTTTGTGGTTTACATATAATTTCTATGGGTTCAATAAACTAGGTGTTGTTTTGGTGCGTCACTTACCCGTTAAATACGTTAACGTAATCAACAAGCGAACCGGCACTTTTTCCCGAACGCGTACACAATATTAATTCCATATTATTCAACACGCCAACATGCCACCAATTCGCAATAAAAATAAGAAAGATTTAGCTGAGCAAGAGGAACGAATCTTATTAGCTATTTCCGATTTATAAAATGGACGAATTTTACGCGTAGCTCAAGCTGCAAGGATTTATAGTATACCCCGGGTGACTCTACAAGACAGATTAAACGGCACTAAACAAAGATCTCAAGTACGCGCCAACAGTCATAAATTAACTCAGTGTGAGGAGGAATCGCTTATCAATGGATACTCGATCTAGATAAACGTGGATTACCCCTTCGACACTCTCTTGTACGAGAGATGGCTGATTATCTTCTTTCACAACGCGGAAACCAACAGGTTGGAGAAAACTGGGTATATAATCTTGTCAAACGTCGCCCAGAGATTGAATCAAAGTTCTCACGGAAATATAACTATGAACGTGCTAAGTGCGAAGATCCGAAGATAATCCAAGAATATTTTGATCGCGTACGAGAGGTTATATCAGACTATGGGATCTTGCCAGAAGACATCTACAATTTTGATGAGACTGGCTTTGCTATGGGACTCTGTGCGACTGCCAAGGTTATCACTAGAAGTGATCGATATGCTCGGCCAAAGCTATTATAGCCTGGTAATCGAGAATGGGTAACTGCAATTGAAACAGTTAATTCGATTGGATGGGCATTGCCTTCGTACATTATTTTCAAGGCAAAGAAATACACTCGATTAGGCTGGTTTGAGGATCTTCCAGACGACTGGAAAATTAATATTAGCGATAATAGATGGACGACAGATAAGATTGGATTAGAATGGCTTAAAACTCATTTTATTCCTCTTACCGATGGCCGTACATTGGGGAAATATCGGATGTTGATTCTTGATGATCATGGAAGCCATTTAACTGCTGAATTTGACCGTACATGCACTAAGAATAATATTATTCCAGTCTGTATGCCTCCTCATTCTTCACATCTTTTACAGCCTCTTGATGTTGGCTATTTTGTTGTTTTAAAGTGACATTATAGACAGCTTGTTGAGCAGCGAATGAGGCTTGGATTCAATCACATTGACAAAATCGACTTCCTCACTGCATTCCCAAAGGCTCGTACAATGGCATATAAAGCTCAAACTGTTTGGAATAGCTTTATAGCAACTGGATTAGTACCATTCAATCCAGATCGAGTTTATCAACAGCTTACTGTTCGATTAAGACTCCAACACCACCCCCTCTAAGTCGATCAAGTGATACACAATCATCCTACTTATATACCCCTTAAAATCCACGTTAATTTAAGCGCCAAATAACTACAATTAAGAAGCGAATAAGCTGGCATACGAGAAGTTCATCTGAGGCTATTGATGAAGTGTTTACACGGGCGTCAAAGGCTTATGAGATGAGTATAATAAACTTACAATCGCACAGAAGGAACTCCATGATCTACGGGGTGCACATGAGAAGGAGAAGCAAAAATGTCAAAGATCCAAGCAGCAAATATCTCATGAGCAAGGAATTACCAGAGAGGAAGCTCAAGCACTCGTACAAGGTCAGATTGAAGCATCTCAAGCTGTTACTACTGCTCTGGCCGAGCCTGAACTCCCAGTCTCTCATCCACCTATACGACGTCAATTTCGCTGCAGTGGTTGTGATGTTGCAGGACATAAAATAACTGGAAGTCCTAATCGTATTAGGAATTAATTTTTTGTATATAATTAGTATGTGGGTTAGAAATTGAGATTTGAGATCAATATTTTGTACGCGTTCGGGAAAAAGTGCCGGTTCGCTTGTTGATTACGTTATCGCTCATTGATAACTAACAATTATTCATCGGCACCTTATCGATTAATCGATGACAAGCCTGCTGTGGATAATATGAGAGACCCCTGGGGAAGAGTAAATCAATGCATACAGTGTTGCGTTACAGAAAACACCCATGTAAAGTTTCTGAAAAGCCTTATGGGAAGCCCAGCGTTGGGCGTCAGTAAAACAGCAGTTGGCTCGTTCATAAAACAAGATTATCCATGATCGTTGATAATCCTTGGGTCACCGTAACGAATTATGGGATCACTCTGCGGACGACAGGACGGATAAAAGGAAACGAGACAGATTGAATGGTAAGGCAGTTCCATCCCATTGATGATCTCAAATGACCCATAAGGTTTACCTAGGTAATTACCGACGCAGCCGGTCAGGAAACTCTCATCGTTCTGAATCCCAGATCAAACTTCAGTGAATGTTACTGAAATAGGATTATACACTCGTATTTACATGAATTATACAAAGAGGTAGATCCGCAGCCCCGAGTAAGGAGCACTTGGGAGTAGAAAAATAATCTGGCTTCCTTTATAAGTCAACGATTATGATGAAACGGTGCTAAACTCCCATGGGTATTCGATATTCTTATTCACCAGGACCATACGCCTTCGCCATCACCCATTAACGCATTAACGGCCTCATGCCTTTATTACACTGGGTATATCATCCATCGTCAAACCATCATCACGCAAAGCGATAAAACAATATTATAATGCTAGATCCGCTGCTCATTTGTGCCGAAGGACTTATGCACCACTATTCCCTGGCCATCGAAATGGTCCATATCGATATCCGAACCCGCAGTGACAGCTGCATTGGCCGGAAGTGATAAGCCAACCTCTGAGACCTGAGAGCCATCAATATCGTGTATACGTTGCGACTGGGCACGTGATTGCGTGAGGGATATGCCTCTGCTGTTATTGCTGCTGCCCCGGGAGCCCAGAGATGTGAGGCTGTGTACGCTGTGAATTATGCTCTGGACTTTTTCCGATTTTAAAAGGCCGTACTGAACGGGAAGACAGGCGGCGATGACACCGAGGCCGGCTTCAAGCATCGAGAAATAGGTGGTGAGGGTGGTGAGGTCTGAGAAGTTAGTATAACAAGGAAAACTAAAAATTGTGAACAAAACCTACACTCTTCATCAGAATCCGGGTCGAATTGAACGGCTAGCGCTCGTTGATATATGACCATACGGACAATGGACATGGCGATAGTTCTGTAGGTATTAGCACAAGAACTTTTTTGGTAATGAGGCACTATGGAGACGTACATGGCACCTAGACCAAATACACACATGATGGCAAACTTGCGACGGGTGGGCAAATGAAGTTTCCAGATCTATCATATTAGCATGTTTCTCATCTCACGTGTTTCAGTACATACCTCGCCGATAGGTAGCAAGATCGTCAAGAAGTCCATGATCACATCCGAGATGGCATAACCCATATGCACTGGCCCAGTTGGTAAACAGTATTTGGCTTCGGTTTCTCCGCTAGTCCAGTAGGCCGCAAAGTCGGTGCCACAGAGGAAGAGGAGGAGGAAGAAGAAACAGATCGTCCAAGCTATCACCGAAGCGATCATGAAGTAGTTGACCCAGGTGAACTCCCAAGCCACGTACTTGGTGAAGACGCGACGGTAGAAGAGGAGGAAGCTGAGTTTTATGCAGCCCAGGGCAGGGACCTGGAGGAGTTCGGTAGGCCAGCCAGCCTGTGAGGGTTACTCATGTATCACGATTTTGAGAGAAAGAGAGCATATACGCACCACATTAGCATCTGGGTGATTTGGACCCGCGTCTCCCTCTGAAGCAGCGTAGCCAAATCCTTTTATGCCTGTTTCTGTAGGGGGTAAGTATATTCCAATTAAACATTCGCAAAGATTCAACTAACGTACCGACGAGAATGGTGACAGCCATGCCAATGACGAAGAGCTGAACATATGTTAATACTATGCAAACACAGTAATCGTCCATTATTTCTCACCAACGCCAGGCTAATTGCCAAGTCATCCAGCCCAAGCCTGGAGTTCTTGACACGACGCGCATAGAATCGCAAACCCACCATCAATGAGCAGAAGACAATCAAACAGACGGCCTCTGCAATTACAACGGGGGCGTGGATACGGATGTCCTGGATGGCTGTCATGGTGTTGACGCATACGTTGTCGATGGGTATGGTGTTGATAGTGTCTGGTCGCGATGGAGATACATACTCTGTATATGATAAAAGGCCCACTGGTGGCGCCCCCCATAAAAGTATATCTTCATCAACGCCTTTCTAATTCGGGGCGGGACTCCGGGAGGACGGACCGGGGCGTAGCGGAACTAGAATTAGCGCACGTCAAGTGTCAAGGGCCCCTCGCTGGTGGCTGCATACCATATATCCATGACCAATTAGAACATCCTAAACATGTAATAATTGCCCTTCGGTTAGCCAGGATGATCAGCTAATACCCTGGTCGGCGAGTATTTATCCTACCAGAAACAACATAGAGACGGGAAGACGTCGCAGCAGTGTGTTGTGTTGTAAGGACGATCAGGGATTAGAAATGAGCATACCTCGACCAGGGCAGGGACTGGGGTCAGCCGTAGCTAGACTGATCAGAAGGAGGGCCAAACTTTTCAGAGCCGAATTATTTACACTTTTACCAGGGTACACCAGATTTATCTAGAGCATTAATTTCCACTAGACCAGAAGGTCTGGTAGACAATACATATACACTGCTTATACGCGGGACAAAGGTTAGTTACTTATAGCAAGAAAAGAATGGCCGCAAACAAGAGGCTCTGGTCTAGTCGTGGTAGGCGTGCTCATCCTTGTAATCATCCTTATAGTCGTCCTTATAATCGTCCGAAAGATCCTCCCCGTGTCCCTTGAGGATGTCTCCTGGATCATACCTTCGCTTTCGCATGAAGGCCTCCAGCCGATCCCAATTTACGCACTCCCGGGTAACGTCCGGGCGGACGCTGAGGTCGTGCCACGGTCTGTGTGACCAGTAGAACCGGTTGGTGGTGAGGTCAGGATGGCACATCATCGAGGTGCGCATAGCTTCGAGGCAGTGGGCTAGGCAAATTCGATCAGTAGCTGGCCGACGAAGGGAATAATAATAGATGTAGGAGAGCATACTGGTATGTTCCAGATCATTTTTTCTCTGCTCTGCCGTCATGTTGGGATAGTAATGATCTGCCTGGAGAGTCTGACGGATCCGTCGCTGTGGGATGTTAGTTTGAGCTCTAAAAAAAGAAAAGTGAATACCTACCAGACAATGCAGATTGTGATATACACCCAGCATATACAGGCTATTTCCATTCTTCATTACCACGGTACGTGACCCATCCAGATGTTTAACTTCGTCAGGGAATACTTGCAAACCATGTGCTGGAATAATCAGTTCTGCGAACTTTTGAAATTCACGACAATATACATACGATGAATTAGACGGTTCCATGCGCGCTCCGAGTCATCGCTAGGCTCCCCGAAGTAGAGATGGTTGCTCCAGTAGTTCCACGGTGGTGTATCAATGATGTACTCAATGGCCGGAGTGAGAGGAGCTGGGCTCAATGCTGTTAGTAGAAAGTAGATTAGATTTATATAACCTTAGACGTTATTCACATACAATACAGCTTCGGTTGAGGGGACTCAGTGAAGAGCAAAACGGTGCGAGTGAGCGGGATCAAGTTGATGACAATGATGACCAAGACGACCGCTAGGGTATGTGTCAACACCGAAGTCAACCACGGCCACCGAGGGCTTCGCCGTGAGAGGCGAACATCCTCCAATCCCGCAGACTGCTCGTGATCCTCCAAGAGTGGCTCTGCTTCGATTCCCATAGCGTATATATTGTGTAAAAATCTGTGTATAACGCCAAGGGACAGGAAATAATGGAGTACCCAGAGCGAAATTGAGGCGATTCCCAGTTAAAAAGAGAAAATGAAAGAAGCAGCCCCCAATTTCTCATATCAGTTAGCCCTCCAGCTAATCAGTAATCTCCGCCGCTGAGCAATGGTGGGATAACTAATGGACGGACGGCCATCCATAGACATCTATGGATGTGATGGGCGCGCATCTGCAGTGTGCAGTATGGAACGGACCTACCACGATACTTTACCAGCAACAATAGTTTGGACTAACTAACTAAACCAGGAAGTTGCGCACATAATATGTTCTAGTATAGCGGTATACGGCTGAGAGAGCTGAATACATTGCATGTACAAAGCTGTAGTGTGAGGAGGGGGTACTTCAAATGCCGACAGGGAATTCGCAATCCGGAGAAAAGTGACATATAAGAAGGTTGAAGTCAATTCTAAGGTCTGGTAACAGATACCACAAAATATCAATAAAGATATTTTTCGGCGTTGAAGTACCCAAAATCTCTCTATATTTATACCATTCTACGTGAAGGGCAGTCCAATATGCGTACACAGCTTATTTTACTCCTCACCCTTTTCTGTACTGCTATGGCTCTCCCAATGCCACATGCAGAAGGTAGAAATTTCTTTGGAGATGCTTTTAAAAAGACTCTAATTGACAATCCACAGAGACAGATGACTATCCCGTCGGCACCGAATACGAACTTGCCATTGACTGAGCTCCCTGAGACAAAAATGAACACTGAATGACAGGGTGATGGGAATTGAGGGGGAAGGGCACAATTTGCCTTATCAGTCAGCAACCTGCACTGTGATTGGCGAACGGCGTCAGCGAAGAAGGGAGGACTTAATGGACAAATGGGCAATTGTGGAAAATATAGGAGAATGGAAATGTATTGAGCCTTACTTGTTCTAGTAAATGATAGCCTTCATAACTCTATTCCAAAGTCCAATCGCTATGTATAGGTCTAAGTCATCTTCGTATAACCGTGATCATACAATCAAGCTTGATTAGCATATCTAATTGTAGCTATTAGGAAGTCTACTTTATTCCGTCTACCTTCGCCTAACAGTATTTCTTCCGATACTCCTCTGTACAACCTCGAAAATCACTCGCCAGACACGGCTCTTCAGGATCATTCCACCAGCCCTTGCGGTGAGAAGAAAGTCCAGCCTCACAAGCAAGCTTATCCGTGTAATAGACCAGATCTGCATGGAAGTTGACACCGTCAGCACCTCTAGTCGGATAACGTCTTCGTGATAAGGCGTTCATATATGCCACTTGGCGCTTTGCCTCACCTAATGGCGGTAGAGTTACATGGCCATCCCAGTATGCGGTAGCCCAAATAGCCTGAGCATCAGCGGCGCGGAAGTTGTTGGACATTCGAGCTCTCCCTAAAAAGAGAATGGAAGGATCAGATAGGGAAGCCATGCCGTTGTAGAGCCTGGCTGGTGTGAGGTTATCACCCCCGACAAATTTGGCGTCGGTCGGCGGCGAGCCCAGAATGGGATACGTTCTTAGAATCTCTGCATCTGCTTGTTTTATCAAATCTTTCCAGGTTTGGTCTTCGGTCGAGGCGCTAGGTTGATGTGGGAGACCCAATTGAGAGGCTTGTTCATTCGTGAAGAAAGGGTACGAGGAGTTCCAACCTGTGCCACATAAAGCGACATCAGTAGGCACTTCTCTTCCGTCCATCAATATTATGGCGTCGGATGTAGTACCACATGGATCACCCCGGTAGACGTGTACGTTCTTACTGACTAAATCCCAAAAATCGTCCTGCTGAATGACTCCAATAGGACCGCTGCTCCAAAAGAATCTGTTTAAGTTAGCTTTGATATAATGTAGAGTATGCATATAGAATTTATAAAGAGACAACTCACGATGCTTTTGGTTCCAAGTCACGAAAGCCTGGAAGAGCCCCTTCACGCCCACGATAGTTCGCCCAGGCCTTGAATCGATGATCGGCGGCATACAGTTTCTCCTCGAGACTAGCTCTCGCTGACTCGTTTTGATGAAGTGAGAGAGCCGTACCAGAAAGCTCATGGAAAAAAGAAGGGCTGAGCGTCGCAGCTTTCTGGGTTGCCCCGGCTTCTGCCGCATGTTTGTATCTCCCACTAGCTGCTGGATCCATGAATATGCCTGGGCCTTCTCCTGAAGTTCGAATGATCCAGTTAACATTTTTCCCTTTTTTGAGAGCACCGTACACCATGTCGGCTGCTGATTTTCCTCCCCCAATAACGGTGATGTTTCTGTAAGCTGAATCGGGCTCCAAGATCTTCTCATGAGCTCCAAGGTCCCGATGATGAAGCATGGGAAATTTACAATCGGAACTGAGAGGGAAGGTTGGCATATTTGGCAATGATGTGAGTCCTGATGCGACAGCCAATTTCTTACAGTACCAAGACTGAGGCTCGGTACCTTTGATATGCAAGAGCCACCCATCACCGTGCTTTTCCACTGATCGCACATCTGCATTGACCCTGATTCGTGATCGTAAAGATTCCCCATTGTAGACATGGCTGTCGACATATTCTTTCAGATATTTGGTTACATACTTGGCCTCAAATGTTCCGTACGCCCTGGGAGCATCGTCCGGGATGTCGAGAGCTACGTCTGCCAACGACGTCATACGTAGAGGACTTTGCGCCCAGAACGCCTCAAACACCCTTTCTGAGTACCAAGTTAGAACACATTCCGATGGAAGATACAGCTACAAACCTGCACTCCAAACCCCGCCAATGTCGGCATCCTTCTCGAAGATCACGAGGCGCGCTTCAGGGTGGATGTCGAGATAGAATCGCGCAAAGGCGATGCCGGTTAGACCTAGTCACAGTGAGCGTGGCTTCTGGGATATTTGCATTTATGTAACTCACCAGCACCTATGACTGCTACATCAACCTCCATGGCCGACATACACATAGCAAAAGGAGCCGCTGAATCGAGAGAGCACACGTTTTGTAGCTCGGAGTCGCAATATGAGCCGATAATCAGCGTGCTGAGATTATTATAGGCTATTAGCTGCATGTAAATAGTTAAAGAAGAGTGTGGTCGTGTTACAGCCCCCGCAGTGTTGAGTACACGGCTTCAGTCTTAACTTTCTCGGATATTTACAGTAGCCACAACCCCCGTCGGACGCAATATATGTAGGAAGGAGCATGTTTGGACATGATCGACACATCCATCTGTTTGATAGGTCCTATTGGGAGGAATACATATCTCGCTATATGCAGGGTTCTCTATATTGACCGGGGTAGGATTTTTTCCTTTGTTTTTCCCGGCATTCACGGTTCCGAGTCATCAGCCGAAAGGTTGCTTGTCTGCCCCATCATTCATTTTTATACGCTGGTGGTTCGAATGAGCGTTCGAATCGTGAAGGTTTATAGCTTTAATGCTCACTTGGCACGTCGGGCAGCCTTTAACCCTATTATACGTGTGCTATGGAGAAAGACCTTTCCGACATTCCTGCACCAGACGCCGCTGGGCCAGCCACGATACTTGCAGGCATAAATAGCCAGAAGGAGACAGAACCATCGACGTCCCTTGAGTGGGCGAGTAATCCTAGGAATCCTGTCAACTGGTCTCCCACACGGCAATGGGGCATCATCGTCCTCCTCTGGGGTGCCAACACTGTGGCGTATGTTCTCCATGTCGTCTATCGTTGTCTTCATTTTTACCACAGACCTGCAATCGTTGTACATGTTAATTTAAAGTCGTTATCTGATCATAATCTAGCTCTATCTGTTCTACTGCTTTCGAACCTGCCCTGCCGTTCGTCCTGGATGATTTCGGTACTCATAGTGATACTCTATCCTCGTTCACCATTTCAATATATCTCATAGGGTTTTGCTTTGGTCCACTGTTAATCGCCCCTGTGAGTGAGCTTTATGGACGCGTTATTGTGCTGTACCCCAGCTTCGTAGTCTACCTCGGTGCCCTAGCCATCTGTGGGAGCAGCAACAATATCGCTGTGTTCATCGTCTTCCGTGCCCTGATGGGGTTTGCAGGCATTACGTTTCTGATTTGTGGACGGGCTGTTGTCGCAGATATAATTGCACCCAAGCGGCGTGGTCTGGCGGTGACGTTTATAACTAGCGGTGCTACATTTGTAAGTCACTGGAATGATATCGTATATCTCTGTGCTGACTAGGTAGGGTCCGACTTTAGGTATATCACTATAATAGCTTCAAGCCGAAATGATGAGACAGCTGACAGCCCAGGACCAATTGTCGGCGGCTATATCGCCGAGACCATTGGATGGCGATGGATTTTCTGGATTTCAATGACATTTGTAAGTGATTCTATTCTTGTCTACGCATGACATATTTAAACAATTTTGGGGCGCAAAAAGAGCCTTATTACTGGCATATCGAAACTCATACAAACCTCAATGCTACAATGTCAGCTTACAATATACAGTTGGGAGCATGCATGCTCGGATGTCTACTCACTCTCCGAGAGACATATCCTCCAATTGTCCTCGCTCGTCACCTCAAGCAGCAAGCAGACAGCACCAAAGCAGCAGAAAAGCCAGCGTCACAGTTATTGATCACAGCATGCACCCGTCCCCTTCGGTTCATATTTCGCACACGCTTAATACCCCTTTTTACTCTCTACACCTCCATTCTCAACTCCTATCTCTTCATCCTACTTTCGACCCTCGGGACCACTTTCCAAAGCAGCTATAGATTCTCACCCGGTGCTAGCGGCCTTGCATATCTTGGAATGATGGCAGGCTTTGTGCTCAGCCAAGCTACTTTGGGTGTATTCTCTGACTTCTATGCCAATCGGCAAAGTCAAAGACGCCCGGATAAGACCATCAAACCGGAAGATCGACTTCCACCTCTCATTCTTGGAGCCGTAATTCTTCCTGGTGCTCTTCTTTTTTACGGGTGGACCTTGGAAAGGCACACGATGTGGATTGCCCCCATAATCGGGAGTGGCCTTGTGGCTTTTGCAGCCATGTACTCTTACATTCCTGTGCAGATATATGTGATCGATGTGTATACTCTCCACACAGCCAGTGCTACCGGTGCCATGTCTATTATCCGCAGCGCCATATCGGCGGCAGTACCTCTCGGCGCAGATCCGTTGTATGCGCGCTTGGGATATGGATGGGGATATACATTGCTTGCGGGCTTGGCTTTACCATTTATTATACTTGGTGTTGTACTTGTGAGATGGGGAGAAAGGATTCGGCAAAGGGAATCCGCACTTGATTAGTGTAGGAGTGTCTTTTACGCGCTCATAAAGTAAGTTATGTTTATTATCAAATATTACTGGATGGAATACATATATCTAACAATGTAATATACAACAAGAATGGAAACACATAATACGAGCAAACAATACCAAATGACTCCCGCCCATCCCTTATTTTTTTCTTGTTATATCCAAGTCTTGAACAAACCTAAATATAGAAACCCTGTTTCTTCACCAATACTTCATTTTTCCCAATCAAAAGATCCAGCCGCAAGCTCTGCATCATCAACTGCATCATCGGTACGACAGCCTTATCCTTCAAAAGTTGCTCCTTCTTAATCCAAAAATGTTGGTAATTCAACGAGCCAATGCAGTCGGAACCAGATTCCGGGTACTCATTAGCTTCGCTACACCGTATAACCAGCAGATCATCCGGATCGTTATATGCGTGACGAATTATAGAGGAATATGCACCTTGCTCAGCTGGCCAGTTATCCCTGAACTTCTCACAACCAGGAAAACGGACATGGTCATCCACACAAGATTTCCAACCCTCCCATATCTCGAAAGTTCGAGGCGTGTTTTGCGCGAGGATGAACCCTGTATTTAAGTTCACTTTCCCTTCCCAGTCTAGGTTGAAGTCCTCGTTCGGGTCGGAAGGGATTGCGACTTTGGTGTTTTTGGTGAAGTTCCAATAGTTCATTTGCCATTCCATGGGTAATGTGAGCTCTTTGAAGATGGCATCTGCTTCGACATTTAGGAGATATTTGCATTCTTTTAGGTGCTCGATGACGGCGGGTACTTTGGCCCAAGACATATAGCGATCTGATGGCTTTTGTGCAAGATGGACGAAGGCATATCTATATCCGTGGATCATTGCTATATCAAGTCAGCCCCGATATTCCAATGTTTATTGTAAGATACTCGTACCATAAAGATAATGATTTAAAAGACCAGCTGAAAACTTGTCGAATGAGTCCCAATTGAGGGGTTGTTCATTGAAAAGCTCATGTTTCTTCGAGAACGGCCGATTGTCAATGTCCACGACACACAGATCCTTGCCCAATGGTTTTGTCCATATGGGGTCATTCTTCAAGGTGAAATTGTATCCCTCATATGTCGAAAAGTACGGGGCAGTTATTGGATGAATGAAAGGGGCATTCATTTTTCGTATCGCCTCGGCATATGGATGACTAGTTCCTGGCTTTAATCTGAATATAAATGCCGACGATTCACTATTGTAGTATTTTAGCACATGCAGGATCACAAAAGCATCCAGGATCAGGTTTACCTGAAGTATAAGCGGAAGTAAATTGGAATTGACAAGCCGCAAACGACGAGGACGGCTAGATGAAGAAATCTCGGGTATTTCATGGATGTGGTTTTAATGACCATGAGTATGGAATATGAGAAATTCGGAGGCAACTCGCTCAAGAAGTAGTCAGTAGCCCTTCTTAGCTATGTCTTATGAAAGGCTTGGAATGCTCAATGTTCCAGTTAAGTATTCGATTAACAGATGGGATGAATTAAGAGACGTTCCTTGATATTAAATATAGCAGAAGACCACCGGTTCTATAAAAAGGATTTGATGTATACCCACATAAGCTGAAATACCAAATAATTTGAAACATAGAGTAACTTAAAATATGAATATCTAGTACAATAGTCAAAATATAAGAGCCAAGCCACTGAGGTAGCGAGCTTTAGAATCCCGAGTATGGATCAGCCCACCTGCAAGCTCCTAAGATCATACGCATAATTTCCTAGCAGAGTTCTATAGCGAGCTTAGATATGAGCTATTTTGTATATTCTTACGAGCAATTGAGTATGGCGATCTAGGAGATGCTTATAAGGCAGCACGTGTACAAGGAATCCAGATCTTTATAAGGAATCCCACATATGAGCAACCCAGGTTCTTATCAGGAAGCTTACGTACAAGTAATTTTGTTGACTTCCATAAGCTGAAAGCTGAATCGCGTATGAGTAATCTAATTTTTTATGAGAAAGTCATATAGGTATAATTAAATTCTCATGGGCAAGTTTCCGTACAAGTAGGCTTCAGTTAATTATATGAAGGATCCATAAAATGTAGCCCATCAGAATATACTGTCCCTACCTTAGTCCACTGTGAGAAAGTATCTAGCATTTGAAATCTATGTAGATAGTGCATACAGCATGGCAGCGCCGGGACGGCGCTACTTAGGTGAGCAATGGACCACGCTAATTCGAAAACGGTTAGCGCTATGTGGAAAACTCAGCTACACTCCGAGTCGTATTCTAGGAGAGAGTTGAATGATGTACGAAGTACATAGTACAGTCGCTAGCTGGTTGTTAGAAAATTTACTTGTTGAAGCACAGCTTGGCATCCGCTAGTCACTTCCGACTAAGGTGCTTGACCTAGTGGTTTATAACCGACCCTATTTCTAACATTTTTGGCGCTTAACCCGCTATCGTACATGGTATATGATATAGGTTACCAAAGGCAAACTTGACCTTCAACGAACCGAGCGCCAAGGTTTCAGGTACTGGACGCCTTATTAATCGGCCAATACCATAGAACATGTGTTGAAAGGAGATTTTGATGGCGTGGCGTGGTGCATTCTCAGCCTTATGAGCCGCTATGAATCTTTGCCAATCAAGCATTAGGTTTAGTAAAACAAACATCGTCAACGACTCCGAAGATGGACCCGTCATATATAGGAGAACTAGGCAGGAAAGCCACTGGGAACATATATGTGTCTAACCATGAAATCTGACTTATCAAAAGCATCATCAAGGCATAGCAATGTTAAGATTCGCTGGCGCTTTGAATCAGTAAGTTCTGGCTATCACCAGGGCTCCAGATACTTCACTTGACTATGTTTTCATCCCAGTTTTGTCCAATTAGGACCTTCGTTATCTAGCTACGAAGTATACACTCAAGATATTCCATGACTCAAGTGAGTCTGGGTATGGCCTTCATTACCCTGATCGCCGATACGAACAAAGATAGAGTATGATCATAGGTTTTGGGCGATGGTCTTGCCGCGGACCGAGTGAGACATCGATACAGGCCTCATCAAATAGAAGAGAATAGCAATATATTTTCAAAGCTTAATTGTACTGACACCACCACAATTTCTACGCTGTACCTAGCGTGCTCTAGTTTGATAGCGTGTAGAGTTTGTGATGATTCATAGAGTCTCAAGGTGTGATGATAAGCTGCTTGCTCTGAAACCAATACCGGATACCTCTTCGATTGTCTCTTCATTTTAATAGAGACTCTTTTGAGTGGAATATTTCTAAGATAGAGAACGTAACTGTTTATTGATATAATTATTGCTTTATAGTGCGTCGAATGTATGTCACTGCGGTTTTGTTATAAACGAGCAGTCTTAGCCCTATCCTCAGAATTGACTCCGATTCCGAACCAGATCCTCGTATTTGTCACTAAGTATGCGGGGAAACTCAGGGTCTCACCCACTACTTAGCGTTCAACAATGTCATTGCTTAATCGACCTAAGACTGAACCACTAAATTAGGGCCGAAACTACCAATTTGTATAGTAGCGAAATTGGCTCTCATTGGCGCTATTCGAAGGATTGGAAACCCTTTTCTGCTTCAGAAGTAGACTCCTGGCTCTCCGCAAACCTTCTGGAACTACCCCCACGCTACGCAAAGAGTAGAATTGAAGTGAAGCACCGATTCAATCACGATAGGTATCATCCAGAACAAAAGCACACAAATATGCGTAGTCTTTGGGCCTAGACAGTAGAGTCAAAATGAGGAGGAACCCGCAAGTGTCGATTTAACCCATCATCGCTGTAACAGTTCCACTCCGAGGCCGACAAGCACAGAGATATGATGTAGAATTAGCAGTATATTGGATATAGTTTTTGTATAGCCCTACGCCCTGCACCTCTATCCAGATCCTATCTTTAGTAGATCTTAGGGCAATGCGAGAGAAGCCCTAATCTACTCACCTAGAGGATTAGGGCTCTAGAGATCACGTTTGCACGGACATCGGAAATAAGGGTTAGGGTTAATATGAAACTAACGGGGAAACTGGCCAATGACGTCAAATCTCGAACCAGCCGAGGTTCAGAGTGATACGTACAGAGTACCTGAGCACTGAGTCTATGATGAATAAATAGTTCAACTTAAAAGGCACATTTGAGTCCCAAATTGGCGAATTGACATATTGACGAAAATGTCTTTGTGCATGAGAAACTCTTATATGAACTTCCATTCAACCGATGGTGTCGTCCAAGCACAATGAAGAGTCAAAAATAACAGCTGTTACCGTACCATACCAACCTGGAGCGTAATAAAACGCGCTCCCCTCAGCCGAGGCTACGGCTCTTTCTCGTTGCGCTTCACCCCGGCTAACTCCAGCTTTCGTTTCCGCTGGCCTTCCCCATGATCTCACCATATAACCAATCCTTATCACAGAGATTATTTTAGTTCGACACGTCTTGCTTGTGATTTTACCTTTCTTTTAATCACCTATCAAAATTTTTTTTCTCCTGTTCAATACCATTTTTGCGCCGTGATTTATTCAGTCGAGGGGATGTTTCTGACTTCCGCTCGAAGTCGTCTCTCACCCTCTCTCGGACGTGCTCCCGCTTTGCGACTATCTAACAGGACTTCTCCTGTAGGTTGTCTCAAGTATTCAGACATAGAGTATTTGCTGATATTCTTCTACTTACAGATATTAGCTATGGCGCCCCAACGGCGAAAGCAATCTTCTGTTCCGGAGGGTAAGTCGACCCGCTAAAGTTACCTTGATGCATGTGACTGACTTCAACAGGTTATGTCGAGGATCTTTCCAAAGGCAAAATGCTTCGTTTCGAAAACTCCCTTCCCAAACTCCCCGTCCCGACACTTGAAGAAACCGCAAAGCGCTACCTAAAATCCGTTCATCCGCTACTTTCGGCTTCCGAGTACGAACGGACGACCAAGGCCGTGGAAGAATTCATTAAGCCAGGCGGCCAAGGAGAGACACTCCAAAAGAGACTTATCGCTCGTCGCGACGACCCAAAGATCAATAACTGGCTCACCGAATGGTGGAACTTTGCCGCTTACTTGGGCTACAGAGACCCTGTGGTCCCTTATGTTTCTTACTTTTACTCTTACCGGGATGACCGCCTACGTCGCAGCAACCCTGCCGCGCGTGCTGCCACCGTGACCCTTTCCGCTCTCGACTTCAAGCGCCAGGTTGACGATGGATCTTTAGAGCCAGAGTACTTGAGGAAACTGCCCATGGCAATGAGCTCATACCAATACATGTTTAACTGTACCCGTATCCCTGCTCTGCCCGCTGACTACCCTCAAAAGTACTCGCCCGAGGAGAACAAGCACTTTACTGTTGTCCGCAAAAACCAATTCTTCAAGGTCCCCTACGTCGTCGATGGCCAACAGCTCACATCCGGAGAATTGCAAAAGCAATTTGAGCACATCTATGAACGTGCTGAGCATCCCGTCAACCCTGTCGGTGTCTTGACCGCTGCAAATCGTGACCACTGGACCGCGTCACGAGCAAAATTGCTCGAAGCTAGCCCCGCTAATGCCAAAGCATTGAAAGACATTGAGTCCTCTGCTTTCTTGGTCTGCTTGGATGACGCTGCTCCTGTGACTCTTGAGGAGCGAGCACACCAGTACTGGCACGGTGATGGATGTAATCGTTGGTTCGACAAGCCACTCCAGTTTATCATCAACGATAACGGGACTGCTGGATTCATGGGTGAACATAGTATGATGGATGGTACTCCCACGCATCGTTTGAACGACTACGTCAACAGTTTGATCTTTGGCAACAAGCTTGACTTTGACAACACACCGGTCCGATCTACACTTCCCCCACCAGCTCCCATCAACTTCGAGCTCAACCTTGAGACCGAGAAGGCCATCAATGAAGCGCTCCAAGAACACAAATCTCAAATTGCTGCCCATGAGTTGCGCGTACAAGCATTCCAGGCTTACGGCAAAGGATTGATCAAGAAATTCAAATGCAGTCCCGATGCATACGTCCAGATGGTGATCCAACTCGCCTACTACAAGATGTACGGCATCAACCGACCCACATATGAATCTGCGTCGACCCGTAAGTTCCAAGAAGGCCGTACCGAGACCACCCGAACCGTATCCGACGAGAGTGTCGCCTTCTGTCGCGCCCACCAGGACCCCAAGGTCCCTCGCGAGGAAGTCGTCAAGCTGTTTCGCGAAGCTCTTAAACAACACACAAAGTATACTTTGGAAGCCAGTGATGGCAAGGGTGTTGATCGCCACTTGTTCGGCTTGAAGAAACTATTACAAGAAGGCGAGAAGCTGCCTGAAATTTACCAAGATCCTGCATATACCTACAGCAGCTCGTGGTATCTGTCAACCTCCCAACTCAGTTCCGAGTATTTCAATGGTTACGGTTGGAGTCAAGTGATTGACGACGGATTTGGTATTGCTTATATGATCAACGAAGACAGGTTAGTTTTCTCTACCATGCCCGTGTAAACCACATACTAATATAGTTTCTAGTCTCCAATTCAACATCGTCTCCAAAAGACTCGGCTCAGAGCGCATGAGTTTCTATCTCAATGAAGCCGCGCTCGAAATCCGTGATGTATTAATGCCTGACCTTTTGGCTGAGAAGGAGAAGGCCAAGTTGTAAACTTGTATATATTTTTTTCTTTCCTTCATCTTCTAAAGAGCTTCGTCGTCCGCGTGAAGTGGACTATATAGATTTGATACAGTATCCTGTCAAGTGTTGACCAATGAATGATATGAGTTGATCGGATGAACGGAATGATCGACCTGACTAACTTAGTGGTAAATAATTCTATCTGTACCTGGTTCGTCGTATCACATAACTGGCCAGATGTACTAAGCTAGGTAAAGATATCTGAGCAGTGAGAACCGGAAATATACCGCTCATCGAAAAACAAGGCCCGGTTTGGTTTTGTAGGTATATTTTCCGCTGTCAATATCCAATCAACGTACTCACCCACCACTTAGTTACTCACTCTTGAGTTAAGTTTCGTAGCTATGTAGTAGAAGGTGGCCCGATATCATGCCCAGTGCGATGTTGTAACCCTCCGACACCCTTTTGTATTATAGCGACCAACACACTCAGGCTCTCGCAAACGGTCGTATAAGACTCATAGAAGGATCTGTGGATGACTCTTTGAATAACATAAATTGGCGTGATACAAGGGCTGCTGGAAGAAGGGTTCTGAATCCTGAATGTAAGTATGCTATGTGAAAAAAAAAAAAAAAAAACGAATTAGGGAGCCAGATTCGAATCACAGATTACTCCTACCTTCCAAATAACATAAGGACGGTCCAACTGCTTTTAACGAGACAGGATTGCGATCTATAGCTCAAACCTAAATACCCCATGGTGACGCTGTCCAAGCTTCCTCTCCACGTCTAGCTCGTCTGTATAGTCCTGATCAAATGCGTCGCGCACAACATTTTCCATGGCCTCATCATTAATTATCTCATACATTGCTTTTGTGAACTCCCAATACACAGGAAAATATTCAGCACATTCGCAATTTACTAATGTAGTCAGCCTTCCTTGGTCAGTGAGAATGTCGGTCGAGTTAATGTCCGCATGGATGAAGAATGAAGAATGATGCCGTGATTGGATTAGAGTAACTGCTTGTCTAGTTTCGTTGGCATGTGTTCTGGGATAAGGTGTTTATGGAAATCCGATGCTTGAATGAATGACCCAAATTCACCAACACGGTAATCGAAAAGGGCGCTGCCTAAGGTGCTTGCGAAACAATAGGGTGTTTGATTTGGAATATTCCGAAGTTTAGAGATGATTATTTTGAAATCTTGGAAAGCTGCTCGCACTCTTGAAATGAGAGCCGGTGAAAAAACACTCTGATGGTCTTCGGCACAGAATGCCAAACTCTTCGCATTTTTTGTTGAACAGGTTTACTCCATATAACTATGCAAACATCCACAAGAAGGATGCATTGAAAAAGATTGCTCTTGCGGCAATCTCGGAATTTACGTTGGCTGCGTGAACTCTTTGGCAAGACCATCTCGTTTCTCGAAAGTTGAAAGCCACGACTCTACCAATCTGCAATGCTTCCTATGTTTCCGATACCATATCAATCTAACCTACAGACAAGTATAGGAGTCGCTCTCTTGGCTGGCTACAATGTCTACTCGTTCAGAAATTCTTCCGGATTTTCCGGACGACATTCACAGCAAACATGAAATAGCCACCCCTTTCTGCGATGTCCATCCACTCTTCAATTTGCAGGGCCGATTACATCGTAGCCGGAGGAAGCCAAGGTGTTAGCTCTACTGTCGTCCATGCCATCTCTGTATATGACGGGAACATTATAGTGCTGGACATCAGAGATACTCGAAGAGTTCGGAATGCTCACAAAGAGATATGGTATAAAGATCATATATATCACAACGGCGTAGCCGACGAGAAGAGCCTTACGTCTTCATTTGATCAGGCCGTACAATTCCTTGGCTCCTTGAATGGGTTGTTTACCTCTGCAGGCAGGGGCCGCAACTGAGAAGCCTTTCGTTGAACATACCTGGACAGACATGCAAAGAGTTCAAGAGATATGTTTCCCAAGCCAGAATGCCTTTACGCAGGACGGAGGACTGAAAACACACCGAAGGTCCTCGGGACATTTTTTCGCAAGTCAACTAGCTGCCAAGCAGTTTCTTAAGAAGGGAAGTCCTGGAAGTATCGTCCGTGTCGCATCAATCATCTCGTACACAGTCCTTCCTAAATACCGCATGTCCACCTGCAGTTCCTCTAAGGGCACCGTAGTAATTCTCAGGGAGTTGTTATTGTCGAACTCGCGCCACTCTGAATCTGCGTGAATTCCATATCCCCTGGGTTTATCGACTCCGAGCATACGCGAGTTGTTGAAAAGGGAGCCCCTGTATCACCACCTATATATGCCTTCGACTAAGCAAGAATTGTGCTAGAAGGTATGCTTTGCTTTCCTGTTCTAAACTTTGTGATAAATACCAGTACTTATCTCGCTTTACCAGGAGAAGTAACCATCACCGATGAGACTGGGCAGACGACGACCTCCAAGTTGCGCACCAGGGAGATACTTTTCTTTTCTGTCGAGGGACTGGATTGACCATCTCATCCTCATGGTACGGATTAATCTTCAGAATTGAGGGTGCCTTTATGTGCGCAGATATTCTAATCAGTCAACTGATGCATAGAAAACTAAACTGGAGGTTTAAAACTTGGCTGTTTTCACCGATCCATCCCTTCTGAAATACTCTTGGTAACTGTGGATTTCAAGTAATGTGATGTGAAATCAATCCCAAATTGGATGTATGGTAGGCTAAGTATACCTAAGCAAAGTAGCATAATGCTAACCGTTGTGTCAAGGTACTGTGTGCCGGCACATACCAATCACTTATGTAGATAGTAGCAGTGCACTCCCAGCTGTAACTAGAGTTATATATCTACGTCATTGTAATATGTATATCAGAATGAATGGAATTTCATTTGTATGGGGCCAAAAGTGGTTTCACTACTCAAGAGTACAACATTATTTGCTTGTTTTGTGAAGCTTCTTGTCGAATGCCCTCGACCCTGAATGTATTAAAACTATGCTTCCTGATTTATTTTCAGTTCATTTCGCTCTTTGCGTTCCGTGTTGATGAGAGTAATAAAAATACATGATGTCGTGAATTGATGTTGGACTGATGAAGGCATGAATTAGTGAGTTTTTGTAGACTGATAGTTGAGTGCAATAGTGGACTTACTCCTGAGTTCATGTCCCTTGCATAGAAAATGTGTTGAATTAATGGTCTGTCAAGGTAGAGTCCCTAGATAGAATACCGGTTCTATCCTTCTCGTGCAGAGATCAGTCAATAAATCTAGATTCAGCCTGTGGCGTCTTTCTCTGTTGCCCGGGGCTCTTCCTGGGTAGCTGCAGAACCCGTATCCGCATCAACCTGAGTCGCAGTCGCAGTAGTAGTAGTAACACTGGGCCCATCAGAAGAATCAGTGTTCCCTGCGGCTGCTGCACCTGTAGAGGAAGCAGAAGAGGACAATTCAGCAATCTGACGCTCGAGAACTCGGATACGAGCACGAAGCATGCGATTGTCACGATTCAAACTAGCAATTTCAGCCTGGTAGTACGCATTGTCGTCCAGACTTCCTCGACGCGCTGCAATAGAGGAGTCATGTTGCTGTCTGTCCAACACATCGCTCAAGTCAAAGACCGAGTCGGAGGGTGGAGCGTTGGGAAGCGGGTAGAATGGTTGATAGGCTGTCGCTGCTGTCTCTGAGCCACGTGAACCACGACGAGTGGAGAATGGGGAGTGGGAATGCGAATGGACTGTTGACGAGCGAGAGACGCCTGGAGTCGGGAGTGGTGGGATGGTGGGGAACTGGTGGGAGCGCTCAGAGTTTGGAGTGAGATTGTTGTTGTCATCGACCACTGCAGTCCCAGAAGTGGATGATGAGCCCTGTTGTTGCTGGAGTTGGAGTTGCTGGAGCTGAAGTTGTTGTTGACGGATCATCTGGAGAAGACGGTTCTGTGGATCTATTAGCTTCAAGTCTTGATATTTCACTTTGTATGCTGTTCAGAAGGGGATATACCACTTGGGCTTCTTGCTCCTGTTCAAGTTCTTGATGCAACTCTCCCAAGGATGGTGCACGCTGATGATGCGGGTCCCCAGTTGCGATGATAGGACTCCCTCCCAAGCTCGATGGGCTGGCAGTACGAAAATAGTTGCTGAAAGAAGGTGAGCGGTGTTCATGATGATCAGTACCTGCAATAGCAGCAGCAGAGGGCGAATCATTCAAGTTGAGGTGAGAGCGTCGACGACCCTCTGAGATCGAAGGCCTAGTGCTCTGAGGAGAGCTGCGATGTCCACCACCGAGGGGTGAACCGTGTGACAGGTCTGCTGAGCTAAGAGGATTCATGGCTGCTGCTGGTGGAATGCTTGACGATCGTGAAGATGAGTGATTTCTGTCATTACTGCTTTGTCCTTCTGTGCTAGGAGCTGGCCAGTTGTTGCGTGCATGGAGCGGGGAAGAAGTTGATGATCTGGAGGGAGGGAGGGAGTTGAGGTCCGGAGCCATTTGGGCAGATTTTCAGAAAGTAAAGGGTCCTCAGCTTGTGTTTTTTTTTTTAGATTTTGTTTGCACTGCACCCCAGAGCATCAGAGAGTGAAAGAATGTTGTTTGATGGATTGGTTGATAGTGCCTGTCTGACATCAATGCGGGGTATCATGTGACAGCTCCAAAATTGTGACTGCAGCGCAGCGGCGATTGGGGTTAGGGTTAGGACTGAACATTCACAGAATTCTTTGTATTTATTCTTGGTTAATCTTCAAGAAGGTAGATATTGAGTATATGAATATTCGAGTAAGCGTCACGACAGGCACCAGAACTTAGAATACAGTATAATTACAGACAATTGAACATTGAGGATCATGAAGGTACACCCTCATAGTCCCAGCCTTGATTGACTCTCTTCCTCCGAGAAATTCTCCGATTGGAGTTGCACTTGACGAAAAGAGTCGCAGCTGTGATAACCAGAATTATAATCGCAGCAATGGTGGGCACAAGAACCGTTTTTCTGCCGACATTGTCTGCATCCGCTATATAGATACAAGTCGCGTTTGCGCCTCCCAATACCCAGCAGTATTGAACATCAATCGAGTTCAGATTGATCCAGACCGGCTCGTTTGGTGTATCGCTGGCCGATAGGACTGTATGGTACAAATATGTATTCTCCAGGCCGGTACGCGGTACGTCGAAGGATGACCCGTTTGAGCATATTTTGTTAGAATCGGCGAATGATTGTCTGCTGTCCGAGAGAACCCATGAATAAGGCCTACTGTCCACGCGACAGGCTGCGCGATAGGTGTCTGAGCAATTTCCGGCTCGCCAGTGCCCGTTGGAGGTAGGATCCATCATTGCACAGCGAAGTATGTCACTGCTGGGAGCGATTTCCTCGTAGCCGGGAAGACTACTTGCGTTTCGAGGCTCTCCCACAGCCCATGACCACATTGTCGATAGAGATAGGTTTCGATAGGGATCAACTCCAATATCCGCCGACTGGCCACCCAAGGTATGGTTGATAACAGGCGTGATACCACAGCCCGTATAATTCTTCAACAAAAGCGAAGTAGAGTGTGAGATGTTTGGGCCGATCTCATTAAGAGTCGACAATGCCCAAGAGTTGTTCAGATTCTTGGGATCCGTACTCTGCGGGTTGTAGAAACATCCAAACTGTAATCCTTGTCCAGCGGATGTCGCCGATACATTGATAGCGTCTTCTATATAATTCGTAGAAAAAATGTACGGCTCATCACCAGAGACATTGTACCCTTGTAGCTGAGGGTCAATGCTGCCTCGGCCAAGTATCAATCGCTTTGCCCGTTTGTTGATCAAGTAAGCCAGACAAGGCCATCCATCCGGCGTGCTTAGGATATGATTGTCTTGACGTATCGTGGTAAAGTACTCCTGTAACACCGTTGTTCTTGATCTGGTACCATGGTACCACGAATCATTGAGGTTGCTTCGTTCTTCTGCGAGTTCTGGGGGTGTGTATATAAATGAATCAAGAGCATTATTCGATATTTCTCCCAGCAGAAGAGATCCTGAGGGGAGATCTGCACTCGATACTATAGAAGCAGGTTGATCAGGATTGTTCGAGTCCGCCGCCACATGTATGTTGAACACGATGTAGAGAAACGTGGAGTCTATATCTGCGCTGCTAGACCTAATATAGCTGCGTAAATCCTCCATAATCGTTGTTAGATTGAAGGTGCCTGAGCAAGTATAGTTTCCTAGCCTGTAAGGGGAATCATCCGATGTCGAGTTGGAGGGAATTGAAACAGGACAGAGTAGCCATTGTCGATTTGAGGGAGACCAGTAAACATCGATAATGAAACGGCGGTATCCAACTGTCAAAAGATCCGATAAACAGAATGATCCTGCGTCTCCAAGATATCGATTATCGCCGAAGCATGCTGCGGTAAGCGCGATCGAAGGCTCCGTCACGTAGTTGATGGGGACTTGAGCTGAGACATCTCGTTGGCTCTGTGATTTCAGTTAGCTCAAATTATTGTTTACCGGGATGTCGGTATTACCAGTAAATCGACCCAGAACGTGCTGTTTAGCAGAGCAAAGTCCGACGTATAGCTCCCAGACATGCCGACCAGAGAAGCTGTGTTCAGGGTTCGCAGCGCGCAGTCATCTCAGAAAGTCTGGCATGCAGAGCCACAAAAGGAACAATAATTGCAACGTATTATAATCAACGGCAGGCATATTTCATGCCATTGTGATAGATGATGGGAATCAACAATCAAGAGGATAAGTTCAAGGGAAATGCGCGGGAGAATCCTATGTCATCGCCGGCGCTTTACCCCTTTGAGACACGCATCTGATAATGTGGCCTCTTCGGGCTAAATGTCATCCTCAACTTTCAAACCCCAACTCGACTTCACGCTTCGAATTTTTTTTTTTTTTTTTGAATTTACCTTACGGATAATATTCAACTGTACTGTCCACAAATTTCTATAATTGATTGCGACAAGTCAACACGCCCAAGATGGCTGCTCCTCCCGGAATGACACCGCAGCAAATGGCGGCATTTCAACAACACATGCAACAGCAAGTCGCCACTGAAGCCGCAAAAAGAGGAATGACACCAGAGGCCTTTGTGAAAATGCAGCGAGAACAGGTTGCCGCCGAAGCAGCCAAACATGGATTGACTCCGGAACAATATGTGCAAGGGTTGAGGATGAGGGCTTTACAACAACGTGCCGCCGCTCAACAAGCCGCGCAGCAAGGCCAACCAGGGCAGGCGCAAGCACAACAAGGAGCACCTGGACAACCTCCTCAAGGAGCGGTTCCACAGCAACAGATTCAAAAGCAGGTTAACGTTAATCCCAACAACCCTCCAGACCCGAAAGCTATCGCGTTAGCAAAATGGTTGCGGACACAGGATTTGAAGACTCGCACATGTATCTTGGATGGGCAACGAAAGGACATGTTCAAAGGTATTTATCAGTTACTATTCTGTGGAGGCAATCTCGTTGATAGAGTCATTACCTAGTCAAACGTGCAATCCGAGCCATCGAGTCTCCAGCATATGCAAAAGCCGCAGCCAAGAGCAAAGGGCTCTTACCTCCCGTCACAGATCGAGCATCGGCAGAAAACGTGTTCAAGCTCCTCCCTCTATCATTATTAGCATTACGGGTTACCAAAATAGATCCACATGCCGGCCACAACCACGGCAAAACAAAGCGAGTAAAGGGATTATGGACCGTTAAGATCGAGCAACACCAAGAGACAGATCCAATGATGCACTACGTGTTTTTATACGAAGGGTCTCAATGGAAGCAGAAAGCGATGGCTATTGGTGTGGTTCTTGCCATCTTTGCCGTTGTCTTGTTCCCACTATGGCCTATCGTGTTGCGTCAGGGTGTTTGGTATCTTAGTGTTGGTATGATGGGTTTGTTAGCTGCGTTCTTCGCCATGGCGATATTCCGACTTGTCCTATTCTGTGTCACTGTGTTTGTTGTTCCACCTGGGTTGTGGCTTTTCCCGAACCTGTTCGAGGATGTCGGATTCTTTGACAGTTTCAAGCCTCTGTGGGGTTGGCAAGAGGTATGTGGCTCGCCTCTAACTGTACAACATCTTATAACTGACCATCATTCCTACAGAAGAAGAAAAAGAAAGTGAAATTATCCAAGAAGGCAAAATCTGCCCCTTCAGCTGACGCTCAAGGCACATCTGAGAAAGCCAAAGATACCGCTGCTCCAGCTCCAGCTCCTGCTACTGCTCCGAGCAGGACTGCCCCTGCAGCGACGGACCACTCATCTAAACGTAGCCTTGCAGCAAGCGTTGAGGACGCCGAGGAGTAGTAAAGACCAGTTCAAAGCTTTTCATATATTTTGTATTCCTTCGCGAAACGTGTATGTCATTCCCCAAAAAAGCCATGGTTCCCATTATAAACTGGTACTTTCTCTCATGTGTTTTGCTTGTTTTGTATTCACATTTTCCCGCTTCGGTATGAGCGGCAGGGTATGATCAGCGCGTTTCTTGATTTCTGGTTGCACTATATCAGTTATATTCAGATAATGGTATGTTACTCCAATTTTTCCGTATGCTCGCCTGTATACAGCAACGCATCTATGATCCATGATCACGCCTCGATAATCTATAACGTCTGGATAAGAAGGGTAGTTCGAAGGGGTGTTTGGTGTCTATATGCCTAGATGTGGAACCATTTCAGGTGTTTGGCTAGCGATTCACGCAGAATCTCAGACAAAGTAGCGTGTGGAATAGGTAGTTTATACTATGGTAGCTCATTATGACTTAGAGTAGATATTCTGTGGCTGGTGGCTGGCGATCCATTTTGGCCACCACCATGATGGTATATAAGAGTGTTGAGTCAGGCTGGGGGTCTCGATTGCTCATGGAAGTATACAATTCTGCCTCTAAGGATTAATTGAATCTTGAATAAACATGACAACCCAAAACTACAAGCCAAAGTCTATAGTCGCCCACGACCTCGCAGATTTCATCTGTCGAACCAAAGAGAGAACCACTCAATTCGAGGACGCGGTATCTTCCCCCATCGATCCCAAAAATGGTGGCGACAAGGAAATGAAACAAGAAAATATCCACTCGTTATCAGACTATATCAAGTTCGTCGACGAGTTGGTCAGATGGGTTCCCAAAGTCTCTAGCACCGGTGACGAGCTCATGAACAAACTACTCGTTTTTTACTGGGTTCTTGACCAACTAATTCTAGAACCATATCAGACCAAGATTGCTCCCACAACTGCGAATACTGATTTGACTTGGTTTTCGTATTGGCTTGTTACGTTTGCTTGTGAGCAGGGGAAATGGCTTGACAGTCCTGAATCCGCTGGGTCCGTGTACTCGTTCTATCGAAATGAGAACTACAGTAAGACGGCAGATGAGTGGGAAGAGCCCGAGAATGGCAGAAAATCCTTTAATCACTGGTTTGCGAGACGTTGGAAGGATATCAATAAATCTCGGCCAGTTGCTTCCCCCGGTGAAGATGATGTGATAGTCCATGTTGCCGACTCCATGTTTGATGGTCACTGGGACATTATAGACGGGAACATTAATTTCAAGGAAACACTAGACGTCAAAGGAGTGGAATGGCCAGTGGAGACACTTCTCCGGGGTCAGGTATTGATTACAAGAATGGTAGCTTCATGCACGCCTTTTTGGGGCCGACTGATTATCACCGGCAGCATGCACCTGTTAGTGGGAAGGTAATCGAAGTGAGAAGCATTCAAGATCAGGTCTATCTTCAGGTTTCTAAAAAGTTGGAGAAATCTGGGATCAAAGGGTCAAGAGGCCTTGTGCGTGCACCAGCGGATAAGAATCATCGTCAGGGGCAACGTAAAAACGACTTCTACAGTCTTACGGCCCCGGACGACCCAGGGTATCAATGGTGTCAGACTCGTGGCTTGATTGTCATCCAGAGAAATATGGAAAAGTGGCGGTTCTTCCCATAGGAATGGCCCAGGTATCCTCCGTGAAGATGACAGTAGAAGTTGGGGACAAAGTGAAAAAAGGAGATAATATTTCATGCTTCCAATTCGGTGGCTCAGATGTTTGTATTGTGTTTGAGAGACGGGTTAAGTGGCGTTTAGACCTCAAACCTGGCGAGACAAAGCTAAATGTGAGAGAGAAACTGACGACATTCAAGTAACCATTGCCCTTAGGAATAAGGACAGCCCGCTATGGAATGACCCGATAGGGAGTCGAGGATAAGGGAAGATTCTCCATCCCTATGCAAAGCTGAACTTAGGGCTACGACAACTGCCTAGGTAACCTGGAAGGAATCAAAAATATGGCGTAAAGAGGTAAACACAATCGGGGTCTTATTTTTAATCTTCAGTTCCCTGCCAAAAGACTGTCGACCGTCTTGCAGATATATTATTAGATTGTCAATCAACCAAGAGCATTATCTCTTACTGTCTGCAAGGCCGCAACGACGCTGAGGACAGGTCAGCCTGTTGTAGTGACCAATCTAGTTATTTCACTGATTAAGACCTTGAATCTTTTATTGCTAGCAAAAAGATCTAGTCATACAAAAGGATCTCAAAATACGCTTCTATTTACCCCAGTACCCTAGGATCCGACTTTGAAGCTGACTATAGGCCATGGTAGAAAATTTTGGAATTGCAGTCAGTGCCCTTAGCGCCTTCTCCTTGAACGCTAGAGCTCCTGAAAAATTGTGAAATCGACGCATCGGTCTGTGAAGCTGGTGTAGAATGTCTTGACAAACAGGTCAGACCTATAGGTCAAACTATCGATCATGGAGAACCTGCTAACCGAGATTGGATATCTATGTACAGACGCAACAAATGACTGTGGCGTTTCTATGTGTCTCGAGAGAGCTCGTCCTCCTCTCAAGATGTTAGATGATATTATCCAGGATATTAGAGCGGCAAAGTTAACGCATCGGGAAAAGGTCAAGAACGTTTTCAAGGCCCTATCTTATGACTGGAAGCTGTCTGACGCTTCCGACCTCCTAAGAGGGAACATAGATCGTTTATCTCTGGGATTACTTGTACTGCAGCTGTGAGTTTCGCTATTTTATTTCCTTTTCACTGGCCTTGACGTCTAATAATGCGTCTGAAGTCATGAGACTCGCCGACATGGTATCATGGGGAATGAAAATGAAATTTAGCCCTTCCTGGTATTCTGGTAAGGACCTGTGGGCCAGATTATGGACAAATGGGCTTGGTGACAGTAGTGTGCAGCAGAGTTTGACAGTGATGCATACTGTGCCATCATCAGAGGGAATATGGGATCTTGTTACACGGAGGGATATTGTGGGTATCAGAAATGAATTTATCAAGAGAAAGTATTCTGTGAATACCGTGGACGAGTACGACCGGAGTCTTGGGCTGGTAAGTGACCTCATTTTTCTTCTCCGAAATAAACAGGGTAAAACGATATATCAACCAGGCCTGCCGAAGTGGTCAAAGTGACTTTGTCCGTTTTCTTCTTGATACGGGGGCCGTCAGTCAGTGCGTTAATGATAACGGCAGGTATGCATCCAGAATTGAACATCTTAGATAGCTGTATCTAACTAATTTGTGGAGCTAGAAATGTTCTACTGTATGGTTTGGACGTAGGCGGCCAACTCTTTCTTGGAGTAGACTATTGGGCCATCTATAATCTTCTAGTGGAAAGGTGCTAAATTGAACCCTGCAGAACCTGACTGAAAGGGCCGGAACTTCTGGCATCTCTTTTGCAACCACATCCTGCGTGAAAAGCAGTTTTCCTGGCGATCAATAAGCGATCACTTTCGTCCAATTATAAAGGACGTTAACGAACATGGGCGCACATTAATCTTTATCATGAGCTCGAATCCAAAAAGACAATATCGACTTATTCCGTTGACATTTGAGGAACAAAGCAAACATATCGATCCCACAGGAAGATGGACTAACTTGCCTCCATGCTGCTATAGCCTCTCTGCAGCCACGACGTGAAACACGGTGTCACGTAAGTATTGGAGATTTCATAGGGCATATAGGATCGGTATTCTCAATCTCGGATAGATATAGGACTCCAACGGATATTGCAAGATTATCTGGAAATTTTTCCTTCTGGGTTGACGCTCTGCGGAACAGTGGCCTCGATCCTAAGAGGACTTTAGCGGCAGACAAACAGATATCGAGACATCGGCGATTCTTGTCAACACTGCAGCTTGCAGGGAACCAGAGACGTAAAAGTAAAGTCCCCTGGCAGAGCTACCAGGATATTTTTTTGGGGGGGGGAGGGTTGGATTGATTTGAAAAGAACAAAGGATTGTTACACGAGATGATTTCAGAGTGGAAATACCTACCCCCTTGCCATGCGTATGGGAACATATCAGGGGATATTTTCACATCCAAATAGCGTACTCAGAAGCGCGATAGCAAAAAATTCTCTTGCCGAAGGAAAATCCTGGTCATCCGTGAATTGTGACGTTTCCGGTGGAACGTATCAAGACTGCTTTTTCGATGGACGCAGCAGGTTTTAACGCAGTTCACCCTTCATATCGAGAGGTATATAACAACCAAGAACAATCTTTGGATATTCTAGCCAAGGTTGCCTCTGGAGATCATCACATGGTTGATGGTAATACGGTTGACTGGGAAATCCATCGAAAGTATGTTAACATGATCAAAGCAGCGGCTACATTGGAGTGGAATTGCAGCAGTCGGCTTTTACCCCTGAGAATGCGTTCAACGTATGTATCCGAGAGGACAGACTCCACGACGAAAATGCCAGGGTCGTGGCCTGGTCAATAAATCGTCTTTACTTACTTTACAAGTTGGGCGAGAGGTCAACTCTCATAATGTACAATCTTCGGAAGTTACCTAAGTCCCTAGACAGTAGAATATACTGCTTTAAGGAAATCATTTTAAAAGTAATCAATCCATCTTATATTCATGCTAGCTAGGTAAAAATAGCGAGGCTTCCAAACTGAATATAAATAAATCCTGCCTACAAAACTCTCACTTCTGTTAACATATAAAATATTCATATCGTGACAACCTCCTGGTTTTATAAGAAAATCTTTATAAGATCTCTATAAAAGATCTTTATGTTAGTTTATTACGTTTGCATGTACTGGCAGCAGGATCCCAAGCATAAATAGCTAAGAAATCCTTCCAGAGATACATCCTGTTCGAAGCAAGCAACCATTCCAATATTTCATCTTCCTCTTCTTCCATTTTCGTATTCTACACTTTCGAAAGCTGTTCCCCTCATTCAGATATCCCATTTTGTAAGTATAAACTAAATAGAAACCAGCAGTGTCAGATGCAGCTAGGGGTATGTACTTTATGTAGTTACTACCTAGTTCTATTCCTCCCAATTACCTAGGTAACAACATCAAAATGGATTATGCCACTTTTTCTCTCTTTGCACAGGTTCGTCTTGTTGGGTGCTTTTGTTTGACCTTATAAAATGTATTTATAAAGACCTGCGAGTAGATATCTCTGACTCTAGGTGACTCATATCTTGCAAGGTAGGTCCCCATCAGATCCAGTACAGGTAGCTTAATACTACTCACTAATGATTACCAAGTTCTTTCTGGGCTAAAAGTCTACGGGTCATAATGGATTTATAAAATTTGTACATATCCAATTTTTCAATATTCTACAATCATTGTACACAAAGGGGGAACAAGTCATCATCGTCGGTAACATATCGTGAGGACGGCCATGGTATATGATATAATCAAGCAGAGAGACCAACAATGTAAAAAAAGGCAAATATAAAATACAATTTTCAACAAGAAGCGAAATCAATGAATCAGGTGCCCGTTATTACCGTGATGATGACGTCCCCCTTAAAAGCCAGTGAAGGATCGTTATACTGGTCATTTTTCATCTTTTTGCGGTGGTTGACCCCGTGGTTGTTGTTGTTGCTGTTGAGTACTCACTGGTGGCGGAAACTCAGATGTAGGCGTTGCATCAGCCGTGGTAGTCGGGGCCCCCGTAGCAGAAATATCAGATTGTTTCCTGTGCATGATACTATCGTTCAACATATTCGCCATTTGAAGATGTAAACTCCGCAATTCGGAGCTTCGGCGGCGGGAGTGTTGTTGGTTCGCTGTAGCAGCAGTAGGAGGTGAGGAAGATGCTAATGATGAGGTTGATATAGATGGTCGAGGTAGATGTTTTTGTTGTTGTGGCTGTCGTTGTAACGGAGGTGGCTGCGGTAATTGTGACTGTGGTGGTTGTGTAGATGGTTGTTGGAGATGTCTCCTTTGCCATAAGGGGATATGCCGAAACGCTATGTTTGGTGTTGGGACTGCGGGGAGGGGGACGTTTGGTGGTGGTGCTGGTGGTAAGAATGATAGGTTTGGATTTCGTCGCGTCGTAGCGCGAGGTGAGGTTTGTTGTGATTGTGGTTGTGGCATTATGTATGAGTTGCGCCGACTGGAGTCCTCTCTAGGCGTTTGTGGAGTTCGTGGGGATGATGTGGGTGTTGAGGCTTTGCTTTGGAGGCTAGATGGGTCCTCGGAAGTAGGAGGGTGCGTGCTCCGGTGTGGTAGTTGTATTCGATCTTTCGCTGCAGTAGCTGACGCCTTGGTTGCGCGGTCTTTGGACAAGGCAGATTGAGCGAGATTGCTTGATGGGACTGTCGTGGTTTCCGAAGATTCACCGCTGATCTTTGGTAGCCGGGGTAAAGGACGCCCTCTTTCAGTGACAGATGGAAGTCGAGATTGAGTCAGCTGTGAGGATCTTTGTTGTTGGGGTAGGCGAGGGGTATGGTTTATATCAGGTAACTTATGCTGTTGATAGTATCTTCGCGTGGTAGATGCAGGTGTAGCCGGCTCGGAACTTTCCGTTTTCGTTAAAGAATATTTCCGAGGGATAGTTGGAATAGTTCGGGCAGTAGCGATGGCCGAGCTACTAGTGGTAGTTGTTATTCGACCTGAGATCAATGAATGCCTTTTTTGTGTTGAAGGAATTGAATCTTCTTTTACACCGGCTGGGCCCTGTTCCGAAGCTTTGTCGGCCGCTTTTGATGTAGGCTCTGTCGTAGCCGTCTTCCGCGAAGTGGCATCATGCGACAACGCTGACCGCGAGCTCTCACCGTGGAGTAGAGAAAGTCGTACATTTGGACCAGGAATGCTTGGGTGCTGCGGAGCAGCAGATGTACCCTTCGGAGCAGAAGTATTGGCACTTCCGACAAACGACAGAGGACGGCTAGCTCTAGCTATCTCTCCTTGGCGCTCCAACTGAGTCGCAGTATACGAGGTCAGGGAACGTCGATTCATACTCGCAGTAGTAGGAGTTGAATGTTTGCGCAATCTTCCTGGAGTCGTCGCAGGCGTCTGGACAAGAGTCTCGGCCGGAGGCACAGACGGTGGAGAGGTGGGCGTTGTTCTGCTTCCTTGTGTCGGTTGAGGAGCATCTCGAGGATTTTCAAAAATTATATCAGAATCCCCAAAGCCAGTAGGGATTGTGACTATATCCAAAGGACTTGAGATTGAAAGTCGATTGGTCGCCTTGACTAAACTGGGAACACGGGGTTGCTGCTGCTGGTCTCCCTCTTGATATGAATCCCTCTTAGAAGCTGCCGGGGACTGTCCTTGAAATGTATCGGACGAAGGAGACGGCGGATTAGATTCTATCAGAGTCGATTTGCGACTAGCCAAAAGTCGGGAGCCTCGATGAGCTAGTAACGTATTGCTGGGCACGTCGGAAGCTTCGCTGTCATCTCCTGGAGCGGTTTCCGGGACATGTTTCTTCCCACCTAGTGACTCAATTGTTTTCCTCAACGCGACGAGCCAGCTATTCATCTCCTGGGCACTAGACATAACGACCAGAAACGTCCGTACGGCTCGCCGGGATTCGGCAGTCTGCAAGCCAAACCTGGATAAAAACGTGCGTCCAGATGTGGCAGCAGCGGGCGCGCCATCGTCCGTAGATTTCTGTGATATTTGCAGCACATGATGTTTCCCTGGAATAGAGTCACTCGCAAATGCAGCTGAAGTTGGCCCGAGGCGCATAATCTTTTCCGGTAGTCTGTCATAGTTTCCTTCCCCAGAGTATTGTAGCAAATAACCCGTCGTTACCAACACAAAGATCTTTTTGAGAAATACGATCTGATCAAGCGTGGTGGATCCAGCTCGTCTGACGGGTTTCTTGTCCCTTGCAGCTTTCCCATTCTTTTTCGTAGTATCAGCATCTGCGCCTTCTGCCTCGCCCTGTTGAGAAGGGTTACGGAGATTGGCTGCTTGAGTCGCGTGGATGCGCAAGATAGAATCTGGAGATATATTAGGAACCGCAAGCCGTGCGTGCTTTGACGCCTGAGGGTATGCTTGGAACAACGGCGGGGGTGTCCACGACGAAGATACCTTCGATTTCAGTTCCGGTCTCACCCTCGTACTCTTATTCGGCGTTTCCACATTGAACGTTGACTCTGTCGGGGTAGCTACCTGCGACGACGCATGCAATGTCGAACCTGAAGCTATTGTATGTGCGACAGAGCGAGGGGTGTCCGGAACCGTGGTTGACGGGGTGGTTGACCCACGTCTCTCCCCAACCGCGGGGAGACTGTTTTCCGTCTTCCTTTCTTCACGCAAAGCTTTGTTTCGCGCAAACAGACCCCGAAGACTAGTTTTTGACGCCACTCTCTTCGTCGGCTCTGGTTGCTGTGGTACGCTTTGCGGTTCATTTGCGACGGCTTCTGGGGGTCGGAGGCGTTGAACGCGGGGTTTTTGGAGGACCGGACGTGTGCGCTGTTGCGGCTGTGATTGCGCTTGCAATTGAGGTTGCTGATGCTGCTGTTGAGCAATATCTGTCCGAAGGGCCGCCAGAGGAGGCCCGCGTCGAGGGATCGCTGACTTGGGCGGCGGTGGTGGCGGAGGAGGAGAATTCTGATCCATGACGCCTATGCTACCTGCCCGCAGATGGACATTGGCCGGATGTATTGAAGGAGTATAAGTAGATGTTGAAATGCATGTCCCATTTTCTGTCGTATCAACGAGCTATTCCATACGCCGTAACGGCAACTGTCGCGTGTTAATGAGAGTCAATTGATTCAAGCCATGAAGAGACTGTTCGTTCGCAGTTGGTTTAACGAATGAAGGATTGCGATTGAAGGTGGAATTGGACCTGATCAATAACAATTGCCAATTCAATCTCGACAAAAACTGGAATTGAGTTTCGTCTCTCTCTCCAGTAAAGCTGTTCCACATAAGAAAGCCGGTCGCAGTCAGTACTGTCAGAAATGAACTCCGTATCACAATAATTAATATACAAATAAGCGACAAGACTATGGCAGATGTTGGAAGGAAGACATGAACGAAAACTTTTAGGCCAACTAGAGACGAACACGCAGTTTGGGTAAGGCATCATCGCGTTACCCAATCGGGCCAATCGGTCGTCGAAATTGCTTTCTCGGCCCTCAGCTTCTACATCCTGACCAGTAGTTAGTTACTGTAGGTTTGGTCTGGGCCTTGTTGGGATGTAATTTTGTCTGCGAACGTGGAGGAAACACGGGAACGAAGCACGGGCGGATTCTGCCGCCCGACGACCCGGTACCTGACTAGCCCATCTTACAGATATACAAATACACAGATAGCTACGAAGTCAATTGAGATATAGAACAGGATCGAGTTGGCTTGCGCAGGAGCCACAACTACCCACTATAAGAAGATCTTAATAATCTCCATCTATTGGAACCAGCGCAATGGTAACAATCGACAATGCATACTTAGACCAGACTGGGGACAGATCAGATGTTCCAACTGCTAGTAGGTAAATAAATTACGTGGCGTGCCATAGTTACGCAGTGTCAGAGTGAGACAGTCTGATACAAAAGTCAGCGAGAAATAGAGTATTATGTACAAGCTCGGTATTTCGCTTAACTCGATCTCTTTGTCTACACGAAGCTGGAGTTACTGGGGTACCGAGGACATAACCCTATCAACCTATGGATATATAGAGTAAAGAAATTCAAAAGATCGACTGTGAAATACGGAAAGGCTTCCTCAGTAAGAAGTAGGCAGTAATAATACGTAGTGTATGGGGCTCGTTAGGGCTTGTCTATATACGGAGTAGACTGTCAGCCAGCAGCATTAAGGGCACACTAAACTGTAGAGCTTTTCCGCTTGGATTTTTTTTTTCCCTTTTCGTTTCTTTTTCTGCCTTTTTTCACTCGAATTAGTGAAAATCAACTTCTTAGCGCCAGGGGTAAAGCAAAAGAACTAAGACCCAAAAAGTAGAACGAGAACCTAGGATTTAGATCCGGGCTTGCAGGTGGATCAAGAGTTTCACGTTTCAGCAAGTTTCAAGATGGCTCAGGAAAACTTTCAATCTCGTATTGATTCCATAAACACCATTCAAAGAAGATGCGCTGCTTTTGTGTCGCTCGGACGAACATCTATAAGCAGTGGTGTTATTACTGTGGATAACAGCTAAAATTGTTGAAAATGCATTTTAAGAGTGAAGAGGTGGGTATCTATATCATCATCTAGTATCAAAAATACAACATGCGGGGTCTAACTATATGCCTAGATAATAGACTAGCAGTAGATCTATCGTACAACACTCAACATCTCCTCTACACGGCCGAACTTCTCCCGAGGTTTGCCCTTTGCTTTTCCTCTCTCCTTTTCAGCAGAGTCGATTCTCTGCCAGTCTCCCCATGAAGTCGGCGATAATCCTCTCTGTATGGCCTCTGCTCGTACAGCGTCCCATCCAAGACCCGTGCTGCTTCCAGAGGTCGAATTCAAGAATGAGATTTTGGCATCACTGCTTGATTTATGCGCTTCCCAGTCTGCTGCGATAGAGTCGGCCGTGCCAAAGGCATCCATCATTGTAGATGCAATCACTCCGGTTGGCCCACGCTTGACCCAGCCCGCACAATAAAGTCCAGGCAAATGGGAAATATGTCTATGATCTAGCGGTGTCGTAGTATCTTCCGCGGTGGGAGTAGAACTTGTAACACGGCCGAACCCGTCGTTTGGAATGATACCGCGTCGTCCATCAAATTCAATTCCTAGATGGTCGAACCCCGGCAGCGGTAAAGATTTGTAGCCTATACTGCGAAAAAATATATTACACGGAATATTGACCTGCGCTTGCTGGCCACTCGACAGAAAATGTTGTTTGACCTTGGCATCTGGTACGAATGGGTCGGAGGATGCGAATTCGTTTCGAGTAAACTTTGCATGAGACAACCGGTATGGAAACATTGGTGACCAATGCAAAGAATGGGGAGAAAGCAAGAAGTCAAGAGACCAGCTCTTCTTTGCAGTGCTACGATTGGTCTCAGATCCCTTGGCCAAAAGCTGTATCAGCCGTTTCTGTGCTCGAGGAAGTTTCGCGACTACGTCTTCTGGAGGAAGAAAGTCCTTTGGAATAGCGTCGAATGCGACTGAGGGAAGTTGAAGAAGTTCCCGTATTTCTTTTATAGTAAAGGCGGCCTTTATCCATCAGTACGCAACGGATTGTTATGTCTTGTGGTTGATTCTCACCTGCATTGGCCCGCGCCTTCCAACAACCCGCACGCGCTTGATTTTACTCCTGGATAATTCCTCCAATGCATGCTCCGAAATATCTGTCTTGCGCAAAGCATCCACATCCGACAAAAGTAACCTAGCCACGTCTAGAGCGACATTACCCTGGCCGACAACCACAGCGTGCTCGCCGGCAGTCAAATCGGGAGCGAGGTCGCGGTATTCTGGAAGCCCATTATACCAACCCACAAACGCTCTTGCTGAAAGAACATTCTTTTTGGCGTCCTCTCCAGGAATACCCAATTCGCGATCCTTTGCCGCACCGTAAGCGAATAGAATAGCATCATAATGTGGCTTGAGTGTCTGAAAGGGCAACTGAGAGCCCACAGCGACGTTTCCGATGAAATTGAATCGAGGAGAAGTTGCGACTTCTGTAAACTTTTCTTCGCAGTTCTGTCGTCAAAACTACATTAGCATCACTTCTCTCTCAATAAACGGTACGAGTTAGTCGGAAAGAATACCTTAACCTCTGGATGATCCGGCGCAACACCATACCGCACTAGACCGAATGGCACGGGTAATTGCTCGTACATATCAACTACCACATCACTGACTTTGGAGAGAAGTCGATATGCAGCATAGAAGCCCGCCGGACCGGACCCAATGACAGCTACTCGGAACGGATGATCATGAAGTGTGGCGGTAGATGTGCTGTATCGACTTAGTGGGTATCTAGTCCGTATTTGAGGGACCTGTGATCTCCGTCGTGCGCATCGTGTGCACAGGGAGAGCGTAAGCGATGAATTCATCTTCAGCAAGATTGAGTTGGTTGACAACTGAGCAAGGAGGAAAGTGACGGAAGGGCACGTGTGGTTATCGGCTTATCGTTTATCTTATCGGGTTGCCGCGCCAACGCGCCGAACCAAACAACAATCCGTCATCAGCCCTACTCGCACCTCATCTTCTTGTCTGTCTTTCTCCTCATCTTTCTGCTCTCTGCTGCTGTATCGCTAGAGAATACCATTGCATTTATTCACTCTTTTGTTGAGAATGCAGCCTTCATTCGTTTGATGTTCGACTTGCTGATCACAGAAGTATAGCTTATCGATTAGCTACATTCCTTAACCCCGGATTCTCGCACGCGCATTCTTCATATCATCGCCCATCATGGGTGGATCGTCATCCCCTCCATTCTTGTATGATCCCGTCTCGCAATGGTCTTTTAACGATTATCATAGAGGAAAGCCCTTCAACCCCAAAGCAGTTACTCAAGCGAGCAGAGCCCCTCGGCCTCAGAGGGCCCCTCAGGAGGGTCCGCTGGTGAGTTTCAATCGCCATCCCGACTCGGTATGTGTAATTAAGCACTCCAAAAATTGTGACTTGGCTATGCTAATATGCAATTGTAGTGGGTTGTCCCACGCCAAAACAAGCCTATACATCCTATGAGCCGTCATACCAAAGCTCGGGTGACGCACACAAGAAGAGTCCAACTTCTTCTCCGAATCTTGTCTGTACTCGGAGCAATTGGTATTCTGTTCTGTGTCATTTGCATTAGCCATACAGATGTCGCTTTAGGATGGATAATTCGCGTTGCAGTACGTTGACTCAATATTGATATACATTATAGAATGCTAACATATAACAGCCAAGCGTTGCTATTCTGCATAACATCTATGCCATCTATCATCTTGCTCGGTCTGCCGCTAGCCGACCTGCAGGATCTTCCACCAGTTACCATCTGTTTGCATCCATTATGGATGCTGGTTTAGTTCCCTTTTACGCTTTTACTAGCTTTGTCTCGTACAAGTCATTTCACGATGGTTACTACAACTGGCAGACTCTTTTCAATGATGCAAACATTCAACACTACATTGTCAAATCACTGTTTTATGCTAGTGCAGGCGTCGGTGGTTTGCATCTCATATCACTTATGATTTCCGTCTACTTGGCTATTGTTTTCAGACAGATCACAAAACTACCACCTGACATGAACCCTCTAGAGGACAATTTGACCGCTCGCCCGTCATCGAGGCGAAGCAAGGCCACCAAATCTGATCTCACAGAGAAGAAGCACATGAGCACGAGTACAGTGGATTCGGCATATTTCAGTGTCAAGTCGCATCTAGATGATGTCCCAAACGAAATCCCACAGCCTATCCCATTCATGCACACAAGACAGCAATCATCTACCTCGTTAACATACCAAAAGAGAGTATCTCGCACTTCTGTTCTTCCACATCAACAATCAGGACAAGCTCGTCACAATGGAGACAGTCAACCATGTCGTGCAGCGGCTCGAGGACCGCAAGAGAGCGTGTCCCGGCCCAGATCAATACTTGAAGATGCACCAGTACTTCGTCCAACATCCAGTGGTTATAACCCCAATAGCATTCGATGGAGCAGTCCAGTGCCATCAGAAGCGTCAGCCAACTGGATAGCCTACGAATCACCAACAGATGACGACGATATTGTTCATGAATCTAAACTACCTAGCAGATCTAAGAATGGCACACCGTTCCCAGTGGCGAACGACTGGCTGGGCCCTGTGCCGAAATTCGGCCGTGTTGAAAGTGGTATATCACAGGACGAAGCTCGCGGCGAATATGCCGCTTTGGACACAAATGAGGATTACGACAACGACGCGCACTATGATACTAATAAGGAGAATCTTGAGGAAGACATCACCGAGTATCTCAATAGAGCCCTTGATCCTTTAAGAATGAACCCTCCAACCCCTGCGCCCAAAGAGGAGCCAGGTAATACTAAAACAGGAAGCAGACAGTCAAGTCTTCGACGCGCTGTGCTGGGCGATATTTCAGATGTCTCGGCCGTTCGAAACAGCAACAATGTGACCGACTCCGCTATTGCAGAAAACGCAGACTCTCCTCCTTCAAAGCCATCCAAGTTACGGACTTTTGGTAGTCTAAGGCTCTGGGGAAGCAAATCCAACAAGCCTACTTACGCATCTGTAAAAGAGGATGAGGCTCTATCCAGCGACAATGAAAGCGACAACGAGCCAAATCAACCAGCGAAATTGAGAACACCAAAGCGACGAACCACTCTAACAAAATTGAATACCGAGGATGCCGACCGAAAGGGACGAATTGTCAGTAACTCCGGCATTGACCTGGGCACCTCATTCCACACGGGCATGGACTCGGAACAATACAGCGATTACATATCTGCGCTAGGAGTCGGTCGCAGACGTGATGTCAGTGGGAAAATCGCTGAGGAAGGTCGTGGTGGATTAGTGGAAGTTAAGGAAACACCTGAGATTCCAAAGACGCCGGAGAAGAAGCAGAATACCCCTCGAGCTGCGGGTTGGGCTCGTTTTGCTGGGTTGTGATGATCAACTCGAACGGGTATATGTTATGATCCACCAGATGAAAGGGTGTGGGACAACGATGACATTGGACATATTGAATTTGATGCTATTTGCTATTCTACGCTTGTGGCGTATCGGGAGTTGATTTTTTTTTTTTTTTTTTTTTTTTTTTTGAAAATTGCTTTGGATTTCATCAATCAGTTTCGGATTTGGGTGTATGTTGAGCGATTCGTGTATCTTTCCCTTGTTTGATTTTTCTCTAAACGAAATCATGGATGTGTGACGGAATGGGACTTTCTTTAGGCAGTTTCGTGTAGGTAGTTATCATATTTTAGGTAGTCTGTACAAATATCCAATCATGGTACATTCATCATTCATGGATTGAACGGTTTGTATACTAACACAGTCAAATTCCCCATGGACCTATGTCCTTTCTTTTTCTATATAAGCATATATAGTTAGTGATTCACTCATCCCGACCAACACGCATCTGCCTCGTCTTCCAAGTGATCATTTCTTCTCGTGTCCGTTGCTCAATTTCTTGTTGGAGACGTTCCTCCTCCTCTTCGTCTATCATTGTTATGTAATTGAGTTCATCTTCATTGCTTTCATCTTCGCTGTCCTTGTTGTTGTTCGCCGTAGTAGTAGTAGGAGGTACCTCTTTCCTGCGTATGGATTTATTGACTGCTCCCGTATCATCTTTTGTCTGATCGGTAGTACCAGCATCCTTCACCGCTTCAGAATCAGTCTGCGCTTGCGGCCGAGGCGGAAGCACAGGTTTCCTTCTTACTTGCGCCGTCGCCGATGTTGTTATTGTTGCACCCACTGGCTTCCGTCGCTCATTCTCCTCCTGTTCTCGCTCAATCTGTTCATCCTGCTTGGACAAAGCGGCTTTCTCCTTCTCGAGCTCGGATGCATCTACCTCCTCAAAGCCGATATCTGTTAATACCTGGCCGACTAGGAATTGATAGCGTAAATGACCTGATACGGTATCGCTGGCGTCCATGTTTTCGAGATTGGGAACGCCCCTGACGGGTTGGAGACCGGAGATGTCGACCTCGAGGTGTGTGGCGCGGTAGAGGAGGGCGAGGACAGAGTCGTTTTTGGAATAGATGTTAACGAGACGACCGGCCACGACGGCGCGCATGGAATGCCATTCTGCTGCATCGGCGGGGATGGGTGAGCCCATAAAGATGGCTGAGTCGATGAGACCGTAGGCCCGTCTTTGGGCCAGATTTCGTAGACAGGAGTATATCACACGAGAGCCGAGTGAGTATCCGACTAGAGTCACGGGACGTTTCCCTTGTGCGCCATTGATGAGTGCGTCTGCCAAAACTTCCCCGGCTTTATCGGCTCGGGAGATGGCGACGTTAAACGGGTTTGCAGCTATCTTGGCGAGTCGCATGAGACCGAAAGGAAGTAAAACTGCGCTCATGAGGCCTGCAAACACGGTCCGGATGAGAACTTGATGACTTGCAAACTTCCATGCTGCTGTGGTGACCAATGCGCGCATTGAGTTTCCTAAATTTAGTAAGGCCTCATACTCCCATCGGAGAGCAAAGACTTCCGATTCGGGACCAATGACTCGCCATGGTACAACGATGTTATCCTCTTCAGTCACCCACCCAGTGATACCGATCGTTACCCTCAAGCGATGATCTTCCTTTGCGGCTTCTTTTTCATCATTCAATTTCTTTGCTAATTTCCCTCGTATAGGAACGAAGGCAAAGTCTTCGACTTCACGGGCATATCTATCCATCATCTTGCCAGTCATCTTTCCGCCGTACGCTCCAAACAGACCACCCACCACCACTCCACTACTGGCGAGTGCTCCCAGATAAGAAGCAGCAATGGTTCCACCGAGTCCTAGTCCACCCATTACAGTACCAAGTCCAGCTGCCACCAAAGGCGCAGCAAGACCGCCGGTAATCCCTATAAGGGCCGCCCCAGCTACTGTCGCAATTCCGACTTTCCATTTTCGAAGATTCTGGTTTTCTGCTGCTTTCTTCTTAGCTTCTTCGTCTGCTGTCATTGCTACTGCAGCGTCGAGGAGTCCGCGTGCTATCTTCGCTTCATTTTCGTTTAGATCACTGAGCTGTAGGTCTAATGAGGATGTAATGTGCAATAAAAGTACGCGCGAGTATGCATTGTAATGCTCTAGCCCCAATAGTAGAAGTAATAGAGACCGAAGGATAAGTAATCTTTGTGCCCTGGGTGAGTCTCGAAGCGGAGTATCAAGTGGTCGATATACTTGCTGTAACCGATTTGGATTCTTTTGTTCCGGTTCTGCGGGGTCTTTAGGGAATTTGTCGACTTGAACCTGACCATCTTTGGACTCGCGCTCATTTACAACCTGCCCTACCCGCAGTAATACCGAGTTCTGCCATTCGTCAAAGTACGCAAGGGCTTCTGATCTCGACTTGGGATCCAAACCAACCGCATTTTGTATGGTTTCTTCGGTTTTATCTGATATGGCACCATCACCGCATTTGTTCGAGCCTGGTGTATCTCGATTTTCTGGCACTGGTGACCATTCCTTGGAGACAGGGAGCCCTTCGAAGCTTTCCAATATTGTTTTTCGCATATGCTCCAAGACAACGGAGATAAGTACCATCAAGTCCCCACGTTGGGAGTCAGACAGAAAATCAGACAAGCCATGTTCTTCGTTTTTATTCTTTTCCTTGCCACGATCGGTAGCGTTTGAAAATCGGTCAAGGAATCGATGCGCCATGACAGTGTAAATATTGATGGATTGTTGGAAGAGTCAAGAGAGATAGAGTCGCGAGGTTCAGGCAACATTTGGTCGACGTCACGGGCGGGCCGGATAGCTGTGTGCCAAGACCCGGAAACAACATCATCACAATCAGCTACGACTTTGAACGACGAAAAATCTCCCAGCTGTCCTTGAAGCAGATCCCAAAGCATTCCCATCCCATTGATCGCTCTCGGCGTGACTAGGATATTCGTTCTCGAGAGTTGTCGTTTGGCGCTGTATTTTCTTTCTGCGACCAACCACTTCCTCCTTGGCTAGTGCTTCCTTCAACGCCTCCATGCTTATCGTAGATTCCTTAATTGCCTCGCGACTCTCATCTCGAATGGCCCGAAGAGGTGACACATTCTTCGTATCCACATCTTGTATCGACTTGACGAAGTGAATTTGAGCTTCGAGTGTTCTGAGCATAGAGGTTTCCTCCGCTTTATCGGCCGGTTGTGGAAGCGCCGACAGACGAAGCAGATGGTGAAGTTTATGAGGAGTTATTGATAAAGGGATCGTCGGATCGTGGGTATTGGGGAGGAGACTTCGGACAGACCATGTTGGTTTCGCGAGAAGAGCAGCTATATCTTTGCTTGTGTGCTTTGGAGGTTGTGACGAGTACTGCCGTCCAGGAGTAAACAGTCGCCTGGTCGAGCGCAAATGGCCCAATCGTAGTTGTATTCGAGGCATTGAAATGGGATTGTGATAGAAGAGAATATATGATCTCAACGAAACGAATTGAAGCGCCACGACGAGAATAGAGCAAACTTCTTTACAGTTTCGGCAAGAAACAAGCTGTTGCTCCGGACTTTTTATTTGGACTAGATCCCGAGGAAGTTGGCCAATCATCTTCCACCGGGATTTAGGGGTTGGGGTTAGGGTAGTCATATCTTGAAGTGCTTTGGTGCAAGTGCAATGCTCTTCACTCTCATACCTAGATATAAGAACATTTTAGGAAAGCTATTTGGACACATACCATTATCTCAATAGAATGAACGCCGGCTATACACTTTTTGGATTTGTAGCAACGCAGCATGAAAATGGTTGGTTCCCTATATGACCTGCTAAGAGAGATACTCATCCACCTTGAGAACAGCATATCCAAGCATGGCTCGGTTGCAATCACTCCATACTCCAGAATCCATGATTTGTATTGTATACATTGTAGTAATCAGAAGAGAATCTCGGGTGATATTACCGCCCGAGAAGCGCAAGAATGGGCAACATATTCTCAGCTTGGTACTTGTGATATTTCCAGCCAGGATGCAAGTTATTCCACCAGACACAACTAGACCCATCAGTATTAATGCATGTGGCATCTTGGTAACCATATATGACAGGATTGTTAAGAACGCGAGTCATATACTGGAACGAGTCGTAAAACACGACGGTTGCCTACACGGAGCCAGATTGACATTATCACTGGAATCAGAAGTGTTGACGTACTTACATCTTTATATTCATCGCTTAACCGAAGCAACATGCTGTTCAGACTGTATGTTAGGATTAAAGTAGTGTTATATTGTGTGGTCAAGTATCCGATCCAATTTTGCCGCCGCTCTGCGTGCCTGGATCTACATGAAGTGTTAGAAATCATCTCTGTCGACTCTCGATAGGGCACGCTAAGGATTATGATTTATGAGATTTCAAAATAGCTATAATCATAACATTTGTGATAATAATAAATGACTAATGATTAATGATTTAATCATGATTAATTCTCGCGTGGTAATGAAAATCCCAAGTCCAGCAATTCTGGCAGCGGCGTCTATGATAAGGATCTCGGTGTCCATCTTCCTTGTGTATTTGTATAATGCCCTTCGGCCTGCCTTGAATACCTTTAGCTACCAAATTCAGAGCATGTGCCGGGCAACGGATAAAGCTTATTAACTTACTTGTAACGGAGCTAGGAAATCCGAGTAAAATGAATGGCATAGAAAACTAACAAGATGTGAGCTGAGAGCTAGAAACTATCTACAGGGGAGCTGGCCTGTATTACGCCTGAGCAGGGCTTGCTCCATGGCATGCTCCATCCGGAGTATGCCGACAAAATCCTTTTAGAGTCTTGGATAAAGCCTGCAACAAAGCCTCAAAGATGAAGCTATTCCCACGTTGTGAAACCCATAGAACAAAGCTTCCCAGGAATATCTTTAGTGTTGTGAAATCTCGCTGCCTTTACCCGCTTCATCACCTGGGTGCAAGAATAGCTGCCCAATGCAACCTCTGACGGTAGAACCGTGACATTACTCCGGTTGTAAATAATCATGATTTAGAGGTAAAACTAATGATTATGATTATGAGAATAGGTAAAATAATCATAATCATAATAATTGGCGTGCTCTAACTCTCGAATAAAAGTAGTGACATACGGGGAGTAGTATTCCCCATCAGGTTTGATGCCGAATGTTGTATAGAGCTGATATTGAAACCTGTCGCGGACCAGGAATTACCACTAAGTAGTCAATGTCATCAATGAGGCCGTTATTGACTGAATGTTATGTATAAGCTGAGAATTACAAGGCAAACCAATATATTGGTGAGTGTACGGGCTTTGGTATTGATATTGTAGGTAACGAGTGGTAGCTGCGAAGTCATACCAAAACGGATGTGACGAACACCGCCAGGGCAATGTAGAAAATTAAGGATCGGTAATTCATTGTCAATGGTAATCTATCGAATGAATACATCTTCTACCAAAACCCCAGGCAAAACTATTGTTGTGCTTGATAACAGCTCATGGAATCAGCAATAAGATGTAGAGTCTTGAAGAAAGAAAATTTTTATCTCATTATAATCACTATGGGGTCAAGTCAAGCGCTCCTAGCATAAAATGATGAGGCTCTAGAAAGATGTCATATGTGCTCTAGCTAATGTGACGGCTGGGCATGGCTCTGCGTTCCCGTCTCAGTTCACGGATAGGGCTAGGAGCCGTGTAACCCTATCCGCGCCGTATTGGGAAGTGATATCAACATCAGACGTCGGAACTGGATAGGGAAAGGCGCCTTGCACAGAGATTTACATGAGAAGCGAGAACCAGACCTTTACTTCATTTCTTCCTTTTTCCCCTTTATGCTTAATGTTTACCTGTCGACAAGCACCTCTTGTACGAGATAGTTAGCTAGAATAGCATACTCAAACCAAGCAGATTGGCACCGTCACAGCTAAGTGGTGAGGTCGAGTGTTGACATTAACACCTCGACTCAAACAGGCTAGTCCCAATATTGCACCGAGGCAGGTGCCTCATGTTGGAACCAAAATTACGTGACTAGCAGAATACAGAAGTCGAACTACGGAAACCTCCAAAAAGCCCTAATATTTCGTATACCAGCCATCCGCCTCTATAACTGCACGTACCCTATTTGGCATGGTGTTGCTCAAACTCCTCAATACACGTGCTTCAATTGACTCCCATGCTTCTTTCGCAGCCTGTATAAGTGAATATAACGTCTGATCGTTATCCGGCGCATTTTGTAGCTCAGGATGATCATTAACTATAATCGTTTTCATGATCGCCCAAATGTTCTCAATAGGATAAAGATCTGGGGAATATGGAGGCCATTCCATAATATTGAGCCCTAGTTCTTGTAAAAGATTCCGTATAATATGCGCTCGGTGCACAGGTGCATTATCCTGCATAAAGATATCACCATCGCCAAGTAACTCGGGAAGCTGTTCCATATAAAGTTGCCTTATAACGGTTACAGTGATACCTCCGCCAGCTGATGAGCCATCTGAGGTTAATGACACCAATGGACTCCGTTGATCAAATTTGAATGCCCCCCAGAACATCTTTTTAATGCTCTTCCCAGTGCGTATCTCACGTATGTCATGCTCCTGGAGTTGTTCACTTAAGGAATGCCACGTCCATATTAATTGATCCCCTTTACCGCGCTCAACCGTACATTCATCGCTCCAAAGGATACGCTGCCATTCATGCGGTGTATAAGTCTCATATCTTAGAGCTCAGGCTAATCTCTTTTGCGCATTAAGAGGGAGAATCTCAGGTCGCTTACGCTGCTTCCATTTCCTTTTATGGATTTGTTGAAACATGTTTTGTATAGTGCGAATAGTAACTTTGTTATCAACCGCATTCCGAAGCTCCTCATATTTTATATGGGGATTTTGAATTGTCAAATCAATAAGCTTCTGTTTATCCTCGTCCGTTAACTTCGCTGGGGCTCCGGAACGAGTTTTTGAACGTTGATTTATACGCTCTTGCTCCTTCTTGATTGTATTCCGAATAGTTGTCATAGGGATTTCTAGGTGCGCCCTGTGTATCCGTTTATAACCCCAATGTACCTCTATATGAAGCTCGCATATTCGAGCCCTCATACAAGGATCAAGTTCCCTACGCGCTGTGCGGCGTCTTGGTGGAGGCATTTTATTCGAAAATAAGATGATGATGATGATGATGATGATGATGATTTATTACGCCCGGAGGGACTAACCCTATAGGGCACTAGTGCTCTAGATATATACAATTCATGTGTTTCCGACCTCTCCTCCTACTATTCGAAAATATAGATTTATAGGTGTTATATACAAATTTTTATGCGACGCGATGTGTACGCGTTTCTGTCGGCAGAATGAATGGCGGTGTGGGAATTTCGGATATGGTGCCAACACATTTTTCATCCCACTGTAAGTTAAATTAACGTACTACACGGGTCATTCGGCCACACGGGTCATTCGGTCACCCGCAAGTCCCATACAAAATGACCTTCTTTAACAGCTTGATTTCTCAACAGATTTATATATAAACCGTATCTAAAAGTTGAATATGTCTTATAATATAGCTATCATAATATATATCTGGATTTAAAAACTCTAAAAATATTAAGAACCCTCTGTCATTGAATTTACATTAATAACTTGGCTAGTTTCTAGTATCTCAAGACTTATAGAAGAGGCGCACTTCCAAATTGATATTTCTGATAAGGATTCATATAGCGAATCATGCGTAAAGTCTAAGATATGGTTTATATATGAATCCGTTGAGAAATCAAGATGTTAAAGAAGGTCATTTTGTATGGGACTTGCGGGTGACCGAATGACCCGTGTAGTACGTTAGTTAGGGTTAAGATGCTGACTCAGCCTGACTCAAATTCCTGACCGCCTGCGAAACAGGCTTAGTAAGACCTTCTTTAGTCATCATCTGGGAAATTTGGCAGTCTATTAATCACCACAGCCTTCACAACAGCTAGTGTCTCCAGTTCTGAGATTCTCAGCCAAGTAGATTTGGTATTATGAGTAAGCTCAATAATCTGTAGGTGATGATTATTGTGTTTTGGAAGCGTAATGAGGCTTTATTCTGCCTGTCGAAATGGTGGCAGTTTCATACATGTAGCAAATGTATGTATATAATTGGCTGAGAGAAAGGCGGTAAGAGAGCTGATTATTACATAGCTGAGGGCCCCACTGGTTGTCTGTCCCGCAATGGATGCAGTCAGTCACTTTACTATCTATTTCTCACTTGCATTGCATCTCGAATACCATTGATTCTATATTTCGGCAAGGTAGCCAAAGATACTATTTTCGTCATGGGTGACCCTCGCGCTCTATTACAAAAGGTTGTTTGAATGCTCTCCCAATGCAACACGCATGTTGTAGCTAATGTTGGTGCGCGGAACCAGGCCGACAAAGCGCTCTCAAGCGCCTCGACTGGTTTCAGTTTCTTTGGAGGTCGAACCGAAAAACTTGAAAATGCTGCAGATCTATATGTCCAAGCCGCGAACGCATTCCGCGTGCAAAGACTGAGTAAGTCACCTGCGCCGAGCGACTGGGAGTCGAAACCATGCGATCGGTGAACAAGAGGAAATGAAGCTAAATATCCTGGTCGTTATTATCAACAGATAAAGAAGCCGGCATGGCGTTTGAAAAAGCTGCCGCTGTTCAGAAAAATAATCTCAACGAGCCCGACGATGCTGCGAATAGCTTATCGGAAGCGTTTAAAGTATACCGCAAGACAGACCCGGAGGACGCAGTGCGAGTCCTCGCAGGCGCAATTCAACATTATATCTCAAAGGGGAACTTCAGACGAGCGGCCACTCATCAACAGAACCTAGCTGAATGCTATGAAGTGGAAATCGGCAATCCGAAGAAGGCTTTAGAGGAGTATGAGAAAGCTGCCGAGTGGTACGAAAGTGATAATGCGGAGGCGTGAGTTACTCTAGTAGAATTCATTCTAGGGTCTATGAGGAGATACTGACCCTTAGGATACTAGACTGGCCAACAAATACTTTTTGAAAGTCGCCGATCTTGCAGCTATAGAGGCCGACTACTACAAGGCAATTGCACACTACGAAAAAGTAGGAAAGGCGTCTATCGACAATAATTTGATGAAGTGGTCTGTAAAAGATTACTTTTTCAAGGCCGGCATATGCCATCTTGCATCTGGGGTATGTCTATCATATTTATGAATCAAAAATATATACTAGCTAACATTATCTCTCTAGGACCTCGTTGCAACCAACCGTGCATTGGAAAGCTATAGAGACATTGACCCTTCGTTTGCCTCAACCAGAGAGCATACTTTATTAGTTGATCTTCTCCAAGCGGTTGAGCAAGGCGAGCCAGATACTTTCGCCGACAAACTCTTCCAATTCGATCAATTGAGCAAGTTGGACAAATGGAAAACGACATTGTTCCTGCGCATCAAGGAAAATATTGAAGAGAAGGGCGAGGACTTCTCGTAATCTATGTGTTCAGTTTCTATCTTCCGTTATTTGGGTGAAGCTGTTTGTTATGGTGGCGCATTTCTAATTCCTGTTTCCTTGGCTTTGCTCTTTGATAGTACGCCGGTAGACTATCGTGCTTGATTATATTGTAACCTCTTCGAATGGTAACGTTCCAAGTCAGAAAATCGAGTTTTCCGCAAATCTAGATACACCTTAAGTCTTTCTGTGGGCACGCCGTAATGGGGTGGAGGGCTTTGACAAGACTCCTGTTGAGTCTCATCATCATTTGGTGAGACGTTGTTCTGCGCAGCATACCGGAAGTCGAAAACTTACGGGTTAAAGAATGATGCCTGGGATTACCTAGTCTTTCGAAGTACTTTTCAGGTTAGCAATTACCATTTCTTTCAAGAAATGAGTCTCCGATGGTGGGCTATCTATGCAGTGTAACTGTGATGGGATGACCACAAAGCACACTGAGTCATTGACACTAGGACTTGAGAATCTGTCTCAGCAAGACCGCTGAGTTTGTCATGTACACTTTTAGAGCAGGAACTGTAGTCTTGACTTGCAGGGGCTTGCAAAACCGTCTGCTACGGACAGAAGGGGTTACGTGATTCTATTTAACCTTGGCCGATACCTCCTTCGATTGTACAGACAATGGATCTTTCCAATTGAGATATGACTCATGTCATCACAAAGGCCACCGCTTGACTTTGCTCTGACTCAGCTAGAGCGAGGAGTCCAAGGTCAGTTGCAGTACATGCTCTCACAATTTGGCCTGGCCTACCACGGGGACTAGATATCACAGCAAACATATCACAGCGTACTAAGAACCACTCATACTACCAAATATGGTGGAAAGGGCAATTCTTTCCGGTCTGAACGAGGAGTTTACCCTCGCTCTTGGGGATAAGACGCTTCTACTGGTTGATAGTGTATGTTGCAGCAAAGAATGGAAGAGGCTAATGGAGTCACAGGATATCATAAACCCTGCCAGCTTCGATGAATTAAATGACTATGCATTGCCATTCATCGTCTTTCCTATCCATCACGGAGACAAAATCATACAGTCGGTCCCGCATACTAGAGTAGGACGATATTTTTACTCACCAATTCCTTGAGCGCATCCTTTTTATGGCAGTGAAGAAGCCGATGTTAATCTACAATCATCGGCTATTTCGCTATTTCAAGCTCGAAATACGCGTAAGTTGAAGTTTGCGCCTATCCGGGAATACCATTCTTCTATATTGAACCATGGGCCGCCGCATGTTTCTTAGCGACGGAAGTTCTGGGAGCCATGGAGGGCGTACATCGATGGTCATCTTACTATGACTACAACATTCAAGCCCACGAAAGGAGGAGTGGAAATGTGAGTAGTTAACAACATAAGCCACTACTTTTTACCTCAAAACGCCGTACCGCTCTCACTTTTCGCATCTCATGGAGTCGATCATCTCTAGATCACCACTAAGGGAACTGGATAACACTGGCACAGCAAACCAGTTGAGAGTTGTTGTTCCACTCCGGTCATGTTCATTAGCTCAAAAGATATCTGACAAGCCGCTTCTGGGAGTACCAGTTGCTGTTAAAGACTCTTTTGAACTAGGAGGATTCCCGACTTCGCTTTGCAATCGTGCTTGGTCCGAATATGTTGGGAATATCACCTCACATCACATATCACCTTTGCCAGCTATTTACATCCATACTAGATCATCTAGTATGCGCGCAGCTTTTTGGTCTAGTTGGTCAAAAGCCCAACAGAATATCACGGAACCAAATCCGCCAATGCTCCTGCAATCGAGACTCTACAAATGATTGGTGCGGTGATTGTGGGGAAGACTAAGCTGAATGCTATGCTGGTACGTGAGGAGACGATGGAATGCGTGTAATTCCTGGCTCCATATAATCTTCGAGGAGACGGTTATCAGACTTCTTCTGGAAGTAGTAATGGCAGCTGCGCTGCACTGGCCGGATATCCATGGCTTGATTATAGCATCGGATCAGACAGCTCGTGCTCTAAGTATCCTGTCATATGTTACGAGTACGAGGACGACATTCTGACTGAATGGTTTTGATAATACTGGGAAGGTCATTCGGGTTGCTAAGTGGTTACTCTCCCCTACGCGTCTCTCCTATTGCAGGAGCGCCGGAAGTCACTGCACCTAGTCAGCCTTCTCAAATGATACTGCCAAGTATATCCCTTTTATGGCAGGGAAGCTATTGCTAACATTTCTGGATATCCTCTAGTTGGAGAGCTACTCTACCACTCCGAAATATCACAACGGGAATTGCCTTTACCGATTAGCGTGTCGATTGTAACACCTCCTGTACTTTGTGCCTGATGAATACTGACTAAGCTGCTGCAAGGGACGGACCTTGACCTGGTTAATCTGGTGCATAAGACTTTTGACAGTAGTAAGAGGCCTTTGAAGGTAGCTACGGGGCGGTCTATATACCTTTAGATCTCTGCCTCGTCATCTATGGATTTGGTGAAGGTTACCAAGTCTTAGGACAGATCAGGAAAGGTGGTTGGAAGAAGTTGAATAGTAAGGGTAGCAAAGAGCATGGGAGATTGTTATTCTAAGACTTTCTAGGTGAGATTAGCCCAGAATGCCTTCGATCGAGCTGTGAGGTACTCCTTCAAGCAGGTCATAGCCATCCATGGGTTCAATCAATTTACCACAAAGCGGAGTATACAGTTAGATGAATTCTCAGTGACATTACTATTCTCATTAGGCTATGCAATGATCAATATATAAGAACGCCATGTTGTACAGAACCATTTGGGTATCATCGAAGCGACGAGAACTAGACATGCTTTTTTATACATCCTTCTTGGAAGCAAATCTCGCAAGTGCAGGCCCAAGCTCCTCTCGCTGGTTCTGCAATGACTCATTTTGTTGAGAATTGCGTTCTCTTTGCAAAGCCTCGGCCTTGAGCCGCTTCTCGTCAATAACATTTGTCTTTCCTCTCTTTCGAAGGTATTTCCTGAGTGCGCTGTTGCGTCCTCGCCCACGGTTCTTCAGTTTCTCTATCGGGTCTTTCGGCTTGTTGTCTTGCTCACGCTCTTCTCGGCGTTTCTTATCACTGATTAGATCGAGTTTTCCGACGAAGTTTGGATCTAGAGAGATCATTTCAGGTTGTAGTTTGTTCAACAATGCCTTGACTTCAGCTTCTTGGCGTTGTTTGGTAGTCTCATAGGGGTTCACTTCGGTAGCGTCAAAGTTGGGTTCTCCGGCGCCAGGAACAATTATACTAGCGAAGCCCTTGTCGTGGGAGACACCTAGAATATCCTCATACGGACACCATCTGACGGTTTCGATGCGTTGTCCATCACCACCCCATGCCATATATGGGCTTTGCACTTTTCCTGCGTCGGCAGCTGCGGCATCGAAAAGTCCCTTCCAAACACTGACTTGTGTGCCCCATCCCACCGCCGTAAGGCCGCGGTCACTGATTGCAACACTCGATCCAGGCTGGTAACAAGAGTATGAATGTACTGGCTTAAACATTCGTATATCCCACACATTCATTCTCATGTCTTGACCGGTAGAAACCATGTACCGACCTTGTCGATCGATAGCCATTGATCGTACTGGACCGCGGTGTACAAGAGCTTTTACAAGAGCAGTTTGTGAATTTGGTGACCACAGAGTAACCGTACCGTTTTGATGGCCCACGTGAAGAATCGCATTCCAGGGGTTCTGACATAGTGCTGTTGGAGAGCCTAATCGAGTAGGGAGTTCGGCAACTAGCTGGCCTGTGGAGGTGTCTGTGTATTTGAGGAAACCGCTGTTGGCCTAAAAGTGCTTATTAGTGTCATTGCCAAGGAGTCATTGTTGAAGAGGAAAACTCACAGCGCTAGCTAAGAGAAAGTGATATGGAAGGAATTCGAGGTATTTGGCCTCGACATGTTTGTTGAGGCAATGAAGTTCAACACCGGCGTGATCGTAAATATAAACGTTTTTCTTCTGGGCCACAGCAAAGAATTGATTATTGTGCAACCACTTCACATCTCGAACTGTCTCTCCAAGTTGTAGCTCGCATCCCAATTTTCCAGCTTGCCAGTCCATTGTTGCGACATGACCTTTCCTTCCGGCCAACAGCAAATGTCTGCCGTTTCGCGTATAATCTGCACGATATGGCCCAAGTTCATCCAATTTCAATTCAAAGCCTTTCTTAGCCACTTCAATTCCAACACTTTCCCTAATTTCATCCTGTCTGACTTTGTACGTTCGTTCAAGCTCTGCCTCGGGCTCTAGGAATCCGGACTCGTTCTCGAGCAGAATTTCCGCGTCTTTGGCGCGCAGTGCAGCTGTTTTGTATCGGTCTTCAACCCTTTTCAAATTTCCTCGGAGTTTTTTGTCTTTAATTTTCTTCATTTGTACTGCCTTTCCGTGTCCATATTTTTCTATTGCTTCTGTGATGCGTCTCTTGGCTTCGCGGTCTTCGACGAGACCTTGCGGCGAGCGTTTCGCAACCGGTTTGGCGACTGCTGCCATGTTGCTATAGCAGTTATTAATCAACCATAAATAGGATATCAAGAAAACTAATCCGAATTGATGTCGCAGAATGTTCGATATGAGCTGTGCTACTAATTTTTTTGTCTTCAACAGAGTATGGAGTAGATCTTACATGTAACGGGACTGGCGAGATTAAAAATTTCCACGCCAAGAGTTCTCACTCGCTTGTCCGCCACAACTTTTTTCCTTATCGATTAGCCCGGTCCCCGCCTTGAATACTTTTTTTTACAAATTGTTTTGACGAAAGGAAAAATATTGATTGAGCTTCAAGATAGTTTTGTATTGAAAATATCCATTCTGGCGACTCTTCCCTTTCGTTTCAGAAGGCCAGAAGGTGCCAATATGGCACCAATCACTTCGTCGGTGCATCACCATCGGAGCACAACAAAAACAAGCCACAAGCCATTCAAGAGCAAGCACGCTACGAAGAGTGCTCTCAAGGAGAGGACAAGAGGTATCCCTTCATTAAAGAAATAGTGTTATTCTAGGAAATTGCCATTAACTGTCTGGATGCAGGAAAAATTGAGACCAAAGAACGAGGAGTCCGGAAAACACCCCACCAACAACTCATGTCCAAACTCGATCGCAAAAACCAAGCTCGTCAGAAACAACAAGTGAAACGTCAGGAAAAGTCTCAGGCCGCTAGTATATTTGCTGGACAAAATGGGGCTCCCCGTCAAGTGGCCATCGTCCCCCTCTCCGAGAATATTGATGTCGCTGCCGTGATTCGCGCTTTGAATGAAAGTGTGGATGTTGCCAACGATGTCTCCATTGATCGCCTGACTCGTATTCGCGTTGATCGGTTCAAGCAAAATATTATGTATACCCCGGCAAAATACGACTTGATACATGCTTTGGATGTCTGCCGTGTAGCTGATTTTGTGGTTTTGGTTCTGCCAACCGATGTTGAGGTGACAGAGGAAGGAGAAACGCTTCTACGATCCATTGAAAGTCAGGGTATTTCCAATGTCCTTGTGGTAGCTCAAGGTCTGGATCAGGTGAACCCACAGAAGAAACGCCCGCAAGTGATATCGTCACTCGTCTCGTTCATGAACCACTTTTTCCCCACCATTGACAAAGTCCTTTCTCTCGATTCCCGGCAAGAGTGCTCGAACGTGGTTCGAAGTCTATGCACAGCTACTCCAAAGGGTATCCGGTGGAGGAACGATAGAAGTTGGATGACAGTTGAAGATGTCAAATGGCCGGATGCACAAGGAAGTTTGGTTGATGATGTCGTGGTCACTGGTGTTGTTCGGGGTAAAGGATTGAAGGCAGATCGAATCGTACATATTCCAGGATGGGGCGACTTCCAGATTGAATCTATAACTGCCGCGCCACTTCCAACCACTAAGGCCAAGAAGGAGGATACAATGAACATTGACGATTCAGAGACATCTCAAGTTTTGGACCAGCCGACCGATGATCGTGATGATATGGCGGTCATCGCACCTGAGGAAATTGAGATGGACGACGACATGTTATCGAACCCTGACGTAGAAAGACGTGGAGTGCTGCTTGATGACCATCATTACTTTTCCGACGACGACCTGCATATTCCTGCACGGCCAAAGCGACTACCCAAGGGTACTTCAGATTACCAAGCTGCCTGGTTTCTCGAGGACGATTCTGATTCTGCATCCGATATGGTTGACAATGAAGATGAAGATATGGAGATGGAAGTTGATGAAACCGAAGGTCGTCCTGAGGATGGTGTCTTCCCGGACCACGGTGATGCAATGACCGAGGGTGGCCCGTCAGAGTATCCTCAATCAGAGATGTTCTTAGACCCGTCACCAGAAGACGAAGCCGATCAACTTGAAAATTACCGTGCTAGCCGACGGACTGAAGCAGAAGATGACCTGGAGTTTCCTGATGAGATCGAGTTACACCCCAATGTCCTCGCTCGAGAGCGACTACAGAAGTACCGTGGCCTGAAAAGCCTCAAGACTAGTCGCTGGGAGACATCGGAAGATCGACCATTTGAACCGGAAGATTGGCGAAGATTACTTCAATTTAATGACTACAAAGGTATCAAGAACAAAATGATCAGGGAGGCTCTTATAGGTGGTGTTACACCCGGCACACGAGTGAATGTGCACTTGAAGGCCGTACCGTCAGCACTGCGCAATAATCCTTTGCCAGTAGCATTATACTCCCTGCTTCGACATGAGCATAAACACACTGTCATTAATATCAATATGACATTGAACTCTTCCGTCGAGAGGCCCATCAAGTCCAAGGAGGAAGTCATCATTCAATGCGGGCCTCGCCGTCTTGTCGTGAATCCAATCTATTCCGGTGCAGGAAATACACCAAACAATGTGCACAAATTTGATCGATACCTTCATCCTGGCCGCAGCGCCATTGCTACCTTTATCGGCCCTGTAACATGGGGCGCTGTTCCAGTTTTAGTATTCAAAAAGCAGGCTGTCGACGATCCTGAAGTCCTCGCCTCCGCCGATGGCAGCACCATCGCTGGAAAGACATCCAACCGTCTGGAGCTCATCGCAACAGGCACAGTCGTTGCACCCGATCCTTCACGAGTGGTCGCCAAACGAGCCATCCTTACTGGCCACCCTTACAAGATCCACAAGAAGGTTGTCACAGTGCGTTATATGTTCTTTAATGCTGAAGATGTCCATTGGTTCAAGGCTCTGCAACTCTGGACCAAGCGTGGCCGCAGTGGTTTCGTCAAGGAGAGCCTGGGAACTCACGGTTACTTCAAAGCGATGTTTGACGCAAAGATTAATCCTCAAGACTCTGTGGGAATTAGTTTATATAAGAGAGTCTTCCCGAGAAGAGCGCGAGCTATTGAAGAGGTTGAAAATGCTGCATAATGATTTTGCATTAGTCTGCTATTATTGTTTTTCTTTTCGCTGTGGTAATGGCTTATGACAAACTGCATACCCTATTGACATGATGGTTACGTGTCATGACTATATAAATGAGATATTGGCTAGTGGAAGTCAATTTGAATAAAAGTTACACATACCCAGTAGTTCATTTCCATTAAATGTAATCATGGTAGTCCTTGATGAAAGGCAACTTTAGCCTCCCTCAATCAGACTTTAAATCAGACACCCCCCGAATTCTTAGGAGCACCATTCTTCCACCTCTCCAAACTCGTCTCATACGCACCACTAGCCTTCCATGAACTAATAATCAAATTCACAATATGATCCACACCATTCCCATGCTTTACAGACCCAAACACCGTCGGACCCCCTTCCCTAATCTTTCCCGCATCACGCTCCATAACACTCAAATCCGCGCCCACAGCCTCCGCCAAATCAATCTTGTTAATGACCAACAAATCGCTTCCCGTGATCCCCGGTCCACCTTTACGAGGGACTTTATCACCGCCCGCGACGTCGATGACATAGATGATAAAATCAGCTAGTTCGCGTGAGTAGTTTGCGGCCAGGTTATCACCGCCGGATTCGATAAGGAGTAGATCAGTGTTGAATTTGCGTTGGAGGGTTTGCAGGGCGAGGAGGTTTGCGCTGATATCTTCGCGGACGGCGGCGTGGGGGCATCCACCTGTTTCGATGGCGGAGATTCTTTCGGGGGGGAGGGCTTTGTTGCGGGTTAGGAATTCTGCGTCTTCTCTGTTTGGGTGTTAGTTTCGCTAATGTGGTCAGGGAAGAAAGGGGGAAGTACTTTGTGAAAATGTCATTTGTAACAGCTGCGATGTTGTATTGGTCTCTCAATGTCAGACATAGTTGTAACATCAGCGCTGTTTTTCCGGATCCAACTGGTCTTTTCAAATAATTAGTCAGCACTAATAACGAGACCGGGTTGAGAAAGCAGACGTACCCTCCAATACCAATTGTAAAAGCTCTATCCTTCCAATCCCTTCCTTCATGCTGAGAAAGTGGTTGTTCGCGATTCAGATACGAGCCTGGGCCATCGTAGATTTCATGCGAGTGACCATGACCACCAAAAGCATCGGTATCATCATGGGAGTGAGACAATCCGTGGTCATGTGAATGAGTGTGACCTAAAGTCGACATGTTGAGGTCTGTATTCAAGCGCAGGGGTTGGTAGATAGGTTACTCAAGATAGTCGCACGCGGTTATGGTTGGTTCGAACCTCTGCCACAATACTTCTTGTTGAAAACGTCAGGTAAGCGTATATACAGGACTTTTCAATCCTTTAGGTCCCCAAGTATCTCCAATGACCGTAGTGTGGTGCAGTAGAGAGTAGAGATGGTTTCGTCTCTTATCAGGAAGATATCCCACCAGCCCACCTTGCTTATCTAATCAGATGAGATCGCTAACGTAATCGGACAGCCACCCGATCACGACACCAACCCGCCAGTCTGCATATCGCATATAAAATAGCCCTTACTACCCCACTAGTTAACTAGTGGTTAAAGTTAACTAACCCTAGTTTGCTCGTTATCAGATGGACATCTACATAAGAAAGACCACGAGTATTGATATAGAAACAATATATGAATGTGTTCAAGCTTGACAGGAGTCAGCTCCTACAACCGAAAGCCCCTAGCACGATACAGTACAGAATACATACTGCCACGGTACACTCCAAAAATCGACTCTAATGCTGTCTCCTACTAATTATAATGACTAAACATCCTTTCATGGCTTGTGGTCTCTTTTTTCTTCGCTTGTATATTGGCAGAAGATTGAGGAATCAGTTGAAGTTGAATTAAGATACGAGATCTGGTCCAATAAGCTGTCAAATTCTACGAACTGTGGGGTATGATGTTGTTGCCTGGCGAAGGTGGAGACAACTTGAGCTGATATCAATCTCTTCTCTGTACATATTTACATAGCAAGACAATCTCAAGACGCTGATACTGACTATGACGAGCCTACAGTGCTAGAGGGTTTGCGTGAAAACACTGCCTGCAGTATCAATAGCAGCTTGTGAGGTTTAACGTCAACATGCTCCTCTCCCTCCCCATTAAGCTATAACAAAATATAGTAGACTTTATCGATCCCGCAGACATAATCGCATTCTCAACCACCTGCAAGCAACTCTACACCCTAGCCCAACCAGGTATCAAGAAGCACAAGAAACTCTCTAAAATTATCAGAGGGGAGAACATGAAAGTGACTTTATTCCTTGCAAACGTCCAGCTTCCCGTAAACAAGCAAACTTTTGCACTAACATTGGGCATCTCTGGAATATTGTATGCTATTGCCCAATCCCCTCGCTTGGAATGGTATTTCAAGGAGTTTGAGTGGTATGTATTCAATGAAAAAAATGTCGGAAACCGTGGATCCAAAGCCCGCTTGGGAATTGTTGGAACAACTCGTCAAGGCTTCATCGTTCCATAACAATGAATACGAAGTGCGTGACTGGCTGGAAGCCCTGGTAAGGGGGCGAGGTGGTGCTGCTTGGGTCTTCTTCAGTCGACTCACACAGCTGAACAAGATCCAATTAGACATGGAAAAAAGGAACCCAATGACCCCGTACGTCGCGAGGACTATTAGCAAATTAGCAGCAAGATCACACAGCGGATATCTGGATCAGGGGTTATCGGCACTTGAAGATGTGAGACCGGAATTTAAGGATCGTCTTGAGCGCGGAACCTTCGCGGAGATTCCTCGTTTGATGGCTGCTTTCTCAAGACTACCTAACTTGCGAAATATGTCTATCATGGGCTATTATGCCAGGTATCCGGCCGGTCCTGATTATCAGGCAGTCATTGATTAGGATGATGCTGAGGATTCGGATTATCCTCTACCGAAGATACCATCGCAGTTAAAGTCCTTGTCAGCTAACCGTGGGAATATATCAGCACAAAATGTATACCAAATCATCGAGCACTGTATCAATTTTGAGTCGTTCAGATATATAATCTTCCACACATCCCAGGTATTCGGCCAAGCACGCAGCTAGAATATATGTCGTAACCCTACAACTCCACCAACCACAAACTGGGACTTGAATAAATTTACTGCTCTGGAACGATTAACTCTCGATATAGACTTGTTCAGTAATCAGGATGGTGATAGTTGGCTTCCCTCTGCAGAGACACTGCCTAAATCAATCAGAGAAGTGACTATCCTTGCCCATCGCTGTCCTCCAGGCGCTAACAGACTCGACTTTGAGAGCGTGTTTCGCGGTTTCAGGCCACAATCGTATCCGAATCTGTGCTCTATCAGCGCATATCATCGTAACATGAAAGATTTCCACAAAATTGGACATAATGGAGCCGATCACATTCTCAAAATACACAACCATGCCCTTTCCGAAGCGGGTATATCCACCGATGATATCACGCATTACAAATTAAGGAATGAGTACTTTGAGAAAAAACGGAAACAGTATCGGAAACCACCCGGACAACGAGGAGGTGACAGGTGGATGGACGAGTTTGGGTTCAAGGACAATGTGTTGTATGCGTTGCCGGCAAAGGATACCGAGGGTCGGTGATCTTTGAAGAATGGAATGAGGAAGGTCCGTCCAAAGCGAGTATAAATCCTTGTTGGTCCAGGTACACGAGAACGTAATAAACTGTTGGGATTCTCCCTTAGATAGTCAGCAGCGCCTACCTCTTGTAGTTAGCACGCCAGTAGCTAGATATCTTCGTCCTAGGGTCCTACGTTCCCTAGGACACACACAACAGAGTCAGTTTTCCTGCTTCCAGCACAAGATAAACTAAGATAAAGATCTTTCATAGATATCTTACAAAAACAGGTTGTCACGTGGCGAAGATTCCATATTGTCAACATTTACTTAGGCAGTTAGATAATAACTTCAGTCAATTTTATAATAAGTACCAATATGCAAAATAGTCATCCATAGAACCATGACAGATACCAAAATTTCTATTAGGTCAACAATCAAATTTACAATGACAGGCGAGCTGTATTGATGATACAGCACGGATGAAAGTCATAAGAACGTGATGAATGGGAAAGGTGAAGGGAAAAAAAAAACCCTAGCAGCAAAAACGCAGAATCATCACACCTGCGAACACCCCAATAAAACAAATAAAAAAAGTACAGCACCAAGTAGAGAGGAAAAAAAGATACATGAAATATGCAGAAACCCAGAATATCTAAATCGCTGAATCACCTGCGCGTTTAAAATAAAAGCCATGTATGACCTCGTAATGGAGACCAAGGCAGGCTTCGATGAAAAACCATGGTATCATGTCCCTGGAGCAGAACCCAGAAACGTATCAATAAAATGCGTATCGGAACAAAAACTCAAACAGGCCACGAATGACGACCGAAGCGGAGACCAGTGCTAGACGCCATGCGTAATATGGATCGGAAAAGTATCCAAGAAAAAAGCCAACAAGTCATAGTCAGTAACAGGAAAATAGGGAATCATATGCCCGGAGGCAAGGATGAATGGGCACTCGAAAAAGGAAACAACAAAAACTCCCCTGGAAGTAAAAATGAGACATGACAAGAACCGTAATACGCCAATTACCGAGTTCCCCGTTTTTTTGTGAGAAAGAAACGAAAGCGGCAAAATGCGGAAGTAATAGCAAGAAGTCCCTATGAAGCGCCTTTATGTCTTTTCCCACCAACCTTGGGGCTTGCCCTCACTTTCGCTGCACCAGTGGGACCAGTTCCGTTCACTTCCACGCCATCATCACCCTCTGTTTTCACGGTGCTCGCCCGTCGACGCTTATTGGAGACGTTAGGACTGGTATTCGCACTCGCACCTTGGCTACCATTCGCTCCCATAGCACCTTGGCTTTGGTGGGGAATCATTCCAGGCCCCATGGGATGGTTTTGAGCCGGACTCGGATGGGCGGACACCCCTAAATGGGGTGACGCTTGTGCCCCGGGCAAGCCCATATTCCCAACGGATGGAGAAGCGAATTGAGAAGGTCCGTTAATACCAGGAGTCCGTTGACCTTGAGCCTGAAGATTATGAGGACTATTTATTATTGCAGTAACATCTCGAAGTAGCTCGCTAGCACCCTTATGGGGGTTGTGAGCACTGTGGTTGATTAGAGTCGTCATATAAGACAAGGGCTCTGCGATCTAAATCACAAATAAGAATGTTAGTTATTGGCTTTCCCTGTTGAAGTAACCAAGTCATACCTCAAGGAAGCACTGAACGCTATGCGGAAGACCGTTCTCATTGACCATTGACTCCGGGGGTGAAATAGTGGGAGGCGGCTGTTGTTGCTTCTGCATCCTTTTACTGGCATTCTTGGATACGCGCGGACTGGGCTTTTGATCGATTGGTTCCGGTTGTTGAAGAAGATTGCGAGGGATGTATTCCCGGAACCCAGAGACGGATATATCGACCAAATCAAACTTGAACTCCGGATTCACAAGTACCTTGAGTGATCCATTCACGACAAGCTAAGAAGAAATCAGAATATAAATCCCCGCGATGCTTTCTGGTTTCACAAACCTGACAATCATTGGCGAACCAATAAATGAAGCTAGTCCTGGGGCTATACACCACACGATAACCATTCGTGGGGGTAAACTCTTGCGTAGCTTCCATATGCGTTTGTATCCGTGTGATGCCATTATTGAAAAGTGTGACATAATAACGAGGTAAAATGGTCGCGTTAACTTCGAATGACTTCGAACCAGTACCTGGCGTCAAGACGCCCTGGCGCAAAACGCCCCAGGGTTGGCCAGTCGCTATATGATGATTGGTGTTGTAATATGTGTTTACGACGTTCTGCCAGTGAAGAAGATCGACATCTTCGCCTTGGCTCTGGAAGAAGAAAAAAATTAGTAATCTCGTAGTAATTAACCACAGTGTATTGAACTCACCTCAAAATTACTTAACATCTCGAAGTAGCTGTTCACCCAGTGTGTCACACCTGTTTTATTTTGCAGCAAGTTGTTTATATTGTTCATATTCATGCGTCTTTGCTGATCCATCAACGCTTGTTGCTGCATTTTCATCTGCTCTGCACCGGGTAATACTTGCTGTTGCTGCGGCTGGGTCACTTGTGGTGCATTTGGCGGCTGTGCTTGAGGTAGTTGCACCTGCTGTTGCGGATGATTTGCTTGCGCTTGTTGCTGAGACTGTTGCTGAGCCATTGCCTGCTGAGCTTGAGGAATCTGCTGGTGCTGGGGATTCGGCGTTGATTGTGGTGGTTGCGAACCCTGATGGGAGGGAGGTTGGGGAGTTGAGTGCTGTGGAGGGTTAGACTGCTGTGATGGCGTTGCGCTTCCAGGAGGCACTGGGGGACCTTGTTGAGGCTGGGGAGTGACGCTTTGAGGTGGTACAGCAGGTCGCGGCTGCGGTGTATGTTGGCCCTGTTGGCTGTTTGCCTGAGCTACCGCTTGGGCTTGTGCAGCTTGGGCTTGGGCTTGGGCTTGTGCTTGGGCTTGAGCCTGGGCTTGCATGGCAAATAATTGTTGCTGCTGTTGTTGCAAATTCTGAGGCATGTGTTGCATTTGCGGGAAATGCATCATACCGACCGGGCCGCGCATATTTGGATTTTGCATAGCAGATAACTGAGCTTGACTGAGGCCCTGTGTCCCTGCTGGCATCGAGACGGGGATGCCACCTCCATGATGCTGTTGCTGTTGAGCGAGATGCTGCTGGTGGAGCATTCGCTGTTGTCGGGCCACTGCCTGCTGTTGCAGTAGCTGCTGGTTGTTCGTGACATCTATAATAAGATAGGTTAAAAAGAGCATCGCGGTATATTGAAAGATAAAATAAGGTTGACTTACTCATTGCATACGGCTGCTGTTGAAGCAATTGTGCATGGGCAGCCGGGTTCAAGTGTTGCAGAGCATGCGCATTTGGCACCGGGCCACCGGGGCCTGTGGTTGCGCCTGGAGGCATACCGGCCATCATGGGCCCAGGTTGACTCACCTGTGGCCCAGCAGCAGCGGAGACGCCAGGATGCATCTGCTGAAGCATCCCGGGTCCCTGAACCATATTCGGATGCTGAGCTTGGGCCATTGGATGGCCAGGAGGGAATCCGGAATGTTGAGGCATGCCTTGATGGGCAGGAAATGGCTGGGTCATCATCATCGCTATACCAAAGAGCCCTCAGCCACGTGAAGGCTTATGAGGACCAATTCAATCAAACCCAACGATCACGTTTGCGACAGGACAAGACTTTTTCCAATTTGTGGATGCGACGTGCTTCCCTATCAAACAACACCAATAACTGACGCGATCAGCCCGACAGCCAACGTTATCCACTTCCGATTGAATGCCAGGACACTGCAGGCTGGCGATAGAGCCTGAGTCAAAGCCGGCTAAGAACAGGAAAGCTCAAGAGCATCGATCACGACCGGATAGTCAGTCGCGTCTTGTGAGTAGTTGATCAGGCGTGGGCCTAAGGTGGACACAAGCTTTTCCGAGCCTGGACGGAACGAACGACGGCGGGAGGAGATTGGTAACAACGGGCGAAGGAAACAAGCCGACAGCCAGAAAGAAGAGGCGTATTTTCTCTCTCAATTATGCTGAGGCCAAAGAGCCACTTCGCGTCGAATAAAACGGCTGACAAACTGGGAAAGATTGAGGGTTTCGAGGAGGGGCTGGGCTGGCTGGCAAATTGGCAGTAGTAACGTTAGGTGGTCCAAGAACGGCGAACGACGGACACCGGGGACGTCAGATCACCTTATGTAAAGGCGATCGCACGCTCCAACAGAGGAAAGGTCTGCTGCGTGGCGTGACCAACAAAGGGTCAGGTAATATCTTTCTCTTGCCGAACCACCCACTGAATGAGAGAAAAGCTAAAACTGAATGGGATTTTGAGGACTTTAAGGAGAATCATGGAGAGAGGGAAATCCGCTCTTCCTGGACGAAGGCGCTGCAGATCCCATCCTGCGCGTTGCCCAAAGCACGCCAGCCTGTATGGGAACGTCACGTGATAAGATCCTAGCTTTTTTGCGCGCCTTCCCGCCCGGCACTTTATTTTATTTTTCTTGTTTCTCTTGTTGATTTTTTTTCTCTTTCTATTATTCAACCATCGTCAATTGATCTCTGTCAGACAGTCAAGCAAACAACAATAAGTGAAAGCAGCTATTCAGACAATAGATCTATTGTCTGGACAGCATTCCATTGCACCAGGTTAGTCCAATCCTCTTCTTCGACTCACTGCATCCCACCTTCATCTATCTACAAGATGACAAACCACTTTTTACTTCTTTACTCTCTGAGTCGCCCTTGAAGAGATATTCGGGCCTTCCTTTCCCGGTTGGCCTGCTACTTGCCAGTATACCTTGTCTGACCTTTCCATCTGGATGACAACCTCGTTCTTTTAATTTGATTGTTTCAACGGCACCCAGCTGACATCAATCGCTTGTTAGATCTAGATTATTTAGCCGTTCCGTATCTCAAATAAGATAGTCTGTCCGTCGGTGAGCGTACTGAGTTTGTGCAACCACACGTTTCGGTGTCGACGCAGTATACTGGGCATGGCGTGTGATCGGTTTGGTCGGAGAGAGATAAGAGACAGAGACTAGTAGTTAGTGTATTTTGAATCAATGGAGATTTATTTATCTAGTGATCTGGAGTCAATTCTGTTAATAACGTAGAAGACTTTCCATGGGCAAGCATCGTAGCGAAAATCTTTGACAATTGGTCTTGAATTTTTTGTGTAAGGTCAGCCTTAGGCCTTCCATCGATGATACGTCAAAATTCCTGCAGATCAAATTCTTGGCATACATTATACGCTAGTCTTGAAACAGTTAGCGCATTATATGTTTAATCCGATTAGGAATTCATCAATCTCAGAAAACTGTCCATTCGACACTTCTCCGTTCCAATATCACTGCATCTCCGGATGCCCCGTTGCGTACTTTGCACTTGGTAGCAGAAGCAATACTCCCTGTCAATCGCATTGTTTCTGCCAATTACTTCGCCCGGTCTGCCTAGGTTGGACCGTCGTTGCCATGCAAAGTACGCTACTCCTACCCTCCCATGTCGTTCGGTCCTGTCGCTTAATTGCCGGTCGCCGATACGCTCCCTCGTTGACAGCCTCCTCTCGCCATTTCCATCAATCTGTTCTCCGCTATTCTGAGTCGTCTCCCGATCCCAATGGCTCGTCGGATCCAAACTCCGATACTCGAAACGGCGTCAAGCCCGTCGGCGTGAACACGCAGGCTCCCGAACATGTCAAAGATTCGACAGAATCGAAAGAATCGAATCAGTCATCCGCCGGGCGAAAAAGCTATATATCAGGTCTTCGTCGTACATGGAAGGATAGGAAATCTTTGTCGGACGATGTGCCGATCACAGCTACAATTCCGCAATGGTTTGTAGATACGAACGTTGTCACGTACGCGCAGGCGGTCGATAGTACATTGCCTCTTCAGGTCCATATCAACCAAAAACAGGCTTCCTCGAAGCAATCAATACCGACTCCGTCATCTTCATTACCGTCTGATGATGTTACAAACGCTACACAACAAAGTACATCGGAAGTATTGAACAAAGAAAGCGAGAATGAAAATTCCAGCGGAGAGGCGCCTGAGTCAACTACCATCGACAGCCGTTATACGATAAGTCATGATGTATGGGTCAGACTAAAATTGTCGGTCAGAGCAGGATTTGCAACTCCGTCAGCGAAGTATGCCAATGACCCAGCAACGGAAAAATCGCACCTTCTTCTACAGTATCCCCATAGGAGAAAAGAGGCCAATGTGGATGTCATTGGAGGGAGCCTGTTCTTACATGCCGTGGTCCAAAGATTAGCAAAGGAGGAAAAGGCAGATCTGGTGACGCTGAACGCGCAAGATATCGCGAGGCTGTGCAGTGAGCAAGCAAGGGCCGAAGGAAAATCATCGTCGTCAATTCGGAACCTAGGTTATGAGATCTACAATACTTGGAATAAGAAGCGCAGACTGGATATGGAACCTGTGTCTGATAAAGACGATGGCCCCGGTGACGGCAGTGATACCTCGATTTCGCTTTCCGACTCCGGTGTACGTCCGCATATAGTACCTATTGAGGTCAGTCTTCCAGATACACAACTTCCCAATTGGTTATTATCATCCTTTGGTGCCAGTACGGACGGCACAGGACCTCGCGTATCCCGTACCGAAATTGGTGCATGGATGCGCGTCATTGACCAATTGACCTCTTTATCTTTCCAAGCCAAACCTGCTGCCACTGATAGCACTTCTACACCGCCTACCGAAACTGTTGAGAAGTCTGACGCGCCCCCAAAAACGATCATTCATATACAAGATTATGTAGAGTTAATGCACACTCGAGAAGGCTCAAAGTTTTTGAAACTGTTACTGGACGCGATCCATAGCCGCCGACGCCATGGATACAAAATATTACTGGTTGGAACATCCTCGGGATATCGAGATCTATACTTTGACAGGGAGATGTCTCCGCTACCAATCGTTGAGCAAACGAGGCTTTACCTCGATAGCTCAGCTAGACCATTCGCTTCCCCCATCGCTGTCTTTCCCTCGATGGATCCGAAGGAATTAAATCTCAAATTTGCAGAGGATCGCAGCTCTCGAATACGGAATATCAACATACGGCATCTTCAGGATATGCTCCGTCTGCGGGTGGATGCAGATACAACTGTCATAGATGACAGCGTATTTGATACCACTTCTTGGCCTAGCGACATAGACTCCTGCACCCCACTCTATGCGCTAAATGTCGACTACTTGGGATATACTCGAGTACATAATCTTAGTTCAATGATCATGGGTGCCGTGCAACCCAATGAAAAATTGAGTTTCAAGCACATTCGGCTGGCATTTATGACCGAAACCATGCATAGAAGATCTTGTGAAAATTGGTACTCGCCTTCGAGATCGGCACGACCTGCGGTGTCGGGTATTGATGAGAAATCAGAACTTGAGGAAGTGTTTCGACCTTCAAAATTGGATACGATCTCACAACTTGAGTGTAACAAATATGAGAAAAAGCTTTTGGGTGGCGTTGTCGATGCGGACAATATCCGAACGACTTTTTCCGATGTCCACGTGCCGTCTGAGACGGTGGAGGCTCTCAAGACACTGACTTCTCTGTCCTTGAAGAGGCCAGATGCCTTCACCTATGGTGTGCTTGCATCTGATAAGATACCGGGAATGTTGCTATACGGGCCGCCTGGGACTGGAAAGACATTACTCGCGAAGGCGGTAGCTCGAGAGAGCGGTGCAACAGTCCTGGAGGTCAGTGGATCTGACATATACGACATGTATGTTGGTGAAGGTGAAAAGAACGTTAAGGCCATCTTCACCCTTGCGAAAAAGCTCAGTCCATGCGTCGTTTTCATTGATGAAGCAGACGCCATCTTTGGATCTCGGAATCAAAGCCGAAATCGGTTTTCGTCTCACCGGGAGCTTATCAACCAGTTCCTCCGGGAATGGGATGGTATGAATGACATGTCGGCCTTTATCATGGTGGCAACGAACAGACCTTTCGATCTCGACGACGCTGTCCTTCGACGACTTCCACGGAGACTCCTGGTCGATCTACCTGTAGAACAAGACCGAGAAGCGATTCTCAAAATACACTTGAAGAATGAGCAACTAGACCCTTCTGTCGATCTCGCGGATCTGGCACGAAGAACTCCCTTTTATTCCGGATCTGATCTCAAAAATGTCTGTGTAGCCGCTGCCTTGACTTGTGTCCGCGAGGAATACGAGAAGAAAACTCAGCATACAGGTGATACACCATACCAATACCCGGAACGACGCACCCTTACACAAGCACACTTTGAGCGTGCCATGGAAGAGATCAGCGCATCGATCAGCGAGGATATGTCATCTCTCGATGAGATTCGCAAATTTGACGAAAAATTTGGTGATAGCAAAGGCAGGCGCAGTAAAAAGGCATCTTGGGGTTTTATGCCTCTTAGCGATACCCAAGCACCGATGGATACGCCCCGTGTGCGTACTTGATAGATATATGGACTCGAATGCTGTAATGTAACCAACTTATAGATGTGTATTTTTACTTTGTATATTATATTGTCATATAAAAGTATTTATATGAGCTTAGTTACTTCATACTTCTTGTAATACCGATGATACATACAAATTTGGCTTCATACGAGTATCGTATGCATACTGTACAGTAAACTTCTTATTTCACGTAAAAATGTATTGTCTATACCCAATGCGGCATGGCAAACGGCGCTTTGGTCCGAGCGGGAGCGATCCAGAACAAAATCTCTCGTCATGGAAAGATCGAGCTTTGACTTTTGACATCAACTGATTCCTTTTTATAATATCATCGAACGCCTCTCTTCTCACTTTCGCTCACAACATACATCATGAAGAGACTATCATACGATCATTAAGGCCCCTTCACGGCGGGAACGATACCATTCTTATATATTCGTCATACACTACATAAAAAGCCATTCCTCAGTGTTTCATCTGATCGGTGCACACGACCGCCTGCCTTTTTTTCTTCCCCGCTTCTTGTGATCAAACACAAGCGAAACAGCCCATAACCCCAGCCTGCGCAGAATCGCCAATAATGACTACCATGCCTTCCTCACCGACATCTGTATTTCCATCACTTCGTCGAAAATCAACAAGTAAATCCGCAGTGACTGCGGAGGTGAAGCAGAAACGAGAAGCCGCTGTGCGGGAGGCAAAACAATACGTTCGGGATGTGGTTCGTGTGGACTGGTCCTACGACCCGCCTTCGACACTTTGGACGACAGGAGCGACTTCAAATTCACTAACCGCAGAAACATCATCAACCAGTGCAGGTACACACATCCGCACAGAGTTGCGACAACCAAATATTGCCCAATGGCGGATACGAGAACCTGCGAGTTCTGAGTCAGATTCCGATCTTGACCCGGCTTTACGCAAAGCTATTGAAACTCATAATCGTCGAAAAGAAGATCCCTACAGGTTCGAAAGTCCCGATGCTATCAAGACCTCGGTGCTGGATCGTGGTCGAAGACGTAGGGCAGATTTGGAGCAGGAGATGAAGTGGAACCCAGGGCTAAGATTTTATATAGAAAGGCGGGATGCGTGGACTGGAGCTAGAAAACGACGGGATGTTGAACAGCGATCGACAAGCAAGCAGCAGGCAGTGATCGATATTTTGTCAAAAGAGATGAAGAACGCGAAAGCCGTGGAGTCGGACGGTGATACCAGTGCGAAGGTCGAGTCGTTAGACGAGGCAGCTTCGTCAGCACAGCAATCGAGAGATCTGCTCGAGGATTTGAGCTTGTCCGAGAACAAGTCAAGAGATACGACTACAACAACTGTCGACAGCAACATTACTCCGAACGATAGCTCTGGACTGGATGGGAGTACCGGCGATGATGGAGATATTGACGGTTACGATGCGGACCGCAGCTACGACTCGGACGAGTCCATGATTCCAGTAATGGAATCCTTTATCGACAATTCCAACTGCGTTAGGTCCTCTATAACACCAGCTTTATATGCCTCGTTATATACCAAAGTGGTTGTCCAGGGTCTCACCCCAACAATCCCCATCAATTTATCAGACGTCACAAAAGCGCTAGTCGCAGGATGGAAGGCAGATGGTCAATGGCCCCCGAAACCCACTATTCCTCCACCAGGATCCGACGTCCCAGCTCGGAAGAAGGGTACAAAAGCACAATCATCTACAAAAAATGACGACGCCACTGCCACTGGAGTCGTCGGACGACCACCACCTACTGCTACCACTGCTGGGCGAAGGACAAGTTTCAGTAATCAAGCGACCAGCGCAGTGAAAAAGGTTTTGGGGTTATCGGGTCACTCGTTTCATCTTCGTCGATCGAGTCGTAGTTCAGTGAATGCCGATTCCAATGTTCCGGATCGGTTGTCGTCCGTGGCTGATGCTGTTCCGACTGATGTCCTCATGGTAGAAGAGGAGCAGGATCAGGATATGAAACGTGCATTTGGCTGTTGAGCTGAGGTGTATGTTCTCTGACAAGACTTGACACAAACCTGGAAGAAGACAGAAAGATATAGCTTATGATTGAACGGGTTATGAGTATTCTTATGATGATTCTTGTGCATTGTAGGGATTATCCTTGTATAATAACAATCGATTAGCTGCTTGGTGCCTATTGAAGTACCCAGATGAGAAATATATCAATACACTCGAACAGGAATACGAAAAAAACAATTGTCCCATGCTGCTAAATAACATAGTGTTCCGAGATGTGGTTACGCAAGCTATCAAATATATCCAATTTTTCGTACATATCTGATACAGTATTTTCATCAAAACCTATGTCACACAGGTTGAGTACAAATCCAAAGTAAATTCACTTATGCAGCTACCTAGTTATTCATATGGGTATCAATATAAAACTAGAACTCCCGAACTGAAACAAAACGCTAACTAGTAGAATTGCTTAATCTGGTAATAACTCTGAGCAGCAGCAGAAGAAGAGAGCGAGAACATGAGACCAAAAATAAAGGAAAGAACCGGCCCAAAGACTGGTGAAAAGGGCGATGGGCGTCATCAATGTAAAATATGAAAGGAGTATTAGGTATTATGACTTGGAATTCTTCCAATTCTTAGGTACCACCGACTCCTGTTTGAAGTGTGGCTACTTTGGCTTGCTCGGCTGTTTCGCCGCTCCCAGTTTTCTAGGGTTTGCGTAGTCACGGGACTATCACCACGAGTCTCGTTACTCTCGTAGCCAAGTTCCCGTAGGTAATCGCGAATGCCGCGAGGAATACCGGGCCAATCGAAGTCTGCTTTATTGTGGATCAAGAGTTGTAGTATGTCTCTATTGGGGATGCTGCTTTGATCGATGGCCAGCTTCGCAGGTGTTTGATTCGTCTTATTCACACAGTCGATGGCTGCCTTTCCCTTGCTGAGGAGTATTTGCGCCCCGTGATAGTTGCTTCTCCGAACGCAGTAGTGTAGCGGAGTGTCGCCATGATTATCCTTCGCGTTGACGTCTATATCGTTGTCTATCAGGAGCTTGACGACATCCTCGCGTCCTAATCTGGTCAAAGCGTGATGCAGAGCGTTCATTCCCGCGCTATCTTTGGCGTTGATGTACGGTCCAAACTCATTAATTCTATTCTTCAATGCCTCGAAATTCTGCATCTTCGCAGCACCGAGTAACTGACTCGCCCCGGTACTCATACTGTCTTCTGATAGTCGCGTAACGTCTGTTCTGTGGGATACTGGTGAGGTTCCACACCCATCGGATGACCCGCTTGTTGATGCAGGTCCGGGGGACCTCAGCTTTGGGGGTTGGGGTCTATCTAACACAGGATGAGGGATAGGTGGTTCCGACTCGGTCCCACGGGTAGGTTGCATGATGGGCTCAAGTACAGGCAGCGTCTCGAGTAGAAGGGGATACTCTACACGAAGTGACCGCTGGCCAACGGGGTCCGCTAGAATACCAAACACTTTGTCCAGAGTTGCCGCACTGTCAACCAGGAGCTGCCGCAATGTAGACATAACGGACGCAGACTCTTCCTCAGGATCCGCTGCTTCACGAAATGCCGTAATTGCAGCACCGAACGCTGACAATGCTTCGTGTTTCAATTTATCCGGCGACGTGTTATGAGGTTCTCGCTCATACTCAAGTAAAAAAAGACGTGCTGTTGCGCAGCGTAGTTGTACCTCTTGAAGATTGGACATCTGCTGATAGTCGACAGTGTGTGTCTCTGAAAGTTGCCATAGAAACGAGATATAGCTCCGTGCATCTTGAAAGCTCCCTTCCTTTTCGTAGACCTCTGCGAGCAGGAGTTGCAAGTCAAACCATTGATGGAAATCCACATTGTGTTCAAAGTACCTGCACTCACCCCATTCAAGTGCTTCGTGTATGTACTTCTTACACTTTTCGTAGCCACAGTTTTCAAATTCCGTTTTTGTTTCGTGGATATAGCCGTCAAGAAATACGGTCATGGTCGACAAGGGTACCGAAGTACTAGTATTGGGTTCAAGTTGAGGCACAGATGAACCATAGGCACTGTCGTCACCGTCTGACTTCCTGTCTGAGGGTGAAGAATTCTGCACGGATCCATCACGAGAAAGTCTATCATATATCGACTTGGCAGTTTTGAAAGTACCCTCTGTAATTTTGATACAAGTGCCCGCATCCCGGCTGAGAACAATCTCGTCGCATATTTGGTGGATTAACCCTGACCCATCATCTATCCTGTTAACCTCTTCTCGGTTGTTGAGATTGTTCAAAGCAGCCATGATCTCAGCTCGGGATTCTTGTAGGGAAATGAGCTTTTCTTGTATTTCCCGTAGATAGTCCTTCACCTGTTCTGTTTGATGATTGTTGGCGATTCTACAGACAAAGAAGTCAGCCATCTGGGCCTGTGCAATCATCTTAGTAGTATACCCGGGTATGTGCTTACACTTGTAAAACAGAGATTAGGGCCTGGATGTTCCCAACGTTGCTCCGAAGTCGTGCATTCACGGTTTCTATCTGGGGCCGGCGTAATACTCGCCTGGCCTCTGCCGTCACCCTGCCCGTAAGCGTGTTGCTGAAAGTTCCATAAAGCCGATGCAGACTGTCATTGCATTTTTTACAGTCCTTGGCAATTTCGTGTACCAGCTTACTAATTTCTCTCCTCTCCTGAACAGCTTTATCATAGCAATCCGCCACATCTCTATCTTCCACCTGTGCTGTCATCCTTTCGACAGCCCTGAAGGAGTAGTCGAGGCCCCTGATAAAGTCATCCTGGAATTCCTCCGCATTTTTCACGTTTTTCACAAATATTGCTGTATTTAGAGCAATCTTTATCGCGTTTCCAAGAAGCTGGAGGATCGCGGCTGCACTAGAGACCGGTTCCATCGCGCAGATGCTCGTCTCGATGAGCAGAAGTGAGGTATGCACACAGGCGTAATCTGTGGTTGATGGACGATAAATTTGAACTAGAACCCTAGTCCAAAGGTGGAGACCGTGTCCAAAAAGAAAGTGCCTAGATGGATGGTCAAAAAACCATGTAATTCTGATCAATTCACGACCGCAGTGAGGGATATACTCCAGAAATCTAGCGGTTGGTGGCTGTGGAAAACAACAGAAACCGGTCTAGGCATGTTCAACATGGTCTTGTGACGTCTTAGCCCTTCATTTCAGCCGTGATTTAGACTATCATTAATGCCCCAATATGACATGGCGTTTACTCCCTTGTTTTCCGGCAGGCTATCTTCACAATGTCACTTCTAGCCCCGCGTTAGCCGCATACATACCCTTACGTACTAGCAGTTCATAATCTAGTTAGCTACCCCAATGAACAAGCTTCCCCGTACCCCGGAGAATAAAAGCCAAGCACTAAGTTGAAAGTCCACATTTGCAAATGTACTAGATGGGGGCCTGAGCTACGTAATATGACTCAGTCTTCGTTACGTGTAACTTAGTATTTACAGACAGCCTTATTTACTTCCAAAGTTCAGGACGTAAGTGTCGTATATTGTTAGTTGCGTTTGTAATTCATCGTTTACTGGTATGCCTAGGTCGGAGCGAAATACTTTTCTTTTTTCATTTTACATGACGAACTCAAGACATCACTTCGTCTTACTACTGCCTAATGCTATTCCGGGTACTTCGCGACACTCTCCGCCTGATTTGTTCCTCAGTTGTCAAGATGTCAAGCTAAGTGGCAAGTTAGGGCGCTAGAGTATATCAAGTCTTGGGTAGTGGAAATACTCCCGAGGCCAGGCTGGGGAACTTAAGTAATTTTAGGTCGTTCAGCCTCGTTGACGAGGAAATAGAACACCTAGTTATGGAGTGTTCGTCTAGAGAGATTCGTCATAGAGACTAGGGATATGCTGAAAGATTCCTTCGACGCCGTGACATCTGCTCTATATAGTTTTGAGGCGAACTAAATGATAAGGACTGGAGATTCGGGGCATAGGAAAACAGTTCAAACTCGTAAACCTAGTGCACTGCCATCAATGGATGTTGCGCATTGCAACCCATCCTCGCGGAGCTAAACACTGGGATGCAGGCACTCTCGTTTGTTTCTGTAAACATCATGCTGAGTTATGCTTTTGTTTCTAAAAGGCTCAAGCCTGGGCGCACCTGTGGCAACCACCCTCGGGCTCTCGGTGAGACTCAGTCTAACTGGACTTGCAGGTGAGTACGGAGTATACAAAATCATTCGTTTGTCTAGTGTGCTAACTTATAATTGCAAGCACGATTTTGAGCGCACTATGAGGCTTGGTCTGATAATAGAATAGCGCAGCCTTGCGTACTCTTCCTTTTAAACAACGTTGGTGCGTCCCGAGGTTTTGTTCTCATAGTTTCTCTCTCCATGGTCATACCTTTTCCATCAATGCTGTAATTCAAATCATGACGGAACTGGACGCAGTTGACAGCAACGCCACCCTTCGGCGTAGGGTAATCCTGCACCTTTCAGCCATTTCCTTACACATTCCTATTAACTGTCATAGAAGGAACCTCTCAATAGGCGCAGACAAAACTTCAATAACCTGCTAAGGAACAATCAACTAGGAATGTAAGTGATTCTAATGAGATCGTTTAAGAATTTTAGAAACATACCCTAATATTCGAGATCACTAGTATCGATAACCCTTTGAACTACGTGACCCCCGATGAACTAGACAATGATGTGCACCAATTTTATAAATACCATCACCTGGAACATGTGGTCGAAGAAGAACTCCTTCTTAGAGGTGCTCGCTTGGCTCGTGATGGGGTGAATTATCAAAATTATACCGAAGTTGAGAGAAAAGCATTAGAAGATGAAGACAGACCAACTCTTCCTTCCCAACCGAGGGCGTTGCAGACGATTCTTCTGGCGTGTTCGATTGGTGCTATAGTGCAGTAATAAACCATGCTCAAATGTCTGAATTAGATTTAGCTGACTTTGTCAGGGGATGGACGCAAGCAAACTTGACTGGGGCAGATCTAAGCTGGCCAGGAGAATTGTTCGGAGCTAGAAATCGCCCATTTACAAACGCTGAGACTTGGAAATTCGGAGCTGTGAATTCGATCACGTATTTCTCTTGCGCCTTATTGTGAGCGAGTCTTGTATTTAATATCATTGCGGAGGTTGTATGCTAACATGAAAGACAGGGGTGGATGGCTGTCGGACCCCCTGAGCGAGCACGCGTACGGTAGGCGTGGCGCTCTTTTCATCGCCGGGCTCTTCTCCCTTGCGTCCTGCATCGGCTCGGGTTATGTCAACAGCTGGTATGTATGCACGGTTTCTGTCTTCCAACCATTCTGACTGTGGGGGCCGGATCTCTGCAGGCAGGGGTTGTTCGCATGTAGAGTTACTCAAGGTATTGGCATGGGAGCCAAAGCATCCATTGGTAAGTCATGGATTTTGAGACGAACGACAGATTTATGAACTTCGAGTTTGCTGAGCACTAGATACGCCAGTTCCTATTTTTGAAAGCGAGGTCAGTCCGGCAAAAATCAGAGGTACGTCGTGCCCTTCCAAAGTGATAGTTGAGATAAAGTTCTGATGTTACACCGCGTCCAGGGCGCTTCCTTGTCTCGTGGCAAACATTCGTTGGTAAGTAATCTCGGAAGCCTCGTGGGAACTATATTTAGCTCTTCATTTCTGACATATTGTTCCCCATAAGCTTTCGGAATCTTTTTGGGCTCTTGTTCGAACATCATTTTCCACGATTCCTGGAGATGGCAACTTGCATCGGGTTTCATTCCGGCAGTGCCTCTTCTCTTCTTAGTTTTAGTTTGCAGCGAGTATGTTACCCCTGAACTGGATGGCTTAAACCGATTCATTAATGCAAAGCAGATCTCCCCACTGGCTTATGAAACATGGTCGTTATGTCGACGCATGGAGGGCTTATCGCGGTCTGCGAGAGACTCCATTGCAAGCTGCTAGTACGTTTCTATGTGAAATCCTCGTTAGGTATAGAAAGTACGTGCTGAAATCTACCAGGAGATTTCTATCAACTTCATTGTCAACTTCAGGTCGAAAGCATTCTCCTTGGTTCAGAAAACGAACCAGACGAAGAAAATCGTGGGCCTCTATCCAAACAAACAAATTTCTTCCAGCGATTTGGGCAACTCTTCACCATTCCTCGTAATCGAAGAGCTTCGTTGGCCGCTTGTGTTGTTATGGCTTCGCAGTAAGCTGTTCCGAATACCCTGCATTAACTTTGGCCCATTCTCTTATTGATCATGGCTAGACAACTCTCTGGAATAAACATTTTTGCATTCCTGTCCAATACTTTTATCAGCAATTCCACCTCTTTTAGCACCCCCAACATATCACATATCAGAATTCTTTCTCTCAGTTTGGGTTTTGCTCTAGCAAACGCCGTGTAAGCGATATTGCTTCGTTACTATATACATACGGACCAACTAACAAGATGCAGTTTCTCCTCACTAGCATATTTCACCATCGACAGCAAAGGTCGTCGCTTCCTTCTGCTCCTCTCATTGATACTCATGGTACCCTTACTCATTGCAGCAGGCCTTAGTCTAAAAATTAGCCACGCCCACCCAAACAACTCAGTTCGTGTGGGAGTCTTCGAGACGTTCCTTATTTTATACACGGCAGCCTATTCGCCAGGTGCAGGAGTGGTCCCGTTTCTGTACTCGAGCGAGATATTTCCTATGGTCCATCGCGGTACGTAAGACTGTTCCCAATATTCACAGAGCTTATCACTGACTTTGTTTGTTCAAAGAGGTCGGTATGTCTCTTAGCTGCTCGGTAAATTTTGTTCTTGCCGGGATCCTCGCTTTGACAGTCCCGCAACTTCAATTCCATCTGGGGCAAACTCGTCTACTTTGTCTTTTTGCGTAAGTTTTCTCTATATAAATAAAGATGGGTTAATCTCATAAGAAATATTGCTGACTGAAATCCAAAACAAAGAGGACTTGACGCACTCGCTGTCATACTAGTGTGGCTCTTCGTACCCGGCACACGCAAAGCAGTCTCGTTAACTATTTTCAACTATATATTTGGTGTTCCCACTCGTGTCCACGTCAGATACCAGGTTTCCACAGTCTTTCCTTGGGTGCTGACGTCGTGTATTCCCTGGTTGATCAAAGACTACATACCATGGATCTTAAGGTGGTATTTCTGTTGCGGTGCTGGAAGCTACGAATGGTCCTACGTAAGGGAACGACTACCTCATTTGCACGAGTTATATGTTTGGAGAGATCTGAGAATGATTAGCCGTCGTGAACAAGGTCATCAGGACGCATCTGATTCCGATAATACAGCTGATGGGTAACTTGCACACAATGGTCTAGCATCATAAAGGTGCTTTTCTGAAATTGAGCAATTCTCAGCTATTTCGTGGTATGTTTAGCTACGGTTAAAATGTGGTATTGCTTTTGTTGCATACAATGCGCAGTGATCAATTTATTGATTTTTTTGGTGGTCGAAACGCTTATGGTGACATTCCGCATGTCCAGGAAGCCCTAATGTTCGTTTTGTGTGTGAGAGCGCAACATCTTGACATTACACAGAAATAGGAGGAATATACATATATATAACACTCAAATTTAAATTAAAATGTACCAAAAATTCGGTTCACAAAATCACAATTCAAGTAGATGCGTCGACAGTAAAGTTGTCTAATCGGTAATATGTCTAACCCTACATAGCCACCGTACGTGAGTTCGCTTACCCAGGCCCCAGATGTCACCGACTGGATTGCTGAGTAGGTTGCTCACTAATAGTGAAATTCGGAAAGTCTCAGACTGATCGCAAGTATGTAATAAGTAGACACAAACTGTGATCCTTTTTTCGGTAATCCTTTCGTATCATGGTACATAGGTAGCAAGATCTAACAGCGGATTTCATGAAGTGAAGAGCACCCAGACCTACTTATCCCACAAAACGCCATAGTATATAGTCGGCAATATTGTAGATAGGTGTCTCTCAGAACTAGGTGTCTGAATTCTGCAACTTGTGTTGCGCAACCCAGCGGACTGTTATGGATTGTAAGGCTCGTACGTTAGGGCATTTTGCTGCAGGTATCTCGAATATCATTCGTAGACATGCTCATTCAGGTTTACGATCAACTATTTAAAGACTATTCCGGTCGAAGTCAGTCTATGCAGCCTCGATTATTTCTATAAAAGGGAGAGGAGCATCCCCACCCCCACCTCGGTCAGTCAGTCCCTCTCTATGCTCTATGCTTTCCAGGCAGGCAGGGACTTCGTCCCCTTATTGCCTTTTCATTCCGGACGCCTTTCACGAAGATGGCAAAAGAACTTGTGGACCACATCAAATCGAACGTGGGAGAAAAACTATTTGGACTACCAACGTCTGTACCCACAAAAAATCTAACGGTACTAAATAAAAGGCTATAATTCGGTCCAAAATACGAGCAAGCCTATGCACCGCAGAGGTCTTATCATTTCTCTACTAGGGCCCTTCATGGGATGTCAAAATTAAGGCACTCCGATGATGGCTGAAGAACAGACCACGGGTCAATGGCCGGAATTGATCGATGACATGGAACTGGTCATGATCATGGACCCTGGTTGCCACCGGGAGTGGTCGACTATCGAACGGACTCAAAACGTTGGTTACATGCATCTGTCCTTGTATTTGGCGCTGCCATATTTCTTTTGCGGGCGGGCGTATCAATGATATCAGACGCGCGAGCTCGCGCATTCCAACTTAGAGACGGAACCTACACAGGCGGTTTGAGAGATTCAAATTTTGTCAAGTGGTTGTGTTCCATACCTATAGTGATGTAAATTTGCCCTGTTGACGTCGAATATTGCAGCTGCTGCGATAATCGCTTGCCAGGACAGAGTTTATACTGCACAGGTTGATCGTGATGCCCACGGCTCTAGAAGCCTATTTTTGCCTTCGCTCTTGTCTTGTCGTAAAACTACTTAGGTATAATTGTGTTTCTTTTATGTTGATATAGTAGCGAGTTTCATATTAGTCGTTAAATCTTGATCCAACAGATTTCGAGTTCTAGAGATCGTCCTCTATCCTGTCTTCTTTTGCTTTCATTGTCTTCGCGCTCCTCAAAACTATCTTCTTCATTACCTTCTTCCTCTGATTGATGGGACTTTTGCTCAGTCTCTTCCCCTTCATCCCGGAAGAAATGGGATGGGTGGTGTAAACCCTTCGCCATACGGTAGCACTTGAAACAAAAAGCATAGTAGCGACATTGTAGACACAGAAAGAAGATTCCTCAGAATCCCTAAGTTGTATGTCAGATATCACTTTCGGCGGCATGTCGAAGTCGGGACTTATTGAGGGAGAAAAGGGCAGAGTTGAATCAGACCATTAGACGCGCACTACAAAGAAGCTTTTGGAAGGTTTCAAACAAGTGCGGAGAGTCAAATGAAGTTCATGGAGGTCTGGAATACGCTGGGGAAGGAGTTTGTAACGGAAAGGGGATGGAGGAATTTCCTAGAGGAGCGACTGCCATTTATTGCCAGTGTGGCTGGCGAGCTGGGTCCTGGCGCGTGCCTAAGGTAAGCATGCTTTTATTTCCCGCTAAATACAGTCCAATTACGATGTACAGGTTGTTTTAATTAACTGTGAAATTTGTAGTCAGCCGTAAACTGTTTCGCTGTACCTGATACGAGCGATGGGATCGTAACTATGTATTCGTAATAATAACATGATAGGTTTAAACATGGACATAACTTACAAGTCAAAACTTTTACCCATACATGTAGGCCAATGCGAAGATCATAGTTACATACAATATAAAATACAGATGGTACATAGTTTCGTGACTTATTTAGGGATGGGATATAAAATTAAATACATGCTTAAGTATATACTACTGTAGGACTATTGCAGGGATAAATGTGACTCTGGCTAGAGCCTATACGTAACCATGCAGTTATGCCGTATTCCTTACAAGTAAAAATTACAGTGATGCCTCCACATCATCGTAATTGAAAATAATTGGAAATAACTGGAATACCATATAGATCGAATACCATATAGATCAAATATCAGAATCAAACTTCCAAGAAAGAAGGCAGTAAAAGAAGGGAAAGAACAATTCATAATTCCATTGACTACCCCTTTATCATCTTCCACAATGGTTCATAACTCGAGAAAGTGAGAAGAGCCTGCAACGCAACCATCAAACAAGAAAGAGAAGAGAAGTGAAATTGAGGAAGCATGAAAACCCAAATCCACTTATACCATTTCTCCGTATTGCACCGTTAAAAGTAGAAATAAAAGAATCCATCGTAAGGCATACACTGTATCTGAATGATCGAAGCTAAAAGTTCAGAAGAGAATCAAGAAGAGAATCAAGAAGAGAATATCAGAACTGGAAGCGACTGCATTAAAGCATCGAAACTGTTGTGGCAATTTGATAACGTCTTAATTCAGACGGAACGCGTCAAGGATGACTAGTTTTGCATTAGTTTCATTTCAGACACAAAATGGTTAGGAGGGGCCTACCTTCATGACCGCGACGGCAACCGGAACCAACCCACATTACAGTGTTGACAAAGGCATATCGCTCGTCACCACTTTCCATGGACAGATTAAGACGGTACTTATAAGAGCTAGGGTTAATGGTATCGGCGTGATTGGGGTCATTGAGTTTCTCGAGAATATCCTTGGCGCCGGTTAACCAGCCCTGAGCCTTGACAATGATGTATGCTGGTGGTTCATCGGATGACTGAAGGACATAATTTGCGCTTAATGATGTAGCCATCTCTTTAACTGTGACTTGAGAATCTTGTCCACCGGGCTGTATAAGAGGGTTAACAGATGGTTTGAGCTGAGAGACGTGACGTATACGTACCAGGATAATACCCTTACCCCATCGACCAGCCCACTGACCACCGAGGAACGAAACCCAGTCGCGTCCACCCCACAGGCTACTGCCAATGCTGACTTTAGGGTTCAACTTGATACTCATACGGAAGTCAAGCTCAATACTGGGGACAGGAATCTGCAAGGATCGAGCTATGTCGCCTTCAGGGAAAGTATGCAGCAAATTATTGGCAGGAATAGAATCTTTCATAACATTCAAGTACGTTGGGCACTCGAGTAAATGTTGGCGTTGACGACTTGTATTCTTCGCGCGCACTTGTTGGCAATAGATACATTGCACAGACAAGCACTATACTTGTGAGTATAGATACTCTCAAAAAAAAAATAAAATAAAATAAAAATAAAGCTACGAGGGAGAACTCACTTTGTCTTCTTCTTTGGCACGGAACTCCACAAAGGCAGCGTGGACATCGTCGAGTGGGGGAGCAGGGAGATTGGAGGTACTTTGACGATTCTGCTTAGGTTTAGGGGTAGAATGACTGCGTTGCTGATGCGAAAGGGGAGTAGAAGAGGGACCACCACCTTGCGAAGTTCCAGGCGCGGGCAATGAGGGACGATTTGTCAGGTTCTGCAATGGTGTTTGAATTGGGGTAGCATGAGGATTGACTCCATTTGGCATCATAGCTCCATTGGGAGTACCGAGTTGAGCACCTGAAGGGCCAGGCCCGGCACCTCCGGCACCCGCAGAAGGGCCATTGGGAGTAGAAGAGTAACCATTGGCACCGCCGATGCCATTGGGGCCAGCAGCAGTTGCCTGGGGTTGCGGAGCAGAGGGGTGGCCTCTCAGACCAGGACACTCAAGCAGATGTTGTTTTTGACGCGAGGTATTTTTCGCGCGGATCTGCTGGCAATAGATACATTGTACAGACAGACACTGTTTGTGTAACAAGTCAGTAAGTTAAGTATTGACGGTGTTTAATTACCAAGATACAGGATCACGTGCCTTGTCGTCTTCCTTAGCGCGAAACTCAACGAAGGCTGCATGCACCTCCTGATCGACTGTACGACCCATTGTTTTTGTGCGGTTATTTTGCGTGTCGCACTGAAAAGAATCGAAATACTCGTGTTTCAGACCAGTATACGTCGTGTAGTTGTATCAGATGCGAGAGCAGACTCAGAAATATGATCTGAAATCACAAAGAAGAGAGAAAACCTGGTAAGAAAGCGTGTGTATGTGGTGTGTAAGAGAGTGAGGAAAGAAAACGGGAAAGAAAACGCGAAAAAAAGAGGCGAGGAAAATACTGGAACAAAACCGGGCGCGGTCGGCGTATTTGTGACCCGTGACTGTGCGCTGTTGTCCACCCCTTGGCGTTATTACTGATCCGTAATAACCGTGTTGGTATGTATTTTCGGGGCCGGGTCTTCGTGGGGCCCAACCGCAGGCTATGATTGGTGGTCAAGTGACTTACTGTCACGTCCGTCTTACGGTCCGCCCAGTTGATTACGAATACGTGGTTACAATGGGCGAATCCGGTGTATCGCACGTATCATATGTTTTGTCTCACATTGTCGATCCTGCCCTCGGGTCAGCTTTGTAAATTAGCACTTTCGTCAAGACATCATGATCTGAGTTAATTTGTGGGAGTATTTAATCATATTTCAAATCAATTTCAAAGTACTCCGTGGCTAACTCTTGGTAAGTTGGTGGTATTATCTGCCCGACCGGATCTTTCAGATCCCGCAAAACCAATGACTCAGTGACTGCCTACACCGCAGCGGCCGCGCTCGGCAAGGGTCATACCGATCGCTCGGCGATTTGATGCTTTGCTTTTGCTATTGTCGCTTCTATGAGCACTGAGCAGCGGAAGGCTGTGCTATGAACGAGTCTTCTGATTTGTTGGTTGTAGCGCCCGTATGTATTTCTGTCAGCAAACGAGGGATCATGATCTTGTTGGCCCGTTGACTACAAAAATCATGAGATCGAACTTCAACTGATGTAGTAACTAGTCCCTGACAGTTGGATCTGCAACTGTCGTTGAAATAAGAATGTGGTCTATTTAAACTCGCATGTTGCTTTTAGCGGTATTGCTAGACTTCTTCGATTTCGTACTGTTGTTTTGTTATATACACCATACAGGGATACCTAACTAACGTGGGACCGTTTGACGAATAACCGTGACGAGAATGTGGTATTACGTACATACATAACTGAAATAAATAGCAACTAGTTCCATCTCGAAATACCATCGCAGAACAGAAAATCACAGGATAAGATAGATATCAGAAAAATAAAGTCTCTGCTAAACGCGTTCATAGTTGAAATAAATGTTGAATGGGAACATAACGCATAGCGCTCATCTGCAGTCATATACCGGCACGATATGTCGAAGCTCTCGCCAGTATTAATAGTAGCTTGTCAAGTAACCTCGGTAAATATATCTTCAGTCGTATATTTCGACTAAAAAACAATCTGCAACGCCCATTAATCTCTGATACTCAGGCGTATTTCGTGAAGGTCATCAATGGCGTATGGGGCTCCTCGACAACGTTTGCCTTGCGAAACTTGAATAACGTTCTTGGTCGCAAGGGTCAGCACATGTAGCAGTGCTTGCGTCGCCACGGCGCGAGAAGTAGAGGTCGGTGGAAGCAATTCGGAGAAAGATATTTTCTGGATACCAGGCGAATCTCGTCCGACTTTTGTGCCCTGCACGCGTGTCTGCAAATAGTCAAGAAAGTTCCTGTCGTTATTATCCAGACTGGCTAATGTGACTTGACTTTCGAATGCATTGTTGTTCGAAGATTCAGCGAAACCATCAGAGCCAGTCGCATGAGGGAAATCACCAAGGTCATCATCATCATGGAATTCTCCAAAGTCTCTGAGCGACAGGCTACTGAGGCTGTCGCGGCCAAACAAATCCCGAGGAAGACCTCGCCTGGCCAGCGGACTCGCGCTTGAAAAGCGACTACCTGGTCTGCCAAAGCCACGGTATCGTCGAGACGAACTGTCGTAACCGTTAAAGGGACGGGGTACACTTGAGGATCCCGCGACAGACCCTTGGAGAGAAGCAGTGATATTCCATGGCATTTGAGATGACGCATCGTCAGGAAGAGATGGAGGAGCATCAAGACCGAGTTCAACATCCTATAGGACGGTATTAGAGCTATGCTGACCAAGGGGTACTTGTTACACACCTCTTGCATGGCAAGCTGATCAGGGTGACTCAGGCCAACTTCAACGCCTGCATCTGAGATCCTCCGTCGTACGCTTCTATCGTGGCCTTCTTCATCTTCGGAGACAGCCTCTCTTGAACTACGCTTGCGTGCGTCATTTGTTGGCGGCTCGCTCGAGAGAGCCGCGAGAAGTGAGTCTCCACAAAATGACTCCAGGGGATGCGTCAGACCATTCACACCTATACCTAATCCTACAGAGCCGATTCCGCGTCCTGTTATCCAGGCTGCTGCATTCTTCCTAGCCCGAGCAAGCCCTTTTGCATTTGCCCGCTGTGCATCGAGTCGTGACATGTGTTGCAGATATTCTTGATCCCACTGCAGAAGCTCGTCACGGCTGATCTGAGTTAGCACATCATTTTGTAGCATGTTTTGGGCTCTGCGCTTTCGACTGGATGACGCATTCTGATTCCTAGATCGGTCAACGTAGTCAGGATCAGGAAGACGACCCCAGGTCGGTGATGGTCGTCCGCGCTCTTCGGCGTCGATTTGAACGTCATCAAGAGCATTTATCGCAGGAGTGGTGGCCGCCATCTCGATTTCCTGGATTTATGATATGTTAGCAATGTTTTAAGATTTGGTCTCCACGGTAGTTCTTACCTGTGGACCCTGTAAGACATCTCCAGCCTCTTCGTGGATCACCCTGTCCCTCACAGGCGTTGCAGGTGGCATGGCCGGAGCGTCTGCCATGACCAGATCGACTATATTACCCTCCTCATCAAAGTCAAAGTCAGGTTGTAGAAGGATACCTTCCTCTTCTCCACCAATGTCGAGAAGGTTTTGACCACCTGGAGAATGAGAACTACCACTAGCGAAAGAGAATCCACCAAATCCAGCAACAGTAGTGCCAGACGTGTCAACGTCTAGTTGAGGAATGGTAATGAGTTCGAGCTGAGAATGAGACGAATCACTCATCTTGGATGAAAGCAAGCTGGAGTCAAGCTTCGCTGCAGGAACAGTTGGACCCAGCGGATTGAGCAATTCAAGGTCGACAACAGGAAATGCAAAGTCCGGAATGAAAGCTGGATCGTAGGGCACGATAAGTTCTTCAGGTCTGCACCTCATCAGCTTCCAATTCCAGAAATAAATCGAGAGCTGAATCGCATACCGTGCTTTACCAGCATCTGCCTGCAAGCCTCTATCGTGAACAACTTTGAGTGCAGTTTTCATCTTGTCAAGCATGGCTTGTACATCAGCGAGCGTATAAACGCACTGGCGACTGTACACCTTGGTGACACCATAACTGGGTGAAATGTTGGTTAAATAACGGGTTTCTCATTGTCAGACATGAAACTTACAGAAGGTTGCCTTGAAGACGCAAGGCCATGGGAGCTTCGGGACTCATGATGGTGTCACACGCTCGAGGGACATCCACACCCAAGATGGCTCTTCTGTTAATCTTTTTGGACGTACTTTTCTGGCCCAGCGTAGCGACCAGCCTGTTGAGAGAGATGAGTGAAATGGAAATCGAGTACAAGAAGAAAAGGGGGGGCAGAATCCTTCTTGATGGTGGTAGAGACAGAGAGGACTACTAGGAAGGAGCATGTCTGCAGAAAAACTTACCATACTGTAGCAACACCATGCCTCTGGGAGGTGAGAACTGCAGTTGTTGGTAGGAAGGTGAGAACCGGAGGTTAGCTCTTGCTGAAGTGCGTGAACTTCGAGGAAGAGGATCAATGTATAGACCGTAAAAAGCTTACTTTCATGACTATAAAACATCTTGATGGACGTAACACGCGGTCTCGTGGAGTCTATCCACGACGGACTGCAACAGATCAGAAATGTGTCAAAGATATCATATACCGCAGGACGTAGATTTTCAGAGGTTTGTAGATAGTTGAGAGACGGTTTATAGACACGATGGAAGTCTACACCGTGAGTCTCGTGGGATGGACAATAGATAAACAGAGAGGTGGAGAAAAAGAAAGAGTAAGAAGGAAGAGAAGAAAAGGAAGAGAAGAGAAGGAAGAAAAGGAAGAAAAGGAGCAAGGAGGTCACCTGGTCTGGAAGCACATCAAAGATCGAGAGGAAGGTGCGCCCGGCCTGGATGGATGAAGGAAGGTGCGATGAAGCAGGTGATTGGAAGCCAACACACCATATCAAACGGAAAGAGAATCTCTATCGACGACACATGTTGAACATTTCACAAGCTCCATTCGATAACAATATGACACACTATATACCCGGGTATGTTGACAACGAAAATAAGTCCAAACGAACATAAAACTAATTTGCAGGCACTTTTTTCTTCCATGGAAAAGATCTCTCGCGAAACCAAAACAGCTCTATTGCACATATCTCCTACCTCATACGCGACGCGCCTATTCAAGTGGGATACCCTCGTACTCGGAGTAGCCAAGTGCGAGGTTCATGTTTTCTGTTTTGACGCGTTAGTTCTGCTGAGTTTATCGTGGGTTGATAAGAAACTTACGAAGACATTGTGTAGCAGCTCCCTTGAGAAGGTTGTCAATGGTTGCACAAATGACAACACGTTTACCGCTTGAATGCACAGCAAATCCACCAATCTCAACACCGTGGCGACCAGCGATGTCCTTGACGAGAGGTGGCTCGCCCACAATCTTGACCAGTTTCTCACCAGCGTAACGGTCTTGGTAGAGGTTACGGATGTCGCGGGACGACATCTCTTCTTTCAGAGGAAGGCTGATGGTATGCTTTGGAAGCGTTAGCTGATATCATAATGAAGCCCTGGCATTTGGAGACTTACATGAATGCCTTGGAACCAAACAGCAACATGAGGAATAAAAGCAACGCTGGTTCCGAGTTGAGAGCTAATTTCACGCTCATGAATATGGTCAGTCAAGCTGTATGGAACAATGTTGTTGGTTAAGATCTTGACATCGTTCTTAGGGCTAGGCTTGGTGCCGGCTCCTGAATAGCCCGAGACACCAAAGACAGTCGGCTGTCCAGCCAAATAAGGTACCAACGGCGCAATACCGATTTGAGCGGCAGTTGCGTAGCATCCAGGGTTGGCAATACGGGTTGCGCGGGCAATAGTAGATCGATTAACGAGTTCAGGGAGTCCGTAGGTCCAGGATGAGTCGAAGCGGTAATCGGCGCTGAGATCGACAATCAAACCACCCTTCTGAGCCCCCTGGTCAACAGCATCAACGAAAGGTTTGCAGACACCATTAGGAAGAGCCATGACCCAGCAGTCGATGTCGCCGTTTGAAGCCATTCGGCGTACATCATCGGGACTGAGATTCTCATAGATAATCTCGCGCTTGTCGTAGCCTTCGAGCTTCTTACCAGCGAGTTCACGAGAAGAAACGTGGCGCAAGTCCATGTTGGGGTGAGCGTTGATAAGGTTGATAAGTGCTTGACCAGTATATCCTCGAGCACCGATCAAAGCAACTTTGGAGGGACGGGTGTTGGAAATGTTCTTCTCGCCAAGAGGAGGGTTAGGGTTGGTAGTGCTGTATGATCGTCGACCACTGGCGCCCTGATTTCCCATACGATACGATTGCAAAGCGTTCGTACGGTAAGTGGAGTAGGAGCGCTTCTGTTGACCACCTTTGCCAATGTTCAAGGCAGCCTGGGCAGCACGATGCAACCTAGCTTCTAGATTGTAGTCGCCAAACATCTGGCGGCCGTTCTTAGTGAATTCGAGAACCAACTGCTTAACTTCATCGCCATCTTCCAAACCGTACCAAAAGAGGACGTCACCGTCCCGTGATAGACTACCATCGGCCTTGTCGAAGAACCAGGTGAGGTTCTCGTCGTCGGCTTTCACGGTCCATACGAGCTTGGGGAAGTCTTTCTTGATGCTAGTAAACACATTGTCCGCAACGTTTGTCAGCCAACCAGCCTTTGTGATGGTGAAGGTGGCCAAATGAGCAAAGGTAGAATCCTGCTGGGGAAGGACAACAGCGAGAGCATCCATGGGCTCATCAAAGTAAGCTTTGAAAGGGCGGTCTTTGAGACCTTCAACATAACGATCGACAGTAGCCTTGGCATCAAGGCCTTCACGGTCACGGATCAGCACTTCTTTGAGAGCAGCGAGATCCTCGAATTCGGAGAGTGATGACTTGATGTGTACTTTGTTACCCCGTCGGATCATGGTACCAGCTCCAGAATCAGTAAACAATTCCTTTTGAAGATCTGCTGGATGGATGATGGCGACACTGGATGTGCGCGGAAGATCGGAGAGGAGCTCCTTCATTTCCTTGATCTTCAGGCGAGTGCCGTGTCGAACCCACCACTGGGTCATGAGATGGTCGTACTCTTCATCCAAGTTGATGACAGAGATCTTCTCTCCAGTGTCACCATTGAACAAACCACCCTTCTCAGCAAGGTAGACGATCTTGAGAGGTTGCAAAGCGCGGGCGAGTTCACCGGCTGCAACATCAGCGTTGACGTTAAGAACCTGGCCTTCGGGTGTCTCGGCCATTGAGGTCAGAATGGGCAGACATCCCGCCTCGATCGCAGCCTCAATTGGTTTCTTGTCCACGCTGTTAATCTTGCCGACGAGGTTATATTTCTCCTTATCAAGATAATCCGCCGAGAAAACGCCAGTGGTGATAGGCCGAGCACGAACGCCCATGTTCTCCAGTTCCTCCACCAACTTCAAATTCTCCTCCAAAAACAGCTTTCTTGCCAGAGCTAAAGTCTTGCCATCAGTGACACGGATACCATCTTCAAAATGAGGCTCAACACCGGCATCCTCCAACATCTTATTCAACTGCGGACCAGCACCATGCACAACAACTGGATAAAGACCGACATGATTCAAAAATGCGAGAGCCGAGGACAAAGTCTGCAAATGCTCCGTGATAATAGCGCCACCGACTTTGATAACAGCAAATTGCTGGGAAGACACAGAAGTGAAATGGGAAAGGTATTGCTGAACTTCGCGCTTGGAACCGATATTGCTCAACAGCTGCACCACGGTCGAACGGGTCGAGAATTGAGGATCAGCGGGACGAGAGTAGGAACGGAATTGCGAAGACGATGTATATGTAGTAGTAGCTGTAAGTCGAGCAGGACAACGAGCAAGTGCCTGCGGTGCGGAGATAGCACGGCGCGATTGAGTCACAATGGCCCTCCGCACAGCAGGACGGATAGCAAGCATCTTGTTAGCAAGCATGCGGCAGCTTCAAACACAGAATGTTGGAAATAGATGGGCTTGCTGATCGAGTTAAATACTTCTTTTTTGCTTGCTCGAGAGAATCAATTGGGTATGGAAAACGGCGCACAGAGGGATTTTTCTTGAGTGGTTTGCCCTCTTGTGGTTGATTTCAGGAAAAAGAGTGAAAAATGCCTCTATGCGGTTAAAGTGTTAGGGTGGGCGGTGTCGGAGCCCAGAACTGTTGACTTTTGCTTGTGGAGTGTGGAGTCAATTTTTCCCTTGTTGATTTTTTTCTTCGTCTTTGTACTGAAACATTAAAACGTTTAATGTCTAGTCTGGTCTTTTAGTCAAAGATCTTATCTGATTGTGTCTGTCTTTTGGTACAAGTTCTTTTTTATGTATTTATAACTTGATTACAGAGCCCAGACTGTACCTGGATACATTAACCCATACCATCTGTTTGTCCTTAGGAGTCTGGACACATCGCATACTCTAGATACATTCGCCACATCCCCACCAGCTGTACTTTGCACTTTGCACTCTGTATAATGAATAATAAGTCGATAGGTAGATATCCCTTCCGGGATCTGAGTACGTGTGTAGGACATATATCTTGATAGTGGATTCTATATGCTCCGACATTCGGAGGTGTCGTTGCACTAAGTAAACAGGATGGATTCTGACGTAGCTAGCTATGAGACTAGAAATTCTAGATATGAAGTTATTTAGTACGATCATAGTCATGGCTGAATTTTGATTCTTGAAAGCTAAGTATTCACTGCTGACTTATGTAGTACCTTCCTATGGAACAAGAGAGAAAGATCTGTTTCGCTTAGTCTATGTCGTGGTCTGATCGTCTGGTCGAACGAGTTCGTGTCTAATACGAACCATAATTGCATTTTAAAATTTGAGTTATTATATGCCAATTACCAATGGAAATGTATCAAATCGAACGAAATCATAGCGCGAAATTTTGCATCCGCCAGGTTATCTCATTAGAACTTGCATAGGGCCAAAAGCGCAAAAAGAAGCACAGACAACAGGAAAAAATACAAACACAGCATTCGCCAAAAAGTATCATGTACAAGGGTTGTAGGAGGTTGGGAGGTGTGAGCCGCGATTCTTCCGGCGACAAGTTGCTGCGGACTGTGATTAAATCCGGGATATATAGCGACTTGCGACAAGGTTTGATTATCGGCAGGAATCGTGGAGCTAACAATAGAACGCGGTGTAGGATGAGGAGAGGAGCATCATGACGGTATGCACTTGATACTGGATACAACAATCCAAAGAGTACTCCGGGCCGTAATTATTTGCAAGATCGAGTTCGTGCACTCTGTGCAGCGCGCTCTCAAAACGACCCGATACCCTATTCTGGCCCCAAGAAAACAACATAAACAATGCTCGTAAAATCAAGGCTGGGATGAGGAAAACGAGAAAGCGCATCGTCAGAACATTCGTGGAGTTTTAAGGACTTAATGTTTGGTTGCGACAACTGTTACCGTAGAGTTAGCAGAGATTCAATTCATGGCGCAGATTGGCCACTCACCAGCAGGAACGACAATGACTATGATCAAAATGATGACCACAATAACCAAGCATACGCGCATTTTCATGTCCTTCCACCACATTTGTTTTCGCACTCTGTTGGCGCCTCGGCGGAATCCTTGAGCGGATACGGCGAGGTTGTCCGTTTTGTCTTGGAGAGAGTCGAGACGTTCACCACGCTGTGAGACTTTGTTGATGTTTTCGCGCATCACGCCAACAGTGTCGTCGATTTGCTAGTCATGAATTAGTACATCGGTTAAACTTGAATTTGACCAAAATGAACACGGGATTTCGAAACAAAATTTGAGTTGACTTATAAAAGAAGAGGGACCTCAAATTTATGAAACTGGTAGGTTGAGATATACTTACAGCTTGCAGAGCTGCAGTCCTTTGGTTTCCGCTGGGTGCAGCACTACCCCCGGCAGCAGCACCACCGGCGGGAATATAGGGATCATAGGGAGGTTCGCGGTCGGCCATTATGATAGATTTAGCAAAAACTGAGGATGGAAAAAGAGGGAGGAAGCGAAGAGTTCGATGACCCGGTCGATAATAGCGCGAGGTTTCTCCTGACTTTCAGCGCAGCTGAATATTAGGTAAGAGGTCGAGCGGTCGTAGTTTTGATCGTATAGCGAGAAACACACAGAGAACAAAATGTTCAAGAGAGTTTCTTTTTCGAATGCAGGGAAGCGTCGTGAGTTGTGGTCGTGATAGTAGTAGTATGTAGGTCTAAAATGACTGAGCAGAAGGAAAAGGTACAGGTTGCGTTTCGGCCTCTACGGGCCCGGTCGGTCACGTGAGTCCACCGCGACTCCCGAATAAAATGTGGCTGCCTCAGGAATATTCGCTTCTATTGTTTGGGGTTTTGCCTCAGCTTTCAACTTTGTCTTGGATGTCTAGAAGAAAGAATGGCGATTCATATAGAATTGAAAAATCTCTGCTACTTGTCGTTTCATTAATTTTATTCCTGACTTTTCATCACATCGAATCTCACACTGCCTGTTACTTATAACAGCTATCCGAAGCAAGAAGTAAGACGAGAGACGTCTCAGACAGCACAATTCCAAATAGAATCTTTGCCATACCACAAGTTGACCAGTCAGGACTCACCAGTGACAAAGTCACAACTTCTGAACCGCTCATTTCTGATCCAAACAGCCACCACGTCTTTGCCACTTTTGCCGCTTTTCCAGCCAATTTGTACAGTCATCATGCTCAGGGTCTAGTCTAATAGGGTTAGGGTCAACAACACTGTTTGAAGAACGTGGTATGTACCTATAAGTATAGTCGGTCATTGTCATTGCCGACGACAGATTTGCTGTTCTTTTGCTTCATTCTCAGACTGCTTCTGCCAACTGTCACTGGGCTATTTGTCTGGTAGACAGCAATGGCAAGCACTAAATCTATATAGAATACAACGTGAATTCGAATCTAGTTCCTAGCATAAATAATTTTTACCCCAACTTCATATTCCTACATAGTGAATACTTCAAATATTCCGCCCAATCGGCGTTATTATCTTAAGAAATTCCCCCTATCAGAACGCTCATATCTCTCCAAAACCCTATCCGCTATTCCACAAAAGGTAACTCTGTCTCCAATTTCCCCGGACTTAGGGCTGTATCTTTCAGCGCCGACTATCCGGTTGGACAGTCCGGTGCAATGGGATCCTAGAAAAGAGAAATAGCTTCTCCGCATTCTGGAGTTGTTCTTTTTGTGGGTGAGCTACGATGGACGATAGAAAGTAAATCTGGGGAACTGTGTCTCCTATTAGAGTATAGTATGAAGCTCCGCATACCACTTACTGGCTAGTGCGTTAATGAAGCTTGGAATACGTATTCTAACGGCATAATTCTCCGTAATATGGGGCATAGGCCTAGATGTACGTCTTTAGGCCCGCAGAGACAAATGTATAAAGGGATGCATCCATCCTCAGAAAAGAGGAACTTCAGAGAATCGCAAATCAAGCGCAGCGAGCATGCGAGATACGCCATAATATGAAGTTCAATTTTTCTCTCAAGCTGCTCCTTGTAGCTAGCACTGCTTTAGCAGCACCATCAATCGAGGAAAGAACTACAGCTGTATCACGCAACGATATCATTGGACCTAAAAATTCATTCAAACCGTTACCGGAGACATGCAAACGCCACAAGGTGTGCCATGTCAGGTCTCACGGAGATGGCAAAGACGATTCTGATAATATCCTGGATGCGTTGAGAACATGCAATAATGGCGGGCGAGTCATCTTTGATCAGGAGTATACCATTGGGAGGGCACTGGATCTCCAGTTTTTAAAGCATATTGATCTTGGTGAGCCTTTTCCCATCTTGAATAACTCATTTATCCGGGAAATACAATTCTAAGTACAACGCAGACATAACCGGCACAATGAAATTCACCAACGATACAAACTACTGGATCAACAACGCCTTCCAAATCACCTTCCAAAACTCAACCACATTCTTCAAACTCGGCGGCCAAGACGTGAACATCTACGGTGGCGGCACAATCGACGGTAACGGACAAGTCTGGTACGATCTATTCACTCAAAATGCTACGCTCCAAAGGCCGATCTTGATGGGTATCATCGGACTTGAAGGTGGGAGTATTGGCCCGCTGAAGCTACGATATTCGCCGTCTTGGTATCATATTGTGGCTAATTCGTCGGGTGTTGTGTTTGATGGTATTGATATTTCGGGGTATAGTTCGAGTGGGAATGTGGCAAAGAATACGGATGGGTGGTGAGTTATCTATTCCATATTCAGCAAGTTGGATGAAGATACTGGGTATTGACTTGAGCGAAGGGATACCTATCGCTCGGATAACATTGTTATTCAAAACTCCGTTATCAACAATGGTGATGGTTTGTACTTATCTCTCTATTCACTATGCTGCTGATATTGACTAGAAAATGCAGACTGCGTCGCATTCAAACCAAACAGCACCAACATCCTGGTCCAGAACCTTCATTGCAACGGCTCACATGGAATCTCAGTTGGTTCCTTGGGACAATACGCAGGTGAAACAGACATTGTCGAGAATGTTCTTGTCTACAACATCTCCATGTTCAACGCTTCTGTTCGTATCCCTCCTCTCTCTCATTACCATATCCAGTTATTTCTAATCTTCTGATATACAGGATGGAGCCCGCATCAAAGTCTGGCCCGGAATTGTCTCAGAACTAGAAGCCAGTCTCCAAGGAGGCGGTGGATCAGGAAGCGTCAAGAACGTCGTTTACGACACCATGTCTGTGCACAACGTCGACTGGGCAATTGAACTAACTCAATGCTACGGTCAGAGTAATCAGGCTTTGTGTGACGAGTATCCCAGCAATTTGACCATTTCCGATATCTGGTTCAAAAATTTCAGTGGTGTGACAAGTACAAAGGAGAAGAATAAGATTGCGACGCTGGTTTGTTCGAGTCCGAATGCATGTTCCATTCCTCACGTTCCTTTTTCTGAGACTGTTGCTGATGGGATTTCTGGGGAATTAGGTGTGTTCCAATATCTTCGCGGAAGATATCAATGTCGTCAGTCCGAGTGGATATAACCAAGCAGTATGCACAAACGTACGTTTCTCTCCTTTGATTATTTACAATGTCTACATCAATTTCTAACAAACACAGGTCGATGACTCATTACTTCAATTGAACTGCACTAAATAACTTATACACCCCACTTTACAACAGTATCATCAAGCATATCCCAAATTCCAAAACATTTCAATATTCTTTCCCGTATTCTCGTCAACATATGCCGGCTGTTCGGCAAACGTAACATTCCCTTCATGGCATTCTGCGATTTTACCTGTCAATATAGTTGTTTCGGGGAGTGGCTTTGTCGATGTCGGGTTAGGGCTAGGGCTTGTTGTTAATAGTATTTCCACTGCTTTTGTCACTGTTGACATGGGTGTTATGATCATGTTTTTGAATAGGTCGAGGCTTGAGGCGATGTTTGTTTCTGCCGAAGATAGGTTTAGCATTTAGTCATATGCGTATGTATCTTGTGGAGATGGACATATTTACCAATAACAGCAGGCGCTAATGCATTAATTTGAATACCCTCGAGAGCCAACGGCCGTGCAAGAGAACGCACAAATCCGACTACGCCGTGTTTTGTCGTAGCATAGATTGGTGCCATGGGAAACGCATAGAGTCCTGCATTTGACGCCGTGCAAATTATTCCTCCCTTTGTTGGTCCTGCGTTTTTGCGAATGTAATGAAGTGCGAGTTTGACAGCTATTTTATCACAAATGTTAGCCAGCTTTCTTCCCTCCTCTGGAGTATCGAGGAACGGACAATATATAACACCAACCAAATTAACATCCAAAGTCGCCAAACTCGGCTTCACCGGCTCCCGCTCGTCAACCTGCAACAAATTCCCCTTTTCCGTAATCCCAGCATTTGCAACCACATAATCCACTCTCCCTTGTTGTTGAAACACCTCCTTGAATGCCGCGGCTTGACTTTCCCATGACGAAACGTCGCATTGATGGAATGAAATAGTTGTGTTGGGAGAGGCGGATTTGTATTCTTCGCGTAAGGAGGAGAGGATTGTTGTGCCTGTTGAGGTATTGATGTCCAAGATGGCTATATGTGCTGGGGTGAGGGTTGGGTGTTGGGTGAGGAGATAGCGTGTTATACCGAGGCCGATGCCTGAGGCGCCTCCTAATGGGGTTTTGTAAAAATTGATTCCTGGATGGAGAGGTGCATGCTTACCTGTCACAATAAAGACTTTTCTCGGCGATTGAGAGGCCATCTTTGTTCTTTCCGTAATCGATGTGCGTGCAACAGCTGCACTTTCAATTAATTGCGAATATAATATTTCCCAAGTATAAAGGTCTCCTAAGCAGCTGACACGAATGCTATTTATTCTTTCTATGGAACGAAAACTTCTCGTCGCATTCAAGCAGTTGTCTCCGTAAGGTGTAGAGGCACTGTGGGGATCATCTCAACCACTTCACATCTGGGATCCAATATTAAGATAACTACATATCCGGTTGATCGGATACGTACATCTCATACTCACTGTATCCAGACTGTAAAGTTGATTCCCCCGCAGTTCTTCTCCACGGGGTTATCCCGATGAGCGGAGAACATCGGGGAGACGCAGTCACATGCATCAAGTATCCACCGTCTTATTTAGTATATCTTGGGAATAGATTACAAATATCAGAAACTGAATTCAACGTGGCAACTTTTTAAATTCCTATTCACTAACGCCGTCAAAGTCAACTAGACAGTGGTATTATCCATGCACCAACTCCTCCGTGCCACAACCCAGAACAAATACACAGTATTAAGTCACAGCAAGAAAATGTCATCAATCGTTATCATCCTGCAACAACACCTTCAGCTTCTCCAGCTTATCCTCGCATTTCACCTCCATCTGCATGATGACATCCACGCTATGCTTCTTCGTAATCAGTAATTGGGCCACTTGCCAGAAATTGTAAGCCGTCTTCATGAATCCCATCGCGGCCCATTCGTCTGCCGGTATTCGCGATTTCAGGTCAAGCCACAACGTACGCCACCGACTTAGTGCAGCTCGAATGCTGATGAGAACTGGGTCGTCTGATGTGATCGATCGACACGTAAATGTCAAACTCCCTTTATGATTCTCTGAATTGGCAGTCGACTGCTCCTTTCGTTTCTTCAGCTGTCGCATGCGCATGATGGGTGCCAAGACAGTCATGTGAGAATTAATGTACGAGTAAAGCACTACAAGTATGATTAGTTTATATTCAATGACTGTTGAGAAGAGGACCAACATACTATGTATCATAAGAAACATGTCAGTAACAGTCAAGGTTGTGCCGATAGAGGGAGAATGCGCGCAATGATTTGTGTGGTGTTGATCATGATGGCAAGCCGACGCTCCCTGCTCATCTTGGAATAAATGTTGAAAAGCGTCATAAACCGTCGTTTCTCTCGTAAAACGGAATTTCAGTTGAGCAAAAGGATGCTCGCAATTGAAAACTGATTCTTCACATGGTAGATCACATTCCAACTCTGGAGGTGTCAAACGACAAGGGAAATTTGAATAGAAAGAAAACGCGCAGTCGAGTAGAGAAATAACATTGATAGTCCTATGATAGTCAATAGAAATTTCAAAAGATCTGTGGTTTGCACACCCACCTGATGCGACACTCCTTTTGAATCCATAATGTCTCGTGGATTCGATCTTCGGGAAGATGCTTGCAGCGGGTGAGCTCCATTCTGCGGGCAGCCTAATAAGACATTAGCTTTGATTTATTTATTTATTTCACAAACAAATGGGCACTCACTGCAACGACCTCGTTGAAACGAGCCTCCATCGCCCTATTCCGCGATACTTTGGAGCCCGCCCAGTACTGCGTGACGACCATCAGATACCCCGCCTGGAGATTCTGGAAATGCACCCAATCTTTGCGCTCTGCATCCGTGGCTGGACGTCCAATGAACGTGCAGCTAACTTCGTGCTCATAAGAAAAGACGTCGGTTGAGAACACATATAACTCGGCAAAGTCCAGCATCCGCCTAGCCACATATGCCTCACGCTCTTCGTTTGAATACATGGCGCCCATGAAGACCACGGCAGCGAGTAAGGGCATTGTAACCTGTTCCATGTTGAATGACGGCGGATGAAGGAGCTGGCAATTGTTATGCCAGTACAAAAAGTACAGTGACACGAACTTTTGGATACGGCGTGTTGTAAGCAAGAAATGAAGGTTCGATGATATTTCTTGCTGGGACTTGGCGTCCATATTCACTGTCCATGTCTTTGCCAGTATGGCTTGGACGAGGGCACTGGAGAATGCACTCTCCGGTTCGTAGAATGAAGAATCGCTAGCCATACCCAATTGCGGCTCCTGGTTTGGAAATTGTAAGAGTGCGTGTGCAGCGAACGTCCCAGAATAGGGATCCACCATCGATTTCTGAGATTCAGCAAACGGGCCAGTCATGAATGACATGAAGCTTTCTTCAAATGTCGACAGGTCATCAAACTCCGAAAAGAATCCCGTATTGATATTAGGAGGGGTTGTATCTAGTGCATAAGTATTTGCGGGGCTTGTAGCTTCTTCCAGTTCCTTTTGGGTATGATACTGCATACCACGGGCGCGATCACTACGTGGTGGAAGCCGGAACCTCTCGGTGAAGCTGTCTGTGCCGCCATTCAAAAGGAAATTGATTGAGCCTCGATCTGAGGACTCAAGTTCTTCGTTTTTGAGAAGCGAGCTTTCCGTGGCTGTACCAGTCAGTAATCATTCATTCTCGCACTTTCATATGCATAGCCATACATGGAGGCAACTCAATGTTGGGATTCTTCGGTCTGCCAGTATTATTGCACTTGAGGTTTCGCTTGACACATGAACTGCAGGGACTTTGTCCGTCACAGCGAAGCTTCATAGAAGTGCACTGTAGATAGTTAGGCTTGCTCATTAGTCTTCTTTCTAGGGTAAGAACATACCGATTCACAAGCATGTCGACGTCTTCCTCGTTGACCAGTCTCCGGAATTGGATTTTCTCCTCGTTGCACACAATCTGGATAATGATCTCGCAGATTGTCGCTGAAGTCATCAGCCGAGAAGTGATATTACCATAGAACGGACTTACCATCGAGCAAATGCTTCGCTACAGAATATGCATGAATAAGGCTTCACACCGGAGTCTGCAATTGGTCAGGCTCTAGTCTGATGCGCCCAGCATGGGTGAGAAGAAAAAGAAAGGCTTACGGCGCAGATGATGTCGCTTCAAATGATCAATTCGAGTGAAACCTCGCTGACAGATATTGCATCGGAAATTTTTGTCTGCGGTCTGTTTCGTCATGACTGCGGATGTTGATGAGGGGGTAACATTTGGAGGAGGCCCCAGCGAGGCGCAAGCAGTAGCTAGAGGCGCGGAAAATCGACAAGAAGAGACGTCAATATTGGAATAAAGATTAATTGACACACTGCTGAGTAACAACAGCTGCAAGACTATGCCCTAGACAGATCTTAGTGCTGCAAATCTGTGAGAGGCGAAGAAGAAGCAAAAGGAAGACAAGGAAGGTCCTGCCACAATGGATCTTCGCTGCAATACGTTTCACTCTAACCGTGTCCAGCCTAGTGGGTTACAGGGTCTGTATTATCAGCGAAACCATGGTATTGTACCACGTAAAGTTTGGTAAATTTCGACTTTTACAAATAATATTGCAGTTAAGGCCTCCTATTAACTATTATCGTACCTACTATGTAATTATATCTTATGCAACAAGTCCATGCTAAGGAGCAATCATGCACAGTCATCTATTTATGTACAAAGCCGTATGCGGTAACTGTATCAAATACAGTCTCAAGTAGCATTCCGCAAACACAACAACTGGACTCACTCGGAAGTAGTTATCCACACCACGGTTTCAATACATTGAAGATGGTACTGAATTGCAAGACGTAAATTTCCCCATGGGTCAATCTCACTTAAGAAGTGCGGGGGAAGTCACTAGTGGGGCCAAATGCTCGATATTGACCAATCACTGTCAGCTATTACACATCAATACCGTATTTGGTATTGGTTATGGCTGATACATACTTGGTGCACCGTATGTGTGGCTCAAAGGAAGGAGCGACAGTGTCCAAGCGCTCAGCTCTTGAAAGTCATCCTAAACGTCCCGTTGTCGCTTTATATCACTATTCATCTCTGGCAGATGGCACTACGAACATCCGAATATCCACTAGTTAAATAGTCCCCGCAATCTGAGCGCACTCCACTTTGCAATGCTGGGGAAGCTCAGGGGAGAAAAGTCGATGATGAGCCGGGGGTTTTCCGACGAACGATTTGTATGCTTTCATATATGGGACTGAACGACAAATATAGAGCCGGACAACTCTCCATCAACCGAGGGATCAAGAAAGCGAGATGACATTCACGGGGAGGAAGTACCATTCAAAGCTAATCTTGAGTCGCACAAGCAATTAAGATGCAACCCGGCTCAACCCCTCACGCTTATGTCACATCTTATAGGCTTGCTAGACATGCAGGCCCTGTTCGAAAGATGAGAAAGCGAGTTGTCACTGGCTGAAGCGGCGGGATTATGTTCTAAATGGAGTTTGGTGTGCCGTTTAAACGACAAGGGTGTTGATCAAGACTGCTAAAAGAAGGCTGTGAACTGCCGTAAAATCTCCCCGAACGAAGCATACTGATCACACCACCTGATTCGGCAGGATTCTAGCTTGCGTCTCGTTTTTCGATTGTGAGATAAAAGAATCAGATATTCCTCGGTCATCTGTCTTTCGTGCTCTACTCAAAAACGCATCTCCGCTCCTCCACATACTTCGAGAGCTTTGTCGGATTTGGTTCAATATTCGAGCGGAATCATGGCTGCCGAATCTCTCTCAAAAGGCGTTCAAAATGACCCGTGTATTATCGAGAACAGAGCAGTGGATGATGCACGACCCATCAAGGTGAGGGTGATGGGAGCTGGTATTTCCGGAATTATAACCTGCATTCGTTTGATGCAGAGAATCACGAACCTTGACCTGAGCGTATGGGAGAAGAATGATGATATTGGTGGTACTTGGTACGAGAATCGGTATCCGGGCTGTGCATGTGGTAAGTGTGTACTCTCATCTCATGACACACTTATACTGATCCAATGATTTTTTGCAATAGATATCCCCTCGCACACCTACCAAGCTACTTTTGAGCCGAACCTTGAATGGTCACACTTCTACGCCACCTCAAAGGAGATTCACCAGTACTGGAAAAAAGTCGCCCAAAAATATGGTGCAATGAAACATATTCATGTCAACCACAAAGTCCTGGCAGCCCACTGGAACGATAAGGCGGCCAAATGGGATTTGAAAGTTCAAGTGGCGGATGGCTCAGTACAGGAGGAATCGTGCGATGTTTTCATCTCTTGTGCGGGGTCATTGAATAATTGGAAGTGGCCTGCTATTCCAGGGTTGCATGACTTCGAAGGCAAGCTATTGCACACAGCTGCATGGGATGAAAGCTATGATTACAAGGTAAGTATACCACCCGCTCCACGATGAACTGCTATAATCTGACCCTCTATCAAGAATAAAAGAATTGCTGTGATTGGAAACGGGTCAAGTGGTATCCAGGTAGTGCCGGCCATGCTTCCAGATGTCACTCACATTGACCATTACGCTCGTGGCCGGACGTGGCTATCCCCGACCTTTGCTCGGCATAAGCTCGACGAAATAGGAGGAAAAAACTTGGACAACAGTCAGTCTACCCTTAGTCTGGTGACGTGAATGGTTGCTGACTGTAAACAGTTGCGTTTAGCCCCGAGACAATTGCAGGATTCAAAGCCAACCGCGCAGCATACCATAAATTCAGAAAAGGTCTATTGCTCAAACCACGATACAATTGCACCTTCACTGACAGAGTATAGATATCGAGCATGACCTCCAGAATGGTTTCTGGGTTACCATCAAAGATACACCGGAACAACTTGCTGGCTCAGAGTTCTTCAAAGAGAATATGAAACGTCGTCTAACCAAGAAGCCCGAATTGTTGGATCAAATTGTTCCAGATTTTCCACCTGGTTGCCGTCGCCTAACACCTGGTCCTGGTTATCTGGAAGCCTTGACGGATGAAAAGGTGGAGGTAATCAAAACCGAGATCAGCAGCGTCGATGCAACGGGTATCCGTACAGCAGATGGTGTACACAGAGAAGTCGACGTTATTGTATGCGCGACCGGGTTTGACACTTCTTACCTGCCCCGTTTCCCCATGACAGGACGCAACGGTCTCTCCCTCGCGGAAAAATGGAAAGAAATTCCAGAGACATACATTTCTCTTGCCACAAACGAGTTCCCCAATTACTTCATCTGTCTAGGACCCAACGCCGCTCTGGGACACGGAAGTTTGACCCTTTTGATCGAAAAAGAAATTGACTACATCACTCAATGCGTCGCCAAGATCCAGCGTGATAACATTCGCTCAATGGCACCTCGCAAGGAAGCCGTGGAACGGTTCACGAAACACTGCGAGCAACATTTTAGTAAAACCGTGTTTAGCACAAAGTGTCGCAGTTGGTATAAAGGTGGCAAAGAGGATGGGAGAGTCATTGCAGTTTGGCCTGGTAAGTCATCCTTTTCAACTGCCATGGAAGCATCTGGTGCTGACATGAACGTAAATAGGATCCTCCCTCCATGCCCTCAAAACATTCAGTAACCCGCGCTGGGAAGATTTTGAGTATGAATACATCAACGATAATCCCAACGGGTGGATTGGAGATGGCTGGACCACCGCTGAGAAATTACGGGATTTTAATGTTGATTACTTGGACGATAATCAAATTGACTTTCCGACTCCATTTGAGGTCGAGATTGAGATTGCGGTTGAGGCTGCAATTAAGCGAAACGAAGAAGAGGTACAGCGTGGAAAAGAAGTTGGGACTGAAGCAGCAGAATTCAAGGAGGAAGATGGACAGGCAATGAAGAATAGTGTTGTTGGGGATGGGTCGAAGAACTCGAGTGCAGTGCATATTGAGACGGTTGCTACTGAAGTGCCTGTTTAGATGTTGATGTTTCATTCGACGTGTTTGATGTGTAAGGCTTGGAAGTCAGTATATGTGCCTAGAAGCCACTGCTCTTTACAAATTCAGGATGTGTAAGGTAGATCTCTAGGGATAAGGTCATAGAATCAGTTCTCATTAGTTTGTTACCCTAACTGAGCGCTATCATTAAAACAAGTGGCCTCCCTTCCATAGTAAGGCCGTCAACACCATGACCAAGCCGTATCATGCATGAAAAAGGGCAAAAAGAAAATTCGGGGATAGCTTTTGACAGTCTCATACACCTTGCATGGAGCAAACTACCCTTGAGATGCAATTTTCTCTTACACCTCGACTAGGGATTCCTTGGCCAGTTTGCTGGTGCTGCGCAAGTACAAATGCACGTCTTCCGTACGCATGGCCCAGGCACAGACGACTTTCATTTCCTGTTTGGGATCGACGAGCTCAATCTGTAATAAAATTAGCTTAAGGTCACGCAAATTATCGAAATCAGGAAGAAGAGGAAGCGTACATCAAAGTTCGCAAAGAAGCTTGCTGCAGTCTTGTATAATTCAATAAGTGCAAGATGTTGACCCAAACATACGCGTGTTCCAGTACCAAACGAGAGCACAGTATTAAACATTTTCCGACGTCTAGCAGCAAAATGATCTTCCGATTCTCCAGGGCATCGCAACCAACGTTCAGGTTTGAAGGAATCGGGCTCGGGACCAAAGACTTTCTCATTACGATTGATCACCCATGCATCCATACCAACAACTGTTCCGGGAGCAATGACTCTACCATCGGGGAGGCTCAGGCCCTCTGCGGGGACTTCACGTTCCAAGGCGAGAGCGAAACCAGGATGGATTCGAATGGCTTCACGGACTATGGCTTCGAGGTAAGGTAGGTCTTTGGCGATTGCGTAGCTGATCGGACCGTTGCGACCATACAATGAGGCGGACTTGAGCTCTTTATGGATCTTGGATAACACGCCATCAGTCTTGAGGACGTAGTACACCATAGCAGTCAGAGTGTATGCAGTTGGATGGCTGCCAGCAACGGTGTTGGTCAAGAGATAGCTGATCATCTGGTAGTCGTCGATGAGATCAGGATACTTTTGCTGGGCTTCGAGGTATTTGTCAAGGAAGTCTTGATCTTGTCCAGAGGCAGGCTTCTTTGCGTCCGATGCGTTGCGCATCTGAAGACGCTTGGTGTAATGCTCAATACTGAGCTTGACGGCCCATTCCAATTGCGGTGCATTAAACGCTCGTGCAATTCGGTTTGTCTTCAGGTAGTAGTGAAGCCAAGGCATTTGACAAGTCTGATTGATTGTTGTTAGTAAATTCGACGCGTTGTTGTTCTAGGACTAGAAATTTACCCTAGCAAAATACTCAAAATCCCGGTCTGAATCTTGGAGGAGCTTCTCTGAGTCTTTGAGAGAGCCATCGAGGAATCCAAGAGAAGAGCCGAAAGTGGTGTAACCCATGGCATCCCATGAGACTAAATAGAAAATCTCATTAGTGACTGCTCTAAGACAGCATATATGACCTACTCACAGCGTGTGAAGACATCGGCAATATCACAAGGCAAAGCTGCGTTTGAAAATTTCTCCTTCAAAACGTTAATCAACAAGCTGATCGAATCGTCCAGGAACTTTTCAGTTTTAAGGATGCTTGTGTTTGATGCAAGGTATTGACCAATTGGCCTAATCATTGTCGCATGCCATTGGTCATCTGAAGTAGAGAACAGATTTGGTTGAGGAGTACCATCTGGACGAACTGATTCTTGCACAGCGTACATGCGACTCTGTAGACTCAATTAGTTGATACTACTTTAGTCTCATGACTGAAAGGTGTAAGCTCACCTTCTTCCATGGATTCTTGGTGTTGTAGACGACCCTCAGCAACGAAGGATCGGAAAGACTCAGAGTGTTTGGCCCAATCCTAACAACAGAACCATACTTGCGATGGAGATCAGCATGCACCAAATGAGCTTGACCGCTAGCAGTCTTGATGTAGCGCCAGAGATCCGTGAAGTTGGTGACGAAGGGTCCAGGGAACGACTTGACTCTCGAGGAAAAGTAGCTCTGAGCAAGCATTAAGAACAAAGTAAGGACTGTCAAGAGCGCCAGACAGGGGATGATTTCGAGGGACCCTGGCCAGGGAGACTGGACACGATCAACAATGGTGCTGTTCTTGAAAAAGTGGTAGACGCGTGGAGGGACTACGCCCAACCCATTGGTTGGTACAGCAACCATTTTTGATTGAGATTGGTTCTCGAAGACGGAGATAGACACGAATTGCTGATCTAGATTACAAGGGGAGGTATGAAGACTTGAACACGAAGAAGAGGACTTCAGAGATAAGTGAAGAAGGCAAAATAAAAAACAGAAACAAAATATTTATGAGGAAAAGTGCGCGTTAGGCGGTTGATGTGATTGCTACTTCCTTTTTTGGACAGGGCGCAGGGTTATAGAGCCTTAGGTGTCAAGACTATACTATAAGAGTGCCCTGAATGTTGGGCCCTTCTGTTAGAGCACTGTGAGGTGGTATCGCCCGGTGCCTAGATGCTTACTGTGTCAAAGAGTAATTTTGTCTGGTCTCATTTAGGCCAGTGTGTGAGGCAAACGAAACAGGCTAGAAAGTAAGATTGCCAGTACCTGCCCTGTAACACATCAACTATTAGCTAGCCTGCTGTCTAGATACAGCACATTAATCAGTACCCCTGAGATTGAGGGACCTCCCTATTTATATACTGATGAGCATCCAGTGCCTAGACTATATACTATACTAAGGGCCTCTTCAAAACTGCACTGACTATGCATATAATGTGCTCTACCAACAGGGTGTATTCTAGTAGTTAGTCTGAGTAGTTCGCCTGGAGCTTATTTTGGTACTGACATACGTGTGCATGTTTCTTTGTCTGAAATCATTAACAACTTCTGCGGTGTGCCTGGAGAAAACTCCGACACCTACAAAGGCTTCATTATGTTCTTTGACTCAGCTATTCGCTCACAGAGGGACTGCTGATGCCATATTCGTCTCGATCAGTAATCCCCCAAAGATTTCTCCGGAGTATCCTTTCGAAAGTCAAAAACAGAATACCCACCGACTCCAACAAAGTCAGTCATTGTTGTTTTAATTGCTCGGCCCCCGTTTAGACAAGTCTTTGGTCTTCTAAGAATTGTTATTTCTAATTATTATTTATTCTCTTTTGCATCTGGGGCATTCTGTACTTCAATTGGACGATCATGTCGGTTTTCGACGCTTTTCTTACCCGTTTGAGAAGTCACATGTCGCTCGCTTGCCCTAAAAATACATTTAAAGAGTCATGCATCTTCGAATCTGCCCTACGCAGGCACATTATCATTAAAATAAGAAAATAAAATCAGATGACCACGACTAACGGAGTTACTCGGTCAACACCCTGATTATGGACTATTCCAACATTCTATTTGTATATACGATAATAAGCGAAATGTAAATCACGAGTGGCTTGCGTGCCGAAAACCTGTAAGTAGTATTCAATCAAACCTTATCACCAACACGAATACCCAAGTCATGATCTGATGGGCCTATTAAAAGTCCTGTCATGTTTAGTTCATGTGGTTGATGCTAGTATTCTACGAGCCTCGACTTCAAGTAGCGCTCATATGCGAGGTATTAGGTACATTCGCTAGTTCGTAAATCGAACAAGGCCCTTGTTAAAACGCGAGCTAGCCTCGTAGATCCACGCATGCAAAGATGATTTAGCGGGTATAGATTCGCCACAACTTGGCTCTTAGTGTGGTATTGTTCTTCTCACACCCAGCACCGGTTTCGCCTCGCAAATTGTATACATGTTGCACTGCGGTTACTGCTTCTCATCTTTGCCCACGTTTTTATGGATAGACATGATAGGTGGTTTCCTTCTACTTCCAAGTAAGGACGTGGCCAAGATAAGAAAGGATCTAATAACGTGATTCACCATTCTTCGCCTTTTGGGGATGTGTTAAGCGAGACTAGGGTTTCGTCAACTGCTGGCCATGCAGGATCTCGCACATGACTGACCTTAGATGTCCCGATGACCAATGATGTACTCGTATCATATCGATAATATAGATGCTATACATGAACATTGAACAGTGATACGTAAGTCTTTTTCTCAAGTGCAGTACTCATCGAGTACTATCACCGCAGAATCCATATAGTTAGCTACCCGGTGAGCAAAGAGGAAAGGCATCTAAGACGTCATAACCAGAATTTGAGGAACAAGATTTCATTTGATGTTACAGAAGGTAATTTCCGGCCTGATTTCTTCAGATAAATTTTGATTTGAGCCGAGCACTCGTGACGCGGTTAAACGTATCGAATGATTGGACTGAACTGTGATTTGGTCGGACACTATATCAAGAATAGGTAAGCTGTGAAAATATCCTCCACTCGTATTTATCTTTGCCATAGGTACCTAACAGAATGAAAAGCCTTGTTCACTTTGCTAGGACAGCCATATGCCTTGGCCCTGGTTCTGGGTTTCTCCGACTAATTCTGGGAAATCTAGGAGAAGCGAGACTCACCGCCCAAGTTGGAAAGCTTGATGAATGATGGTGGCGATGTATGTATAAACACATAGTTAGATGTCTGAGAAGCGCTGTCCAAAGGTGAGCACTCTGGCTCCGTTTATGTCTCATTGTTCATGGAACCGTCATGACAGCCACCCCGTATCGTTATATTAACCCGCGAACCTCGACACATTAACCTTGCTAATGTTCATTCACCTTTCATGATTGGGTGGCGTCTGAGGCATAGCCTGCTATCCGATGTGATGCTGCGACCGTGGTTAGCCTCGTGTAGTCTATCCCGTGTGAGCCATCTGGGGTTTATTTCGGACCGTCAAAAATAGCATCCTGTCATCTTGGACAAACACATCTGAGAATAAAGTAAACTTCCCATTTGTACGGAGGTGGGTAATTCGTCTACGGGTGGTGTTGGTCTTATGAATTCGGAGCTTAGCAACCTCCCCGTCCTATAGGTAAACTGCCACTTTTCCTTCGCGATTGTATTTGCCTGGTTAATTATACATGGGTACCAAAATATTTTGTCTCATCCCTCATTTGCCCTAGCACACCAGTGGCTCCAATATAAGCTGCTCGATCTTGAAAGTCAACCAGCTACCCATCTGGTGCCAAATATCTGGACACCTAGTAGTCGGATAATCAGGATCCAGGATGTCGAGTCAATCAGAAGCCAGCAGACCATCTATTTGGTATATAGCCCCCATGCTAGCTGACAAATAATGTAGTACAACCTGGAAATCAGCTCGCTAAGAATGTCTATATCAACCACGCTCTGAAACATAGATGGACGAAGAACTCACTACGCCTAATCTTGCTGGTGGATTGTGCTTTCACCATCTCGTAGACCACCGTACGAAATACGAATTCTTCTCTAGTCAATAGTCAACAACCAATGTAGCAATAATTTTACTAAATACAACATCGCTCGACGCTGGAAAAGGTTGAACAGGCTTTCACTTTGTAAACAATGTCGCAAAATGCTTTGCTTCAAGCTCCCCATGACGGGGATGAAACACAAGTGCGATTTCTGTTGCAAAACGGCGGTGATGTTCACGTAAATAACGAGGATCGTCAGACACCCCTTCTCCTTGCGGCAAAACGAGGACACTCGGATTTAGTACGATTGTTACTAAAGCACGGCGCCGATATCGACTCAGCAGACAAAGATGGATGTACAGCATTGCTGTTGGCAGCCAAGTCTTAACAGAGAAGAGTGGCACGTGTTTTGATCAAGGAAACGGGCTGATATTGAAGCATTTGACAATAATGGATGGAAAGCACTTCACCACGCAGCAAAAGCTGGAGATGTGTTGATAGTCCAGTTGCTTTTGGAAGGAGATGTCAACATTGATGCAATAGATGATGGTGGGAACACAGTTTTTGTTCTTGCGGAGATGGCAGGCCATCAGAAAGTGATGGATCTACTTGAACAAAGTGACGAAGACGAAAATGAAGAGAGTACTGACCAAGGTAGTACAGAAGATAAGGTAGTGTGATCAGTGGATGAAAGCAACGACAGGACAAGAAGACTGTTCCTGAGAAGCAAATCAGAAATGAGTCACAATTCAACAAAGGAAACGATCGCAGGCAGCCCAGGCCGACGACGATCTCGACTCAATTACAGTGTGGAAACCCGAAGCTGGACTCTGATGAAGACCCCCCGAAGAGGTCATACAAAGCAGAGTCCACAAAGTGCTATTTTCTCCAGACGGCCAGCTGCTAGCAACTGAATCACAAGACAAGGAGATAAGTCTTTGGAACGTACAAACTGGGAATTTGGTAAAGACGTTCAAGGGCTACGGCTTGGTCTTTTCCGCAAATGGACAGCTGGCGGCCTTTGCAGAAGACGACAAAGTGGTGGAAATCTGGAATACCATGACGGGGGCTCTGGTGAAAGCATTCAAGGGCCACCAAGACTATGTCAGCAAAGTGATTTTCTCCCCTGACGGGCAATTTCTAGCCTCTGCATCACGCGACGGTACGGTCAGGCTCTGGAAGGCAGATACATTGTGGAGGTCTTCCTTGGCCAAGCACTGGTCTTCTCCCCAGACGGACAGATGGTAGCCTTTATACAAGATTCTCCGTCTGTCGGGCTCTGGAGTGCTGACACTAGGGATCTAGTGGCTACATCTGTCGGCCATGTCAGCCGAGGGAGGTTCCTCTCGGACGGACAAGTGATAGTTTGGGGGAAGAGGTTCTCATTGAGAATGTGCAGTTTGGAATGGACGGACCGGAGAGTTAGCAGCGCAACGATGGCCATCCAATATTTTCCTCGGATGGACAGTTGGTTGCCCGCCAAATATCTATCAATCGTGAAAAAGCTCTCCACGTTTGGAACATAAAGACAGGAGACTTGGCAAGGAGATTTCGTGGCTCTGGACCCGATCCAGAAAACCTTTTCTCCAGATGGGGAGATACTGGCCGCTGGTTATTATATCTGAGAATGTAAAAACCAAAGAAACCTCGCGGATCCTCGACGGCATTCCGCTTGGAACGATAACATCCTCCCCGGATGGACAAGTAATAGCCGGGCAGCATCAAAATATCCATTGAAGGAGTTGAAACAAGCTCTAGAAATGTTGTAGAGACCTTGTCAGGCCATTCAAAGAACGTCAGGTCCATTTCATTTCCCCTAAATGGAAAGATTCTCGCATCAGGATATGAAGACAAGACAATCAGGCAGGCTACACAGACGCAGACGTAGCTTTTAGAAATTCAGCTCTAATACAAGGTCGAGACTAACCTGTGAAAAGCCCATGGGAATGTCGAAACGTCCTACCCAATCCAACAGAGCAACTATACCTACAGCTTCTTGGATCAAAATCCGGATAGCTGGGCAATTGGGGATAACCCTTGGAACGTGAGCAAGGAAAGATTCAACGATGTGGGCAATTCAATTCCTTTGTGCACACTCTACAACACCATGGCCATGGGAGAGTGTAAAGAATTCAGAGGAAGATCTGGTTGCCAAGGATTAGGAGCAGTAGTAAATATATCAGTTGTACACTTCCCATTGGGGAATGATAGATTCTCGATAGAGCGTTCTCAACGTTCTTACCCTCTCTGTCTGCTTGTCTAAGTTATCTCTTGAGGGAAAATTATCTAAGGAAGTGAGGTCTTCTATCCCGTACGGATAAATATCGGCCCGAAGGTCATGTGATCTTTACAAAGAGAGGGCTTGATACTACAGAGTACCTATACTCAAATCTCCCCAAAAGCATCAACCAATCACCTCGGCTATACGCCGCCGAAGATGGCGATTTGAAGCTTGAACTTGACACCGAATTGCATCCTTATTCCGTCAACCAAATCGATCACTTTAGCTGCGAGACACATAACTACGCGGATAATAATCGAGGACACGACTTCATTGGCTGTAAAGCATAGTTTGAACGTTCTTCCCTCAAGTAAAGAATCCATTGTTACCTATATTCGTCGATCCATTCTACGTGCTATCAATAACTCCAAGAAAAAGCCACACACCAAAACATAAACTGCCGTACAGAACACCGTACGAATTCTTGGAGACAATCTCACCACGTATTCGCGGAGTTAACACATTAAATGCAACACTTCCTAACCGGAAACAACCGGCGAAAAGGCGAACTCAGCCCCGGAAAATATATGATATATTCAATCTATTTTTCCAACACTCGGTACCGTTACGATCATGTGATTTGAATCTCGTTGGTTGATGTAGCAATCCAAAGACTAAGAGAACCTGGGGGATATTTCATGGGATAACCGGGTCCAAGGGATCAAAGAACCGAGGAGAAAGTCGCCCCGGAAAAATCCAGACCCTTGCCCTTAATGCTGTCTGGAGACTATCCGTCGTGCCCGATAATAATACGTACTGTTCTTTAACTATGCTGTGACTTTGGTAGTCTGTATCCTGATCCACGTAAGAAAGAGCCACATACTGGCGCCGGCATTTTGCCGAGCTGATCACCGGTGATCCTCGGCCAAAGTGGGGAGAGAGCCGTTGATAATGATTTATCACGGACGCATTGTCAAACAAAGATTGTGATACGATAACTTTTAGATGTATGTGCATGCATAGACGAGAGTATTCGTTTACCCGGCGATACGAAGTGTGATGTGTGACATTGCGTGCCAGATTAGGGCGTCCGAGTCTAACGGCCAATCTAACTTCAGGTTCGATTGACAGGTAGAAATGTGTGCTCAGACGCTCAAAGAAAGTTTAGGGTATACGTACATCATTCTAACCACGCCAAACGGCGAAAACGCTCAGACGGTAACGTACTGCGGGAAGAAAAAGAAAAAAAGAGACACTCTGGTTGGCCGTCAAAACTTTGTTCTTCTTCCGGCAGGTATTCGCGATAGTCCATGGATTAGAAAGCTCGAGAGTACCACAAACTTTGTGTTTGGCTGTGCCGTGCGAGATGAAGTGACATTCATTCATGTAGAATGCGAATGGATATAGAGTATCGACCCCACATGAAGGATCATTATGCTCGAGTGCTACGGAGTACCTACAGGGTATGAAAATGAACAGCAAGGTAGATCATTTGTGTGTGTACGGAGTGATGGCTAGGCGACGACTTTGCAGGGGGTTTGCCTCGGCATGATCATGCCCGTCAATCAGATGCAATCTGTAGGTAACGGAGGGAGTGACTTTGGGGGCTCTTTGCTTCGACAATACCGAGTATAATCGTCATCATCATCATCATCATCATCTGACTGAAATCAACTCGTCTATTTCGGTGAGTTATTTCAGGATCAGAGTTGAAGAGCCTTGCATCTTGAGTGACGGGCATCGACGATCATTGACTTGGTTGCATCTGAGTAAGCATTGGCATAGCATGGTGGTGGAGGTGTGAGATAAGTCATTGGGACAAAGTCTAAATAAAGATAGCTACGAAGCAGAATAGTCCGAGTCACCCGCTGCAACGGATGACACGAGTACATCGCACAGAACGGTTCATCCGAGGATCTCTACGGAGTACGTAGGTATGATATCCAATGTAAAAACATGCCTGTAGCGGCAATGTGATAAGTCTGTCCTCCTAACCCTAATCACGGGGGCAATTGGATCATTTATTTATCCACGCCAATCGAAAAAGGAAAAGGGAGAGAAAAAGGAAGAGAAAATAGAAAAAGGAAAAAAAGGCCAATGAGACTATTGTTTCAAATGGAAGCTGATCTGTAAGCGGGTTTCATGCCAAAAGCGGGAAGATCTCCAGATTAAAAAACGTCGCTAACTAAAAATTAAAATAAGCGAGACGGAGCACAGTCCTCTTTCCGGATTAGTTTTGCCACGTGAGGACGATCTTTGGATCTCCGATTGGGTTATTTATTACATGTATTCGTACCGTAATACGATCAGCTGTATCTCGCGACCTCACGAGAATGATTGAGATTGTATCGGACATGGTCTGTGCAATGTTACATCCGACATGCCACAATGATCAGCAAAAGCGGATCTGCCCGCGTGGTAAATAGTACAGATTCTGTATTGGTATTGTAATTCAATTGCTGGTCGCCAGCTGTTACGAGTCTTGACTATTCTATTTCCTCGCCCAATACCACACCACGGTCGAGAACCTCGTACGTGGGTTGCATACATCTGCAGTTGACTCGGGAAATAACCCCATGAACTGCAATACACGGAGATTTTCGGTACCTGGCTCATACTCGCTAGTCTACTAGCGCAAAAGCAATCAATTCGTTGTACTCGGTCCAGGTAGTAGTAAATGAATACTCATCGACCACGCAATGTGACATTTCTAGATCAAATCTACTCCGTACGAGCATCTGTAACGTAAATAGTCGTTGATGATCATCATAACGTGTCAGCCATTTCAGGTTAGACGCCGATCTTGGATCCCAGTCCCGATAATACGGAGCGTATGTTAAAACGAGGTTTACGTCAACACAGAATCGATGTTTAGTCGGTTTTTACGTATGCTTTGGTTGACTTGTCACAAGTGAGATATGAGATGCCGATAGAAGACACGGATAGGAGACACAGATAGAAGATATATATATATATGCCAGTACTCTCCCACACATAAATATGATTCAACACGTATTTGCGCTGTAAATGTAATACAGTATGATCGACAACTGACCCGTTCGTCGGCGGTGTAAGCGTGAGAATTACCGTAAATGGGAAAGAATGGCCAGCTGAGCTTCTCGGGATGTTCCCGACAATTTCCCCCCTTTACGGAGTAGGTAGAGTACGGAGTAGACGGGACTAAGTGATTAGTAAAATTACATATTAGAAGTGGCCTGCGGAGTAGAATCAGAAAACGAAGCCTTGCCCTCCCAAACGAGTCAATCACGTACTCGACTCGAGGATGATTGGAGAATTATCAAAATTACGTATAATACGCAAAATACCAGCCTATGGAAAAGAAAAAGGATGTACAGAGCGTATCGTAGCGAAGAAACTCCGGTGATTTACATTCAGATCATTCGACAGACGTTCCGGATTCAGATCATTTGAAAGACGTTCCGGGCTTGCTTGGCATCAGCCTCGCGCCGTGTGCTGTGACATGTAGTTGGACTTGGTTGGCATCTTCATTGCGTTGTTGCTTCTGATGACCATGCATCGGCAGCTTTCTGGCCACGTTAGTACCGAGGGCCAACACGTCACGATATGTGTTCCATATTCGGGATGCTCGACAATCGAGAGTTAAGCTTTCGTACCTAGCAGGTTGTGTTGCACGAATTTAGCAAAGAATCACAGCATCCAAACCTGCAGAATACGCGTTTACTCTACGCTGTTATCAGCTTGCCATGTATTTTGCATTTGGATGATATGCGCAAATAGTAGAGCATTATCACATCTTGTCATTGCCAACCAATAAATATGAGACGACAAGCCTGACATGACCAGTAGGACTGCTTGTTCGTGTGTTGACTCGTCGACAAGACGCATGCATACCCGCATATACGAATTTGTGGGGCGGCAAAGCTGCGCCGAGCATGTGGAGGAGATTACTGCTCACACGCAGTCAGTGCAACGGGCATGAAATTCGGGGAATTTTCTTTTTTTGTTCTTTTCCCTACTCTCTTCTTCTGTTTTTCGTCAACTGATTGAGTCGTTGCCGATCTTTTTATGATCGTCCGTGTTCATGCATTCGACACGTCTCGTTGCTGTTTTCGTGCTGCATCAGATCGAGATAGAAACTTGTATGGAAATAATCACGCGGATAAGTTAAACTCGTTTCTGCTCTTGTAATACGCCCCGTAGCCAAGAGACCCTCTCAGATCAGTGGGTGAGGTCTCGAGCCAACCCGGAACAACCCTGTCTGAGACAATCCATGAAAGGTGGATTTTATGATCATCCCTTGGATCACCACCCACTCCCCCTTCAAAGTACCACGTCTGTATTATTCGTCGTGTCTCATGCAGTGGTCTATCTATCATATGTAAATCTTCAGCCAATGCGCATTATCAAAGCCAACTCAGCACTCAGCTCACACGATCTGCTACTCCATAATCCGTACGTAGATCCTCGCGGGAATAGTTGCCAGAATTACCACTTTGAGCAATTAACCAGCTGACTTCCCGGGCACGTCAAACACGAACCCGCCAAGGGGTTATTGACCCATGAATGATCTGTGACGACTACGTGGTTAGCAATACTATGTAAAACCTATAATAACATCTTGATCAATTAATCACAAACATCCGTGATCCTCATGATCAAGGATCCGAGTACCAAGCACGGAGTCAGTCAACAGAGGATCGACCTTTAGCTTAGGAATGGATTATGTGAGTCTCGAGCAAATCCCGTTAGCCTGTACTAACATTTTACCGTATGATAATACTACGTAGTATATATTACAAGTAAATAAAACCGGCTTCTTTACAGCCGCGGCGAGATCGGCGCTAAATTGTATCATTGACTCTCTGGCCTGGGACCAGGCTAGACACTGAATCCTTCGCTTACGGGTATTACCGTATGGAAATGGATTTCTGATAGGGGCGTTTGTTTTCCATGTCTGTGACAGTATTCTGGGAGAGGATTGGATCGGTCTTGACTCGCTACGAATCCCTAAGACAGCTCTATAAATACTGCATATTCTTGAGACGCATGCTGTCCCAAACTACTTTCGGTAATGGAAATCCGGGACTATTGACCGTTGAGTAGCTCGCGTGTACGTACAGCCCCTGTAAAAAAAAGAACCAAAAAAACGCCACGAGATTTATCTCGGGTCCATCGCAATCTAAGTGTGGGACGAAAGCACGTTCCAACCCATACCGAACCATATTTATTGTATCGCACTGTTCGCGTGGTGTATTTCCCTCGAACTACGTAACTACGTACTAGCCGTAATAGACTAAGCTATGAAACTCAGGAGTTCTCTCTAATGCATGTTCGGATCACAGACTATCATGATCTGCCTTGTCGTCGGTTGACACGTTCTTTGTATCCAGTATCCTATGGCCCTGTATCATCGTCAAACTCTTTGTATTGCAGGCACTCGAGGCAACATATGACAAAAGCAGAACAGATCCACGGCTCTTTACTGGGATCCGTACCAACGGACTGGGATAAATTACATACAATTAATAAATTAATAGGTAGCAGGAAACTCAGTTAGATTCGCACGGCCAATCATAATACATACGAGTAATACTAAGCTAAAATTATTGTTGGGTTGGGCGCCTCCGGCCCCAAGTTTTCGCATGCTAACTTTAGTACGGCTCTGTTCGAGTCGTAGAGTTAAATTTGGTGGATATTTTACATTTTACGGGGTTTTTCCAACTCTATGAACAAAAAAAAGCCTAACTAGTCATGCTGGGTGCGGATCCGGCGTATGCTCTCTGTATACTCTACCATACATTAAAACGCCGGGTTCCCGCTCTGTTCTTCGAATTCTACCCATACCTTCCCTTTGTATATCTCAATACGTCTCTTACTGGTTTGACTACAACATCTATCAATCGGACCTACTTCTCTCGTCACTCAGTAGATACCAGGAAAAGACATGATGAAGGTCTCCAACCTAGTCTCCACAGAATGGAGCGAACAATCCGGCACCTCGTCTCAACCTCATCTCAGTCCTGCACCGAGCCTGTCAGGTTCAGTTCGCAAATATGACGAATACTGCGAGAAACCAAGTCCCATCACAACTGCTGCGAACACATCCTACTTCTCTGTAGTGAACAGTAACAAAACGACAACGCCGCAGTTACCACTGTCACCTCCAGCAGATGATCAGCGCAAATGCTCTCTTCCTTCGATATCGAGTCTGTTGGAAGGAATGGATAGTATGCCTGCAAACAGTATGCACCTCAATTCTGACGGCTTGACTTGATGACTGACATGTCTTTAGAACGTGCTCGCCATGACTCTGGCGATTACAGCCGCAACTTCTTCCCTCCAACACCTCCAATGCGCCCCTGCTCCGGTTTTACAGAAGGTAACTCGCCTGCATCTCTTCCCTCGGGACGATCACATTCCGCATCAGTCAGCAGCACAGTCTCGCATCAACCTCCACAGCGCACATCTTTACCATCTATCTCTGCGTCACTCCAGAACACACCAGTCCACCCACCAGAACGCCTATCCATCTCGTCACTCGCCTCTCCCGACTCTGCTCGCCTTCCACACGCCATTCCCAGTCCTTCATCTACCACAACCTCGATAACAACGGCCACACAACCAACACCATACTATACCACTTTGGAAGAAAAGCCATATCCCCGAGCACACAGCGCATCCGCTCCAGTGACTCCATCATCACTTGTTCCTCCCCCACCACCGCCACCAGCCATGCTCTCACCCGTGAATCACCAAGGCTGGCAACATCATCACTACTTTCCACTTTCGACCACTACACCATTTCCCCCAAACCACGAGCGGTACATTTGCCGTACATGTCACAAGGCATTTTCTCGCCCATCCAGTCTCCGAATCCACTCCCACAGCCACACTGGCGAAAAACCATTCCGATGCACACATGCAGGTTGCGGAAAAGCGTTTAGCGTACGCAGCAATATGAAGCGTCATGAGCGTGGGTGTCATAGTGGACGACCTATGACGGCGACTGTCGTATGATCAAAGATAGAAAAAAAAAAAGGAAAAAAAAAGAAAAGAAAGGGCCCTTATCTCGGGTCCATGGTGGTTTTACGTCTTCATGTGTTTTATTAGATTTCGTCCCTTTTTTCCTTTTATTGGGATTGTGTTTTACTAGGTGTTTTTGAGGTGGTCTTTTTTTGTGTATAAAAGTGTGCGGATTTATACCCCATGGATTTTGGCTTGCTTGCATGGTGTTATTGGAGAATAGCACATTATTTTTGATATTGAATTCCTCATAACAATGAGATCGATTTACTTCATTATTGAACTTGAATATCTACCTGCGTAATCAGATTTAGATGTGTAGTACGAAGCTCAAGGGTGACGCTGGCGTGGTAGTCTGGATGATTCATCCATCGGACTTCGGCGAACTAACAATGGCGTTATCCTGGCACAATCAACTTCCCCTTAATCTGTGACCAGGTAAAGTATCCACATGGATGAGATTCCGGTCTATCCAGATAGGTTTCAGCAAGCCACTGGGATAGACTAGTTTGTGGGCCAGGAGTTGAAACAAACCATTCGTCCTTATCTGGTTATCATGCGGCGGATTCTACGCAAGTTTCGTGTATATAAGTACGTAACTACAGCAAGTAGATAGTCAGATCGTCGTGGGCTCGAGTGTCTCGGCGAACCGATTCAGGTATCAGTTTGATCACTTGGGGTGTGATGAGATGGAACTAGTAGGATAGTTGATACTTGTTGGCATTTCCATAGGTTGGATACTGTAGTTAGATGTAGCCCTAGCCCTACCAGAGGATCTTTGCTGCCGTATACAGACCTAATCAGACTATCAGAAAATCAAAAGGAGTAGGAAAGCGAGATCTGTGATCTACAAGAGAAGATTTTGACCCTTCTATGGCGAACTGCAACCCCCATTAATTATGCTGAACAGATGGACAACGTTACTCCGTACGTATTACCAGGACCAGCCAGAGACACGGAACAGCAGGCTTCCTGACCACAGAGAATTAAGGATCTACGCACACGACGACACACAATACACTAATTCAGAATCAAAGTGTATGAGGCTTCCGACTAGAGATCCTGGAAAATCCTAATTGCCTTAACTTGCCTTCAGAATGGGAGTAGATTTAGATTCCGGAGCACCCATACTGCATCAGGTATGGATACTGACGGATTCAGCCGCCTTTCTCTTACTATGTAGTAGAAAGATGATGAGCAAGTTAGTAAGTAAACCTTGCAATTTCACTAGCGGTATACTATTAGCACGACGGTGAAAGACGATAGTAACGCATAAGCTACTCGAATGGGATTAGATCTGTTGGTAAATTGACGCCGTCGCCACATGGGAAATGGATGCGCTAAGATTACTCCGTACGGAGTAGTGTCGCCTGTGCTTACTCTAGATATGAGTTTTGTAGATAAAGTTGCGGAATTTACGCAAACACCTGGTGTACGTAAATGTGCTTACTGTCTTACTGTCAATGCATTCGGGAATCGGATATGGATGAGGAAAATGATGCTTTGACTCTTCATGTACGAGTCTGCTGTTGCATGATCTTGGCCACGCGTTTCTCTGATGACCCTAAACCCCCAAAATAGGCTACTTAAAAGCACGGACTGATCCTTCGATGCTGTGTAATAGAATCATCAGCTATTGATTTTACTTCGGGGTCTATACGAGATCAGTTAGTCCGGTTACTCAGCCATGTGGTTGCGAGGGATGTGCAGACTTGGCGCGGTGATCGCGATCTTCTAGAACCTAGACTAGACTACTTGACGAATGATACGTATGTTAAATTGAGGGGTGTACGGACCTCGTACTCCGTACTCCGATCATTATACACTCTGAAAATTCCGGGTTATCCGCTTGTGGTAATTCAGCTGACAGCTGGGTGGCACAGATCAATGGGTCGGTGGCGCTTCAATTCGTTGGAAAAATGATTTATTAAGGTTTTTGGCAGTACTCATGTATTCAGCGTTACTTACGGACTATTTACGTAGAGTACGAAGTAAGTATTGGGTGATGATTGATCCACTGATCCTTCTGGAAAAGAGGGGCTAAATGATTTACCTGACCCAGCCATACATTTCTCTGGATCTACTCCGTAAAGCCTTTTTGGTGATAATCCGCGCATAATTGTTTGATTGGTCTGTTAGGGCTTACGCGCTCACGTGGGTTTCGTCTTGTTATCCGCCAACACGAGATTTCTCCGAGAAAGAGTTCACTGGATAGAGCATCTACGCAGGTGACAGAACTTATTTAGCGAGACAGTGGTCTGAGGATATTCCAAATCATGTTCATTTCACAATTAGCGCGTAGCTGCATGATAAGCCACTTTCAAGTGGTGGTCTGACTCATGGTCAATCAACAACTGACTAATAGTTGAAGTACCTAAGAAATCCAACATATTCAGCTACAACTTACTATGTAGTACCGGAATTGTTTAAAGTATGTATGGTCAATTATTACTTCTAGGCAGTGGATGGTCCTGACTGATGCTCTCCACGCAATCACCTAAAGTGTAAAGTGTAAACTTACGTACGTACCAATACGTGGTCTCGAGGTTATTTCAAACTCTACGTACGTACTCCATACGAGATTACTAGTCAAAAGCCTCAAACCCCAACCAGGTCCCTGGAAACGTCAACCGCTGAATGGCCCAGTATGTAGTTACATCTTGGCTGATACAGACCATCACTGTGCGGAGAATACGGTATTTCGTACTCGTTATCACAAAGTCAAAAAAGTGGGAAACCACATGGCAACATGGGTTTTGGGATTTGGGCTTATCCCGATCGTTTTCTTCGTTCTTGTTGGTCGATAACACGGTTATGGAGTAACGTCGAGTGCATTGATTTGACGCGAATCGAACATGGCATCTTCATGCAGCGATCATCCGGTTATCTCACCTGAATAGCAACTTATCCATTGGCAATCTCGTTATCAATCCTTCGTCTAGCGGCGGTGTCCATCAGCCTCGCAGTGCGGAATTACGGCAATGCTCCCTTCCAAAAGATTGATTCATGTTTCGAACCTGCGCATCTCCTTCCCATAAAGTCAATCCGCTCTGGATAGACTCGGCCAAGTGGACTCAGCGCGTGGCAGTGCACAGACATAGAGATGCATTCGATTCATGAATGCGTACAACTAAAGTTCAGCAAAATCTTATCCCTATTAAACACCTAGAGCATTCCTTACAGTGCAATTTACGGGCAGTCTGAATGGAGAACTCAGAACTGTATCCGAAAGATAAAAAGACTCGGCTATTCGTCACCAGTTTGCCGAGTTCCGTCGATTTTTCGCTATGATAGCTAAGTTAAGTTAGCAACTATCTATGTATAACCGATTCGGTGTATTCTGCTCCGTGGCTTCATCAACGATGCAAGGAACAGCTACGATCTCAAGTCTTTGGGGGTCCTGTTGTCATGCAACGTACCGTTCTCTCGTACCCCTTTGAACTTATGTCCGAATGAGTAGAAATGTAGAACTGGAGAGGTCTCGTCTCACAGGGTCGCTAAATTACATCCATATTCTCCGGACCTTTAGTCCAAAAGTATCAACCCCCACGACGCATGTACTGCCCCTTCCGTAAAATTAACACAGCATAATGTAATTCTCGTATTATTTGTCAACCGACCCTCTCATGACGCCCAAAGTTTATACACATATAGGCAGGTCTTCGCGGAACAAGAGGACGATCCAGTTCGTACGGCTCTCTGTTAGCCGGAGACCTTGACAAATGGTACTAGGCAGCTTACGACACCGAAGTCTAACCAAGGAATAGGCGCGGTCTAGCCAAAATTTTTTGAAGTTATGTGATTTTCGAATAACTAGATAAATCCCGAAGGGTCTCCGGTATCGGCTATTCGAATATCATACTTCAATGTTTGCTAAATAGAAGGAGGATAGGTATCAGAGATGTATGGGTTATGAATCGTGAAAAGGAGTTCCTAAGTAGTACAGTACCGGTCATGTCCCTTTTAAATTGAATTTTTGATACTGTTTGACCCTTATACGTCGTACTGCATAGTGCCTGGCCATCATATTCATACCTGATATGTCTTACATCTACGGAAGCACTCACCACCGTCGTCATATGAATCCCCGTAGAAAGGTAGCACGGAACTGATGCAAAATTGGATGAGAAACCAAACGAGAACTAGGTACATCGAATCTAATACTACATGAACTTTATGAAACATGTCATCTTAAAGTCCCTGATTTTCCCTTCACCTCGGAGTATGCAAAGAAGCCCAGACACCTTCTGAAGCTGCGACAAGGGCACCGAAGAATATCCAGAGAGATGTATGGCCGTGATCATTGAGGACAACACCGCCAACGGGAGTACCTAAATCACAATTGTTAGCATATGCATATCACGGATAGATGAAGTTATATACCAATCAACATTCCAAACGAGATCACTCCATACATTTGGCCCAATCCGAGAAAGTGTTAGAAAAGAAGCGATAGAACGCCATGAGGATGATTAGACTGGCAGACTTTTTCATGGCAATGGTGCACAAACATAGAAGTGCTGATATAAATGCGGAGAAATGATGACGTTCATAGGACCGACTATATAAAGAAAACACCTCAATTGTAGATGGGTTCAGAAATGTTACTTACTCTTATCAAATAATATCCCCAGAATAATTCGACCAAAAATACTCGTAACGTTCATGATGGCTAGGATATAAAACCCCAAGTTTGGGTTCGTAATATCTTTCAATGGCGGATGTTTGAACATAAAAGAAAGGATGATACAGTCCCATAAAACCTACAAAAGCGCTGAAAATTAAGATAATGTATACCAGTTCCCTGAAAGCTGCGAATATATGACGGCGCGCTTGTTCTCCGGTAGAACTCGGACTTTGTATACGGTGACGGCAATGAGTTGTGTCGCGAGGATCACGAAGCCGATTACTCGAGTGGCCCAGGGCAAACCGATGCTGGGTTGGGATTTGTGGAAGACGATTGCATAGATGATACCGCCTGAAATAATCATTATTCAAATGCCAACTGAGAAATATGTAAGTAGCTCACCAAAACTGCTGCCGGCGCTTGTAAATCCAACAGCAGTTGCGATCTTGGTGCTGAGATACTGAGAGAGAATAGCAGTACTAAGGACACACGTTAATCGGCATCCGATTCCGACACAGAATCCCTGAGCAAGTAGTACCTGTCAAAACTCCTTGCAGAGACTCAGCATCATTTGACCAAAGATAAGAAAGAAGGAGCCACTGATGGTTAGTTAAGTGGCGAGCGTATCCTGCAACATACAAGGGTCCCGTGAGAGCGCCCAAACACTAACAGAAATGCCTGTATGGATCCTATCCATCACATGGAAGATGATGATGAAGTTGAGAGTAGATTGAAAGAGTAATAGATTTCATAAGATCCGAAAGTATTCACAATTCCCCTGACATCAATCAGTTGGTAACCATGGCGCTAGAGTACGAACATATAGCTGACCATGAATTGAAAAATAGGATATGCATCGCAAGAACCTGTAACCAAACTTGTGTACCTCCATTTAGTACTGACGATACGCTATGGGTTGATTCCTTCGGAGTGGAAGCTCCATTCTTATCGTTGTTCTCTTCATCTGTAGTTTGTAATACGCCATCCAAAGCTTTGGTTTCGGCCGGCTTCTCATCAAATGCTACCAGATCGTTGAGACTCATCGCGCTTGTCATCGAGAATTCGCGCTAAAATTATGTTCTGCGCATGTCTTAATGGTTATCCATGCTGTTTGTAAATTAGCATGATCCATAGTTGTGGTGTGAGTTGTTATTTTCCATGGACTAAGCTGAGGTCTCGAGACAATTTGTTTCTTCGAAGCTTGTAGATTTATGGTCGGTTAAAGTGTTTATTCATCTTTAAGGACAAGACTATCGTCTTTTCCTTTTGTTCGATGACCGAGATATAGAAAAAAAAGGATCTTCGAGGTAAGAATAAAGGGTCGATCCAAGATCACGCCAGATGGAGCAATAGAATTCCTACTGACTTGTCTTACTGACTAGCCAGTAACGATTGCCTGGCGTCCCTCATAATCCATGCTATTAAAGTGGATTAAGAGTGATAAAATGATGAAAAGAGCTACAATATTGCCTAAACTGGCAAGATGGCGGTAGGGGAAACAAAGGTCAGAAGCAGTGACTAGTTTAGGGAGTGCTTATATAGAGTAGTATCTATAAGCATTAAGCAAATAATTCGCTCATCCGCTCCCTCCTCCTGCGTACGTAGATGTTTGGTGAAAATTCCGATCTTTTAAGCCCTAGCACGTTGGCAGTGACCTAAACACCTCGAGATCAGTACCCTGATTTAGCGTCCTGCAAAATTACCCCAGGGTTGAGCCTCTTTGCTGTCAGTTGAGTATTACGTACTATGCATCTGCAGTCTGCCCTTTTTTTTTTTTTTTTTCAAACAAGCATTTCGCGGATGACAGGGTACTGAGGGTAGGCTACATGCTCAGCATATTTCAATTGGACGCGGTCACTTATGGAGAAGACAAGAATGTTGGACCCTGCGAGGCTGTCGTATAGCATCGGGACTACCCAACTAGACCAAAAGCTGCACACATACTAGATGATCCCTTTGATGATCTTCATGATAGAAAATTGCAGGCAAAGGGCACCACGTGGTGCGAGATGACGTTTCAACATCTTGCCTGACGACGGTCTTCTTGGAAAGCTGAAAAAGCAGTTCTCGAGTAAACGGTACGTGCCAACTCCATGATTCAAAATAAATTCCTGCTGACAGCTGATGAGACTGATCGTATGATCTTTATTCCATTCGGGTCTTTTTGAAAACGGCATATTTCGGGTATTTGTATTCTGGGCGCTGATTGGCTAGAGTTCCAAGGTTAGGGCTATCCAGTTTATATACAAGCATAAAATGAGATTGAAAATGAAGATCCAAACGAGGAGAATAAAGAATATCTATTTTATTAGATTCTTGTTTATTAAGGAGAACCTTGGGATAGCAAGTCAAAATGCCGCACTCCAACTACGAAACTCCAGAAGTCATCCTTCAATACTTTGCACCGAACCAAGACGGCACTCCTCCAGATGCCAACGATCTTGAGATCCAATATGGAACCAAGAACCTTCATCTTGCCGCGGTCACTCTGAATGACCTTCGCCCTGATAAGGACAAGATCACGCTGACTGATCATGGACTCCAACTCATCAACCATGACACTGCGATGTCATATGAAGATTTCAATGACCCGGAGAAGATCAAAAGTCAATATTATCTTGAAGTTGCGGAAGCAATCAAGAAGGCGTAAATACACCCGTATTGCCCTGTTAGTTATGAATAGTGTTGACTAACGAGAAAGCAGCACCGGTGCCCAAAAAGTAATCTGCTTCAACCACAATGTCCGCTCCGAAGCGGCACCAAGGCTTGACATCTCCAAACACAAGGTAGACCACATCGGTCCCATGCGTCGCGTGCACGTCGATGTTGCTCCCCGCGGCACCTACGAGGCTGTCGAAAAACGTGCCGGGGAGGCCTTGATGTCCTCCATCCGTGGACGCTGGAAGATTATCAATTCTTGGAAACCCTTGAAGACGGTGCAGCGTGATCCGCTTGCAATCGCAACTGGACCCTCATGCCCGGATGAGGATCTCGTAGAACTGACCCGTTATCGTCCGGATGGCTCCTTGAGTGAGTCAAGGTACTCCGTCCTCTATGATCAGAGACATAAGTGGTATTGGGTTCCGATGCAGAAGCCCAACGAGATGTTGCTTTTCAACCAGTATAGTGATGATCCGAATCGTACCCTCGCGGACCGCGTGGCTCACTGCGGCTTTACCTTACCTGGTGCGGAAGATAAGGAGATTCGGGAGAGCGTTGAGGTGCGCGCTTTGGTCATCTACTGATCTTGAGTGAAGGTCTACCTAGCGGAAACAGGGCAAGTATTGCCAGAGATTATACTTAGGTAGCGGTTCGTATTCATCGCGTTATAATTAACGCGTTCAGGTTGATTTTGACAGTTGTACATTCGTTTGTAAATCTGATAATTGAATTGATTCTTTCATTTTCTAAGATATATCTATATATGTCGGGGACGTGCTTACAGTTCAGATTATTTGCTCTTGGAACTAACTACTCACTACTTTTGCTCCACGCAACGAGTATAATCAGAGGACTCAATACAATCCAAACCCCTGAAATCATGATAAATGTCCACCCCATTCCGACAGCGTTGATGATAGGCATAATAACCATTGCCCCCAATGCACCTAACATGCAACGTATCAAGTTATTCGCTGCGGTAGCGGTGGCCGGAGACTTGAGATTCAAATCAACAATCAACACGTTCATGCCGGAATAAGCAGCTGTACCGAGCCATCCAAAGAGAAACAGCAACACAAGAGGAACAGCAGGTGTAAGCACAAGATACACGGACCAGCCGTAAGCAACCATGGCCAGCATGGCAAGCACGACAGCCGGTATGACGATCTGTAAGCGGGTCCGCTCGATGTGGAAGCCGAGAGCGACACCTGTATCATGATCGAAATGCTCGCCGCGAGCAAGAGGCCGACCGAGAACTTTCTTGACCGCACGTCGATAGTTCCAGTCGAGAAGGAATCCGTTGGTGAAAGCTGCAATCATGCTACCAACGCCGATGGGTATGTAGGAAAGTCCGATTTCGACCTCGTTGAAGTGGTAGGTACTAGAAAAGCACCAGGTGAGACTGGTCGTAACGGCGTAGTATGTAGCAAATGTGAATCCATTGAAAAGAATGACGCATCCAGTTGGGTATGTGAAGAGTAGAGTTAGTGATTTCCATGGCTTTGGCTTACCACCCTTTTTACGGGCGGCTTCGATAGCCTGTTGTGCCTCGAGAGTTTCATCAAGGTCCTCATTTTCTTTCTTCTTACAAAGAAAGGAACTCAGAGGCTTATTCCATACAGAAAGTGGTTCGAGAGATCCATTTCCGACAATATTTCGACATGTTTCAGGTAAGAAGACAATAATAAAAATGAGCATGATAAGTGCCATTCCCGTCAAAACAACGAAGATGAATCGCCATCCGTAGTACTGGCTAATGATACCTCCGAGTACTGGGCCCAAAGTAGGTCCAATGATTGGGCCAACAGATGCCAGTCCTACATATCGGCCTCGCTCAGCGGACGTCACGACATCCGCAGTTACACCATAGGCGAGGTTTACTGTCGAGCTACTACCAGAACTTTGGAGGCATCGAAGTAGGAGGAGTCCAATAAACGTGGTTTGAAATGTTAATCCGACATTGGCGGCAATATATATAAGGAAGCAAATGATGTAGACTGGGCGTCTTCCGATTGTGTCTGATAGAGATCCGATAAAGGTTGGTGAAAGACCCTGGAATATCTGGACTAATTGTTACGTCCAATTCTTCTTATGCTCCATTTTGCATTCGTGAGGTGAAACCTACCATATAAGAGGTAATTGTCATATTAAGTATCTCCTCGCTCACATTCAGCTCCTTTTGAATACTTTTCAACGCCGGATAGTAGATATTTGCGGAAAGAGGAGAAAAAACAGATGCTAAAGTCGCAGTAAGAATAATAAGGAGCTTCTGACTATTGGAAAAGATTGTGTAGGCGGGCTTCCTAGGCGAACCCAGCAATGCTGTCTGCTCTGAAGCTGTCATTTTGCTGAAACTGATATGAGCCAGGTCGCGTGATAATTCTTTCGGAAAACTACATGAAAATAGACGTAAAAGAGGTAAAATGGAGAGAGAGAAAAATCGTGCATCAGTAACGAATGATGATACCTTACTACTTATCTGGCTTTAGGGCTAGAGATCGGTAGTAACTTTGGTTGGGCTCGGTTCTTTATTAATAGATATTAATCAGTAATGCCCCGATGCCCACTCATGACTACCAGATGCATGAAGATAGACGTAACATGCTAATTTCGCTATTTTAATTTATACCCTTTTGATCGATGTCCAGAGCTCACCCCAAGCAGCCCGTCACTGGAAGAAATATTCCCATATTGGCTATCACGATGCCCGCACTCAAGTTGCTTTGCTTACATGGCGCTGGCATGAATTCTGAGGTATTGATAAAACTAAGTGACTTAGTCTTATCCAAATTCTAATACGGAACTATAGATTATGAAATCTCATCTGTCATCCTTGGCCAAAACCCTGGAATACCGCAACATCGCCCAATTCGCATACGCAGAGGGATCCGTCGAGACAGAGCCCGGCCCTGGAATTACCCCAGGCTTATACGAGGGCCCATATTACTCCTTTCACATCTGGCCTCCAAAAGCGGGAAACCTACAAGACGAAGAATCCATCCAAAATGCATATGAAGAGCTCCTCGAGATAATCGACGACGAGGGTCCATTTGACGGACTATTGGGTTTTTCTCACGGCGGTTCATTCCTTGCTGAATTATTAGCCAGATACGCTCGTGATAATCCTGCAACAGATGTTGAACGGCTAGCTCGCTGTGCGGTCTTTATTAATTCGTTCCCACCTTTTCGTAACGATCCGGACCAGAACCCGATTATTGATTATGAGCTGTTGAAGCACTTCCCAAAAATCCCGACTTTGCATGTCGTCGGTACGTCGGATTTTGTGCATGAGTATTCGACTATCTTGTATGAAAAGTTGCACCAAAAGGCGCCAACATCGACGGGATTGGTCACTCATTCTAAAGGTCATGAGATTCCGAGAGATCCAAAGGTTCTGGATAAGGTTGTCGCTGGCTTTGAGAAGTTGAATTTTGCTGTTTCTTTCAGCCATTGATCGTAGAAAACGTCGCATTTATAAATCAGGCGGTAATAAATTCGTTTTGATAATCTATCAATGGCGTGGATATCTGTTAAAGTTTGTATTGTATTTGAGTCTATATCTAGTGTATGCCAGCACATTACCATTAATACAGGATGCGTTCTTTTCAGCTCGTTGCTGTCAAAAACCAGTTCCCAGCAACTGGTTCACTCAGCCCGGCTTCTTTCACAAATTGCTCGATATCAAACCCCAACCTCGCCGCAATCGTGTTCTCTAAAAACTTCTCGAAATCTGCTGGCAGCTCATATCTTTCTGGTTGTTTGAATATCACTTCAACATAACGATGAGCGGGTCCCGGTGGAGGCGCTGGACCAGCATACATTGCCTTTGGCATGTTGCTATCACTTTCAATCGATAGTCTGCCGGTTCGACCGCTGAGGATGAGGTCCGGTTGGTACCAATGTAGAAGAGGATACTTGGTGCCGTTACGTTCAACGTCTATGTCGATCATGAAAACCATGAATTTCCAAGTCGAATGGTAGAAGGGTGTTTGGGTATGGTGAATAGCTAGGAGCGAGTGCAAATCGAGTTGAGGAGCGGATTTGGCTTCTTGTGAATTTTGTTAGAATCGCTTAGAGTGAAAGCGCTGGACTGAGTAGATTTACCATTTGCCAATAATTCATGGCCAGCTTGGACTGAAACTCCATCTTGAAATGTCACGCCGAGGTGTAGCTCAGTAGAGGGCTTAAACCCAGGAGGTGTCTGAGATTGCGCTCTAGTAGCGGCAAGAAGAGCTACAAAAATAGAAAATAGAATCATTGTAATAAGGGAAATTGCTTCTCAGAACGTCGATAATGCTCAACAGCGAAAATAAAGAAATAAGATGAGAAGAACGTGTATAAAAGTTGGAACGAATACAACTGACTCTAAGATACACTAATTATACCCCGAAAAGACCCGATTCCATGTTGGGACTACTTTCATCTAAGCATAGATTTACATTTTTTAGAATACTGTTCAAGTAGATATAGTGCTTTTATACATTCATTGTTCATGGAGGTTAGGTAGGTACCTATGAGGATAAACCCTAATCTGACATGTATCAATATCATAGTTTTGCCATTCCCTTTGAATCCCTCGTAAACAAATCCACAAATGACGAAATAGGCATCTCATCATCCTCAATACACTTCACAATATTTGCAATTTCGGCATCGGTAAATGCCAACCTCATGTTTTTCTCGAATTTCCTCTGGTGTAGTTCCTTCGTCCTCGGATTCTTCAAATGTCCAGCCGGATATTCAACCAGAACCTCGTCTAGTACAGTTCCATTGTTCAAATAAACCGTCATTCCAGTTCCGCAACTTTTCCTCTCCGGATCAAGATATCCCTGTGTTAGGTCTTGATCCACCTTCATCATAATTTTTTCCCGTAAGTCATCCATCTCCTTGCTATTTGCATACGGGCTGTCATCCATATAATCTTCTGCATCTGGAAAGCGGCCTTTCAAGAATGCCAGCGCAATCACATATTGAATGCAATGGTCCCGATCAGCTGCGTTGTATAATCGACCTATTTTGCTAATTATTAGGTTCGCGGCAGCCGTGACACGTAGATCAATGTGCTTTATATCGCTCACTGTATGACCGCAAGATTTGAGTTTCCGGCCTTGTACTAGTGCCGCTTCGACAGCCGATATCCCGTGTCCTTCGCAAGGCATTAGCTTGGTAAAGATATTCTGAATTGCCCAGTCACCAAAAGCCCTGGGTAACGCGAATCCAGCCTCGAGACCAAATGTATGCACCAAGAACCCGTAACGCTTATCATTCAATGGCTGTTTAGATCCCAATTGACCAGCATGCGTAAGCAAGCAGAGATGAACAGCTCTCATCGCGGCATCAGCAGCTGCCCAGCCCTTGCGCGAAGTAGTGTTGGCTCCCGATCTGTAGACGCGAGACGGGTGACCATCCATCCACACGTGAGAAATGACTGACATCGTTTGTGTTTCAGTCATGCCCATCAGCCATGAACATACAGACGCAGCTGCAAGTTTGACCAGGATCACGTGGTCAATACCATATGCATTGAAGGCATTCTGGAGTTGATAACATCCTTGGATTTCGTAGGCTTTTATCGCTGCTTCTAGTAATGTTTTGATTGTCAACGGCGGGTATCTTATGGAAGTGGTTGAGCTTCTCTGCTCAGCTCGACATAACCAATCCATTACCGCAATAATGGCAGACAGTGTATCTGATGGATGGCCCCATTCCGCTCCGCCAAAAGCGTCATTATGATCCAGGTATCTAATCAAAACTCCAAGATCAAATGTTCCCTTCACTGGATCCAGAACGTATGATGTTCCTGGAAGATGAAAGCCATACGGAAAAGTTGTTCCGGGAATGACGGGACCAAGTAATGTACATGCTTCTGAAGATCTATGCAATGTTTCTATTGCGCAACCAAGTGAATCGAGAATCACGCCACGCGCGTGCTTAAAGGATGTTGGAGATGAAGGAATTGTGTAATTGTGTACATAAGATGCGATATCGCGGATCGGTTTATCAAAGGGTATCTCGTCAGTCATTGTGTATATATTTTCCAAATTAGGAAGTTTAGGAAGTATACTATTCATATGCTGATTTCGAACCTCTAAGCAATATACAGATTATCTATTAGGTAGGGTAAATCACTTCTTACAATACCTTGCGGTGTCCTAACTACATGGGGGCGAATCCTTCTGCCTCGTCTTACACCTAACCGCCATGCTATTGTATTATCTTCCTGGGCCAGTGGAGGAGCTAGGGTTACGCTACTGCGTTTCGGGTGTTTATTTAGTTGGTTCTCGCGACTTAATCTCCCGGCACATTATTTATATTAATGCATTAATTCTCGACCTTGTCCAATACGTTCTTGTAATGCATGGGACCGAATCCAAAGTGACGCACCCTGGCATTTTTTTCATTCGCGATCGGGTCATATCCATAGTAGTTTCGAGTACGTATGTTATGCCTATGGATATTGCAATGGTAAATTCCATCTTTCAAGCTGCACGTGAGATTGAAAAAATTTCGATCCATTCCTGGAAAATTTTCAACATTCAATCCCATCACGTGGGCATGACATGTTGAGGTGCTTTCAAAACAGTAGATAGTAATAAGGCACCAATCCTCAAGATCTACCCTTAAAAGAATGGAGAAAACGTAATGAAGCTCAAGCGAAAATGAATGATCAAGCTTAGTATTTCAGGTAAATATACAGCACCTCAAAGGAATAGATCTCATACTCCCAATCTAAGGATATTCACAATCTGGATTGAATTTTCGGCTCTTCGAGAACTGTACGATTGTCTTCTTGAATCACCACTGGTCCAACATAGAGATCCGTAGCCCTGAAAATTTTGATCGGTTGATCTGTAGGAAGTCAGTTTCTATCTCAAAAGAGGACTATGGGAGGACAACACTTACCCATAGCTTCGCGCCAGTGAGCCATTAAACCAATGATTCTGTGGAACATGTTTGCAGCACACAGCATATCCCAATCGAAACCCCTGCATTCCATATTAAACCCTTGAATAAAAGATGGAAAGAACATCAAATACGAACCATGCTTTAAACAAGAAATGGGTGTAGAAATCTGCATTCGCCCTCAAATTCCTCTTGATAAAATACTCATCCGACGACGCAAGCCTGTCGATCTCTTGCGCCAATTCCAACAACGGTTCCTGATCCGGCGTGTAATCCATCATCTTTAACCATCTCTTCACCGATGCTAATCGCGGATCCTCACGCTTGTGTAGTCGGTGTCCAAACCCGAACAATCTTCTCTCACGTCGTTTGACCTGTTCCAAGAATTCTGGCACCTTATCCAACGATCCTATTGATTTCAGTGTTGTGGAACCGGCTTCTTGCGCACCGTAGTGTAAAGGTCCATACGCGGCAGTAATTGCACTTATGAGGCATGAGATTGGGTCTGGAAGTGAAGATGCCGTTGAAAGTAAGACGACGCTCGACTGAGTCATCCCATTGTCACTATTCAATACCATGCCTTCACGGAACGTAACCAAATAGTTGTGGTGAACGGGACAGCGCATCATGGCGAAGACGTTTTCGTAGAATGACTTTTGGGGGTCCGCTGGGACGTAAGGGAGTTGCTTCCTGTGAGAATTGATCAGGCCCATGACAACTGCGTAAGCGGCTGTTGCTCGAATGACGCCCTCATCGCAGAGAGCGCGGTTGCCGTGATAGATATTGCCACCACGGATTGCCGGTAGAGAGGACGGATCTGCGGAAATGAATGCGGCCAGACCGGCGATGATCATGGGAAGGGGATGTGATGTACGTCTTCGAGCCGGGTATATCAGCTTTGATGCCAGATATTTGCAGGAAGGGAAGTACCTACGGAAAAGCCTGCACCGCCTTGATAACGGTCTCAGGAACAACTGTCATTTGCACAGCAAGGCGCCGGCGAAGCGCCTCGCTCTCTTCTGGTGAGGGATACTTCCCAAAAACTAGAAGATGGAAATGATCTTCAAAATCAGCATGGCGGTTCCAGATCTCTTTTGCTGAAAGGCCCCTGAAAAGTGTTATTCCAGTTACAGGGTCACTAGAAAAATGGCGTTTAGTATTATTCAAAATGCGTGCAGTAGAGCCAGCTACATACCGCCCGGTAATTTGAGTCTTCTTAATAATTGTATTCTGCAGGCCTGGGTCATATAAGGCAAGCTTTCCCGTCGGCGAGGTGATCTTCTGGAAGTCCACAGCAGTTATTGTATCAGATGTCACGGAGATGGTATACTGTTTGGATGTACGAGAGTCTTGGATGAAAAGGGTGCCGTCTGACATCTTGAGATACTTTTGTCTTTGTGTTCATAATGTTGTTCGTATCATCTTGATCAATGTGGTGTTCCAGACGACCTCCGTGTATATAAGAGCAGCTGGGGATAAGTCCCCGAACCGAGGTTACACTTGCAACTTGGAACTGATAGATAATATCATACGTACTTAAAATATTCCAATGAGATCATATATGGGAATTCTATCTGCCCTATGTATTATCTAGAACAGACAAAGGACAATGACTAGTCTCGACTGAAAGAGCATCTACAATCTCCTCACGCAAAACTGCAACCTCCTTGTAGTCTCCGAATCCCAGTCCCCATACTGCTTCCCATCCTTAAAATACTCATCATCAGCCAACTCATTTACTTTAACCTCCCACTTAGTGTCCGTTTCCTCTCCAATCTGCTCCCACATCTTCTTCCACGTCTCTCCATTATGCCTGTATCTGCTTCCAAGACGTCCTGGTCTACTCTTGTGACCCGGGTTGGTGTCTCCAGCATGTTTACCAACTAGCATACTGCCTGATTGTGGTTTGAGAAAGTTAATGATTTGCTTAGCAACCTTGACTTGATCGTCCCAGCTGAAGAGGTGGAAGAAAGATCCCGCATGGATGATATCTATCGTACCCGCAATTTTCGCAAAAGCCGGATTAGAAGAGTCAAAAATGTCGGCTGCGATAAAGGTCGACTTAAGTTTTTGCTTGTCGCAGAATAGGTCGTAGCCAATATCCATGAAGCCTTGGTGTAGGTCCATGCCGTACAGATTCTGGGATGGAACGCCATCAAAAACCTGTTATTTGTTCGTCAAAATTGCCATTCCTCATATTCCATATTAAAAAAAAAAAAAAAATCTCTTGGAAATGTGATATGTCTTACCAATTTACGAATCTCCTGTCCAAAACAACATCCAACGTCGATAAATTTCTGATCCCCAGTTCGCAGGCGATCAAGGATTTCCACATATTCCGGCATATACGGCATATTGAGGGTCAAAAACCCAAACATACCAACGCTTCCATAAGGGTACTTCATATCAACTATTCGTCAGCTATTGTGCGTAATCTCTTCGTCTGGCTTTTGATTACATACCACCTCCCAAGCCTTATCCCTCACTTTTTTGATATGGTCAATTACTCTCTCGGGTGGGATCTTGCTGTACTGCTGGAGAATAGCACGGGTTTCCCCAATGGTATCTTCACTGAGATCTTTGCGATACCAGGCGACGTCTTTTTTGTACGCCCAGGCATTTTCGCCTTTATCGCGGGACTGAGATGCTGTTTCCGTGGTGGTTACTGCTGCCATTTTTCTTCCTTTGGGTACTTCAGTTCAGGAACAGTAAGGATTTCAGAATGAACAGGATTTAGTTGCATAGATAATACTTATTCATGGTGAAGCTGGGTAGAAGTACTTGTATATCGTAAGTTGTAATTAGTACTGATAATTACTGTATCGGGTGTTTTTTTTTTTTTTTGAGAACTAAATGAGCCGTATTTATGGCCGTATCCAGATACGCTATAGTTGAGTACCTACCTGTATCAACAAAACACGAGTTGTCTGAAACAATGAAGTAACGCTAAGATCAACATCAGTATTGTCCTTGAATGTGATGGATGCATTTAGCATAATGATCAGTGAGCCGGCTATGTTGAGGTCGCTTCCAATTTTATATTGTTAACAATAGTAAGAAGATACCTATGTAGGTAGTTTAATTTGTTGAACTAGATGGATCACTTGGTACCTAGCTAGTAGCTACCTAAGCATGCCATAGATAGTCTTCCTTTTACCCTCGAATACTTGGCTGGGTATACTTTAGAATCAGAATTCGGATCTTAATAGGCTTCCTCTCGTTATCCTCGGGGGAGAAACTAAGCATCATATTGAAGTTGTAGAATGCACTGTAAGAATAGATGAATGTGAAAATCGCATGTACTCACAATCATGAAACTAACGTTGAAATATAAAAGCGCTTTACTGAACAGATGAAAGAATGAACGCATTTGTATTCTTCCAAGGATGAGCACCCTCTAAACCTCCTGTCTTTGCTGCGCCTCCTGCATTCTACTCTTCTTCTCTTCTGCTTTTGCTGCACTCTCTTGTCTCCATTTCATCCCATACTTCATCGTTAGCAGCAACGGACTAGTGGCAGCAACCCCAATCAAGGCAATAATCGTATACGACCACCCAGAACCAGTAGCGCTGGTCAACGGACTGATCATTGCCGCCATACCAGCACCAATCTCACATCTAAGCAGGTTTACGACTGCAGTCACCATCGCTCCTCGGCCGGGATAGGTGTCGACTAATAAGACGTTGAGAACTTGGTAAAATGCGGCAAAGGACCAACTCATAACGAAGAGTAGAATGATTGGGCCAGATACGTTCACATCTTGAGTCATCAACCAGCCATAGAGCACAGTGCAGACGCACCCAAGACAAAACACTGGAAGGGCAATCTCTAGCCTGGCTCGCTCGATGGGGAAATTGAGTAGTTCCTGTCTCCGGTTTCGAGCAACCATGATACCACGTTTGCGCGCGTGACGGTGGAAATTCCAATTCACCAGTTTACCTGTAGATAAAGCTGAAATCAATCCGCCGACACCCATGGGTAGAAATATGAGAGCTACTTTGATCTCGCTGAAGTGGTAAACCCTTGTGAATTCACCCGAGGCGCCTGTCAAAACAGCATAGTAGCTTCCGAATGCCACACCGGCAGGGCAGAGCGTCATGACGGTTTGAAGGTTGGTGAAAACGACGAAGACTTTCAAGGGGTTTGGAATGGATAGACGGGAACGTTGCCGATTAGCATTTTCTTCTTCATTCTCGGCGCGTTGTTGCCTTTGCTTCTCCTTTCGTGCGCGCAATATATCTGGTAGATTGCGATTCCAGAATGGCGGTACCCCTTTCCCATTACCCACAATCTTACGACAAGTTTCCGGGAAGAAGAGAAAGAAGGGAACACAGAATGCACCGCTAAAGATCAACAGGAACCAGAAAATCCAATGCCAATCCGTATACTCGGCAAACAGACCTCCAATGATGGGTGATAGGGAAGGTCCCAGGATGGATCCAACGGAGGCAAACGCAATATAACTACCACGTTCTTGCGGTGTGATAATGTCACTGACGACACCGTTCGCGATGGCTATGGCTCCGCTACTCCCAGCTGATTGTAGTGCTCGTAATACCATTAATGCGGCATAGCTATTTTGCAACGCGAGGCCCAGATTCGCAGCGAGGTAGACTATAAAACATATTGCGTAACCAGGCCGACGTCCAGCACTGTCGCTGAAACTGGCAGTTACCATCGGTGCTAAGCCTTGTAGAATCTGTATCAGGTCAGGAAATTGAATGGGCTGGGACACTTTCCGAGCAACGAACATACCAAATACGTGGTGACTGTCAAATTGACCTGTGTACTGGATACATTCAAGGCCTTCTCAATCGCCGGCAATGCAGGATAGTATATACTGGCCGACAAAGGCGAGAAAAACCCAGCAAGTGACGCAGCTAAGACCATTAGTTTTTTGGCGCTGGAGCTATGAACAGAGTACGGCTCATTGTTTTCTGACTCGGTTGGACGCAAATTCTGCTGCGATTGCCGGTTTTCATTTTCAGGATGTTTCTTCTCTGAGGACGCTGACATTTCCGGTGGTTGGTTGGAGTCTTGAAGCCCAACCTTTTCATCTTTGGGTTGTGCGTTAGGAGGAGAAGGGAGAGGCATGGTGGAGTTGAACGGTTCCGGCATTGTTGCTTGCCATCGAGAGAGAGGTTGAGGGGAGATTCGGGTGGACTTTATATAACTAGTGGATAACTTATGCATTAAACTTGGAAGATTATAGCTTATGCATGTGCCCAACCTTTACGCTATGCCAGAAACGAACAGAGAATAGTTGAACTAAATAAAGAGGTTATTGGCCTGCGCCGCAGGATGCAGATGGAGCTCCTGGAACTACTATGAGAGTAAACCCGATAGAAAATTAATTGCTCTTCCGCACTACAAATTCGTTGCATTTCTGGACAATTCTATTTACCAAAAAATTCCAAAGATATTGACGTCGAGTGATACACTCCCAGACTGTGAACAAAACACCAATGACTTTGATATCAACCACCATGTTTGGATTATAGTTCACCCCCTAATTCAGTTTTATTAGCAATAGGCGGAAGGCCACCAGGACCGGGAATGAAATCGTAGTGATGGACGCGGTCGCTCGAGTTGAACCAAATTTCATTATCCCAGAGAGTACGCATGATTTGGCCAGCATCGACCCAGGTGCGGACTTCTCTAATGAGTCCATCCTCGTCCCAGCGGGAGACCCAGAGACTCGTCAATTCCCATGGTTGTCCTGTCCTTGTCAGCATTGCTCTTCCAATAAAAGTGAAAGATGGTTTCCTCACCTTTGTTGGTAGTCGCATTGAAGTAGAATTCTTGCACGCTCCACGCCTGATCACATCCACCGTGAATAGCCCAAAGTTTTGCATCGACCTTGGCATCCTTCAAGCAATTATTCAACCGCCAAAGCGAGTTGACAAATGCCATCTTAGGATTGTGGTAGTATCCAGCAAACGGATGATGGCCCATGATTCTAACATGCAAGTCAGGATGAGCGTATTTGAAGACAGCTTCCATATCCTCGCTGACGCTGTTGAAGGCATTGTAGATCCATGGCTGCGAGACGTATTTGCAGTTTGTCTCGGGATTCTCGAATTCGAAGTGGGAAGGGAAGTCGGGATCGTCGAGGAAGTAGGATGTCGATTTGATGGGCTCTTGGTTATCGACGGTAGGTGGGACTCGTGCAAAGACAATACTGCTGCTTCCTAGAAGGAGAGAGGAGAGAGTTGATAGACGCATTGTGATGGTTTCAATGGACACACACGGCACAACGTACAGGGGAGAAAAATGGATATCATCGAACCTTTGATTAATGTTTCTTGCATCCCTTTTTCTTTTCCCAATTCTAGTCTTTTCTTACTGCATTTGCTAGCACAATCCATCAGAGCTGCAGCTTCTCATTAAATGCCCGAGCTAGTTTCCCGAATAGGAAATAGTGCGGAAAGAAGCACTCAAGTCGCAAGAAATGCCCGACGGGATAGTTGCTTCCGAGGCTAAGGACAACACCAACAACAACTTGGGTATTGAAGATGGCCCCCTTGATTTCCTGCTACGCTTATTCCTCACACAATTTTCTATCTGTCTATCTGTCTGTGTGGGAAACAGTACATTCATTCCTCGGACCCAAATTCCCTGCCGCTAGTGAATCATCGATAATGTGGTTCATCCTGCGCTGCCTCGAGTGGACACTTGCTAAACTCCTCTACCGTCGACGAGGCTACGACCACGACCTCTTCTACAAAGGTCTCGCATTCGGGAAATATCCCAACCCAACGTTCACTGTCACATCGCCGGACTGCGGACCAACCGGTGCGAAGCTCGGCGTTGAGTACTCCCAATGGGGATCAGGAAAAGTGCCACAATTGACATGGCCAGTGAGTGGTATAGAAGTCAAGGAATACCTTATCATTAGTGAAGATCCTGATGCACCCCTGGGTCATTCAAATGTCCATGGTATTTACTGTTTCGTCCCCGGAAACAAAACTGGCTTTGGTCCCGACGACCTCGAGCTTCTGGGAGAGGATAAAAATGGTTTGAAGCAGATTAGCAGTGGATATCTTGTTGGAAAGAACAGGCGCAATACTGTGTATATTGCACCAAGGCCACCGCTGGGTCATGGGCCGCATCGATACTTTTTTGAGATTGTCGCCCTTAGCCAGCCATTGGATCCTGAGAAGTTGAGCCCCGTGCCTACTAAGCAGGAGTTGTCAGATATGATCATTGGGAAAGTATGTGGATGGGGACTATGGACGGCGACCTTTGAGCAAAAGTGGTCGATGTAATCAGTTATACTTCTGGTTTTAGGCGTTGATACAATCAATACTCTCTTTGTTTTGTGGATTAGAAGTAAACAAAGATCTCTGGTTGTGATATCCTTCTAATCTGCATTTTTAGGGGTAATAATGTCTTTCGAATTCTATTATCAATCGTTGCTGTACTGCCGTAGGGCGCAAAATGACTGAAGCCAACCGGGATGCATGTAAGACGTCTACCCCGACTTTACGTATATGAAGGTAATAAAAAACGAGAGCGCTACTCCTCCTCAAAGACTAACTGACTACAAGAATCAGTCCCCAAAATATCAACAAGACAAACACCAAAAATTGAAGCATTTTGCCGTCCTGTGAGCAATTCTCATGATAAGCACTTAAACAGCAGTCTCACTTCATACGTGTTTACCATTTGCAGAGATAAAATCAAACTCCCTTCATTGAAATTGAAGAAGCTCAACGCTAATAGTAGACAGAAAAATCTGGACAATACAATGTGTCATCTATTGCATCAGAATGATCGTCATGCATTGCCGACATGCTTGACTCTGCAAATCGCCACCATCGCACATGTATGGATACAAGGTTGCTCTCCTCGAAGCCGACGACTCTTTTGGAACGCAGTGAACTCCACTAGAAGAATTCCCTGCTATGCTCGCCCATCGATCGCCCTTCTGGGAATCGTAAAGGTGTACTATAAATATTGTGAGAACAGTGTTCTTTCAGGAGTGATGAGCAACTATGAATCAGTCGAAGGGTGTTTCGAAACACCGATGATGAATGGAGGATATGAAATTAAAAATTCGGGGTGAGATTGGTATCAAGTTCCTCTTTTCTTTGGGCGTGGTGCTAAGATGGGTTGGTTTGGATGTAGGAGATGTGGGAACATGATGATGCATGCTGGATTTTAGAGTCATGAGATAACGCACAAATATACCCCGAGATCACTGATCTAACGTCTTAACTATAGCTTGTACGTGTCGATAAATTTCACCGAGCATCAGTGTGCCCACTTTAAAAGCTGGTCGATGGCGATAGCGATTCATCGTTTCATGTAGTTGATGTATCGTAGCTGCAATATCGCGCAGTCTAGCAGTGAGCAGATGCTTCAAGAATTCTTGCTTTTCTGGACCGGAAATTTCGTAGTCTCCTAGCCAGAGGGAACAAATGTCGACGGTTTTTCCTGGTCTGTTAGCTGTAGAAATGCTACTGGTAGTGGTGGTAGTAGAAGTATTATTATTGTCGAAGATTGATGGTGGTGGTGAAGCCAACTCCATGCCGGCTGGACCTGAAGGAATCCACGATGACGAGGATAAAGATGAGGATAATGAAGAGGAAGTCGTGTTGGACGTGGTGGTCGCTGTTGAATATCCGAGCAGTTGATGTTGATGTAGGATTTCCTCTAACAGTTCAACAACAGCTTCCAGCACCAATCCCGAGAGTATAAGTATACGCGGCCGAAATGTCTGCGAACACAAATCGCAATGGAGGATTGCAACTGTCTGGGCTCTGGTTTCTTTCTCTAGTTTAATTATCAAGTCGAGACTGATTGCTGATCGATCAGCGATATGTCGGTCGAGCTCGGCCAATATCTGCAGCATGGAGTCACAGCAGGTACATTCCGTTCGTCGACGGGATAATGACAGCACTCCTCCCCCGCCCCCTCGGAACCTCCTAGAAAAGCCGGTAGTGCTACTGCCCGTTAGACCAACAGACGAGGCGGAAGAAGAGGTAGTAGTAGTATTAGGAGTTCTTGAACCAAGGGTAGATAAGGATCGATGATGATTGAAGCTCTTATCGCGAGAGCTTGTTCTACTATCAATTGAGTGAGGGTTCGGAGAGATCTTCTGTGAGCCGCGAGTATGAGTGAAATCCATTCCATCTTTACTCAATGATGACGTCGGTATATCACCTGGATGGGCGCCGGCACTACTGGGTTCAAGAGATAATGATTCCGAAGATGAGTGTTGGTCAAACGGGAATCCTAGATCCCATTCTGTTGCTGCACTCGGGTCTGCTATCAAACTGTGGGGGTCGTTATGATGCTGATGCTGATTCTGATAGCCTTCTTGTCCATCCTCTTCTTCTGGTGGCGGTAGAGGATGGTGATCAGTCACTGTGGATGGCCCCGACAAGCTACCCAGTAGCCTGACAGACATGAACATATCCATATCTATGTCCATGTCTGCACTTGTCAATGTTATCGGATCATTTTCCGTGTTCACGTGATTGCTTCTGCCAAACGTAGACGACGGACAATTCTCATCGCTATCATCTAGCAAGATATCTGGAATTCTTGGTCCAGCGCTCGGTAATGGAGGGATACCGGGCCAGTCATTGTTCATGTTCATGTTCATGCCATGATCGTTATTAACACGTGAGATAGACCTGAATCTCGTGGGAGACCCATATTCCGAGTCTCCATTTACACTGCCGGCAATTATCATGGCGTCATCACGTAGATCATTCATGTTCACCGTAGTAGTGGTCATCGTCGTCGTTGACGATGCACTGCCGGACTTCCGTGGCCGTCCCAATGGTCGAGCATGGCTGTATACGCAAGTCTTTCCCTGATTCTGGCATCGTCGACAAGTGGGTTTCTCTCGACCACATCGAACTTTGGCACTTTGACAAGCATCACATGCCGAGCGGACTTTCTGCTGGACTTTATTGTTGCCGTTATTGTTGATGGTGCTTTGGTTGTCCATGTCGATTATGCATTGATAACAGCACCGTAAGTAGTTTGCGGCGAAAGGTAATTAGTTGTGGCCAGGAGGTAACTATCCTGTATTATCCATTCCAATTGACCATATAGATATCCGCATCTCCTGTCGATCTCAATTGACTGAGGTTTCTCTCGCTGAAGAAATCATTCAAAATGGGACGGGAAGCTACGAGTACCCATTTTAATTGAGCTTACAGACACAAAAACAAGATAATCCCTGTCCGCCAACATTAAACTACTGCGCCTAGCTCGATCCTTATTGACGAGTCAAGGAAACTTGGATTTGGCCCCCCGTCGTACACTAAAGACCACAACTGGAGAGATGCTTAGGGCCAATTGACTAGTGTATGGACCATGAACTAGAAGCAACCCAATCAATGTCTTCCCACGTGTACAGCGAGTCGGAACGATAAGGACGACTAATCAGCGGCCCCAGCATTCTACTAATATAGGGGACCGAGCTGGCGTAATCTATTCGCCAGAGAATGCAAGCAAACCCGGCTCAATATAGTTAACTTTGAAAGATAATGATAATTGGCTCTCCTTGCTCATTTCCACCAATCAAATGTCTTTTACTTAAAGATTAGGTGCGGAAACTTCCTCGATATTTACGCCTTTGGTTTTGGTTGCGAAGGATACGAGCATCTGAGATCTCCTGTAGGTCTTCGGTCAGCCAGATTCCACGGCCAAGGCTGTCATTCTATGAACGTTTTAAGAAAATGAAGTGATAAGCATTATGATGTCTAATGGGCCAGTTTTTATAGTTAAGCCAATATTTATAAGCTTTCTTTTATACCGCACCAAAAGCGGGCGATGATCCTGACCCAGCTTGACCTTAATCCAGTTGAATACTACTAAACATTAAAGTACAGATCTCTATACAGTACCTACTACTTTAAGTTCGAATTGATATGTGCGTACTGTACTAGCTAGCCAGGCCTCAGATCGTTTGTTTAGGATCAGAGCTAGGATCCGAATCCTTTCGCATATCGTATGTTACCGGTAGTAGATTTCCGTGGGTACCAGTATGATAAGCAGAGAAAAGGCTGGTTTTACCAAGGATTCGCGACAATTCTTACATGAAATCCTAATATAGTTGTAAGCTACATTAACATTGATCTCGTAATAATAGGATACCTGATACAATACAAGGTTGAATAGGGATTAACAGACATTCGACACTATATACACAGGATGGAGATGGTGGAGACCGCTTCAGGCTAAGTAACATCCTTGATTAAATCATTTCTAGCTCTGAGCCATGGCCTCTTGTTGTTTGTAGCTTGTAAGAACTGAAATCAAGTGGAGTTATGCTTAAATGTGCCGATTGAACGACGGATCAGCTTCGGGTCATTGTTCTACGTAGTCACATAGGTGTTGTACAAAACTTGAATGGGAAGCTGAGACAAAAGACACCGATTACTTGTTCGGTCCCGTCTTCACCCCGTCTACTTGTATAGAATCCTGCAGGAAGAAGGAAAAAGTACCCGCGTTGGAAGGACCTAGATGGTTGATTGAAGAAATGGTGGAGCTGATCGACTAACTTTATGATCAGAGATAGTTAGTCAGTTGCGAAGTAGGAAATCCGTATAAAAAGAAGGTTTCGCCCCCATATTCCAGCTCCTTGGCAGATGGATTTCATAGAGAGTTATCCGGGAAGTTCAGCATTCCCCGACAAGACTGGATTGCAACGTTTATGGTTAGAGGTTGGTGGTGACTTTGCAGAATGACCCGTCGGATGAACGGGAAAAGTAATTTGTGACCAATGCTACTGACTCGAAATACTCGTGTTCGGACGCATGCAATCATGAAGCACCGTACGAAAGGAATAGTACCAGGCTATACAATGACCAAATCTAGACAGGGAATCATAACGGTACTCAGTAACCAGTCAACAATTACTGGTTGCTTTGGCTTATGTCTGGGGTTTAGACTTGTTCTACTACCTATATATGAAGCTAGAACTGTGTGTGAATTATGTTCTTTCTCATTTGTAGAAAACATTTGTTGCCGGATTCCACATTTGAAGTCCTCGACATCATCTTACATTTACTAACTAACCTTCATCTCAAAGTGCCGTAATATGGAGATACACTCTTTCTACATCATGACCCACATACGTAACAAGGAAATACTAGAAGATTCTCTTATTGTAGCTTTCAAAAGGATAGATTCATCACGTTACATCCGACGAAACCCTGATAATCACCTCAAGCTCTAAAGCTTCGACTGCCTGATCCCACTTCCAACACCGAAAATTTGATCCAGATCAGCCGCAATTGATGCCTCCTCGTACGCACCGTATGATGTGGGGGCTGAAGTAAAACTACTAGCAGTAGAAGAAGTAGTAGTGGCACGATCATAGACGTTTTTGAGACGAAGATCCGAAGCTTCTAGAGCCTGTGTTGGAGTGATGACACAAGGACTTGACCGGATGCTTCTTCTTTCACGGGAAAAAAGGACTGGTCCCGGTCTGGAAGATACTTGGCGGCATAGGTTCAATGCTTGAGATATAGTCTCGAATTTGGAGTGCCGGACGTCCCAGACTATGTTGAGACCCGAGAGAATTTGTTTGGCGTTGAGTTCTGATGTGATTAACTGGGGCGGAGTAAGAACGTTCTTTGCCTGCTCTTCAAAAGTAGGGTTTACTGTAGTAACAGTGGACGACAGTTGGAGATCAGCAGTACAGTTTCGCACGTGGCAGACATGTGCAACTTGCAACTCGAAGGTAGAACAGAAACCTTGCAAAATGCATACGCAGACTGCGGGTTATCCAAACAGTCAGTCAATAAGTTGGTTCTTTGCATTGCAGATGGGCTTTGTCTTATTCCAAGGTTGAAACACATACATTTGGACAGCCTCTGAATACTATCAAGCCATTTCTGAATTGATTCACTTGAGCATTCCTCTCTAGAGTCCCCCTTGCCTGATGTGTTCGATAATGCGGCCAGTCCCTCTAATACAATTTTTTCCTGATGAGAACTCTGTAAATCGGAGTTTCCCACAATGATGATCACGGTTCGAATGATAGAAGACTCTGCGAGAGTATCGAAAAGATCACGCTTCCATGATAACACGGCCGCAGATAAGTCATTCTCTGGTCCGTATGAGAATTCGATCTGTATACAGTGTATATCTGGGAAGGTTATATGCACGTTTGTGGGTAAATAATTCAATCTATCAGCCATTATGGAGTGGGTTTTTGAAGAAAAGACAATATGAAAGGTCAGAAGGGTTAAGCAAAATGAATTAAATACTGGCTACGTTCAATCTACACAGGATATACTTTTCGAGGTTAGAGCAGCCGTCGGAAGCAACACATGGAAATAACCTCTGCTATGTGGTATTTCTGCCTACATACTTTGACTAGATGCCAGGCTCAACCAAAGAATCGGGCTTTTATCTCCCTTCTCAAGAAAATTGTCTGGGCATGGAGCGTAGTATATTGTGAGACCGTCAGCTTCGGGCATTTCTGTATCTAGTCTGACTTCTATATCGACGGCTGGGGTCAGGATCCACAACCACGTTGGGGAGTTCGTAATATGCTATCGGAATATTTTCTAGTCAGTTCAGCAAGGTATGCAGCAATGGGTGGGTAGCTGTGAAATTTTGATTGGAGTTTCAATAGAAGCTCCGATCCCATTAGTAGTCATAAGGCAAACGATATTCCTGGCAGTTAATGGCTGTACTTTGTCTCCTATCTCAAGGACATACTTGGCCACCTGTGATATTGGCCTTGAGATACCCCCAATTCCTTTACTCCTTTCTTTCTTTGAAGATACTTGGCACGTTATACTCTCGCTCCATCTCCTATCTCCCCCCATCCCTCATTACAGAACATCTAGAGGGCTAACATGTCACCTCTTATTCACGATGACCAACCCTACTCATGGAACGCGGCTATGCCAATTGCCGTTGTGGGTATTGGCTTCCGCGGTCCTGGAGACGCAACGAATGTTGAGAATCTCTTCAGAATGATTGCCGAAGGCAGGGAAAGTCGAATTGATATACCTAAGGAGAAATGGAACCATGAAGCCTTTTATCATCCTGACCCCAGTCGGTTTGGAACTGTAAGTTGATCACATTCAACATAACCAATTGATATGAGAAAGCGAGGTTAATTGAAACAGCACAATGTCACCGGAGGACATTACTTCCAACAAGATGTCTCGCGTTTTGACGCTCCATTCTTTAATATGACAGCAGCCGAGGCTGCCGCCCTTGATCCTCAGCAGAGAATGCTTCTAGAATGCACATACGAAGCCATGGAGAACTCAGGCACCAAGATGCATGACTTCGTTGGCAGCAATACATCCGTCTTTGTCGGCTCGTTCTGCGCAGATTATGCTGATGTCCTCTGGCGAGACCCTGAAACGGTGCCCATGTATCAATGCACCAATGCTGGTCATTCTCGCGCAAATACGGCGAACCGTGTCTCATATATTTATGATCTGAAAGGGCCAAGTGTGACTGTGGATACTGCCTGTTCGGCAAGTTTGGTGGCTCTGCACTTAGGATGTCAGAGTTTGAGGACCGGTGATGCTAAGCAGGCTCTCGTTGCCGGTTGCAGTGCCATTCTAAGCCATGAAGGAATGGTTACAATGAGTATGATGAGGTATGCTATCCTTTGTGTAACATCTAACTTTCGATGTGAGACCCCTTGAACTTTGTGGAAATTAACCTAATATACCTCCAGACTTCTCTCTCCCGAAGGGCGCTGTTACACATTCGACGAGCGCGCAGGAGGTTATGCCCGAGGCGATGGTGTCGGTGCGATCCTTTTGAAACCTCTACAAGACGCCCTGGATGCGGGAGACACAATTCGGGCAGTCATTCGCGGCACTGGATCAAATCAAGATGGCAAAACGCCCGGAATCACCATGCCGAGTGGCACAGCCCAAGAAGCTCTTGTTCGTAGTGTTTATGAGAAGATTGGTCTCGATCCTCTTGACACAAGCTACGTTGAGTGTCACGGAACTGGGACTCAAGCTGGTGAGGTCAATATCTCTTGTCACGGTGGAAGTATGCTAAATTCGTTTAAATAGGCGATGTCACTGAGACTAGCGCCCTTGCTCGTGTCTTTGAACCCGGTCGACCGAAGGATGAGCCACTGGTAATTGGCTCTGTGAAGACCAATATCGGCCATTTGGAGGGTGCAAGTGGTGTTGCTGGAGTCATAAAGACCATTCTCATGTTAGAGAACGGCCTTATTCTTCCCAACAGGAATTTCCAGAAAGGAAATCCAAAGATCTTGTTTGACGAATGGAAATTACGAGTATGACTTGACTCCATCTTGCTGTTTTTAGACATATACTGAATTCCTTGCAGGTTCCCTTGGGAGTCGAGAATTGGGAAATATCCAAGCCTCGCCGAGCCTCTGTGAACAGTTTTGGATACGGAGGTGCCAATGCGCATGTCGTCCTTGAGAATGCACAAGACTACTTGCGAAACCACAACTGGGAATTCCGATCCCATACGAGGAAATCTGCCACTGGTGCTGTTTTATCCAACAGCAAGCTGACCAGTGCTGTAGCTGCTCTTGAGACCGGATCTACGACTACCGAAATCATAAATACTCCTAGCGAAGAGTCATCCGGGACCAGCACTCCTTCAAACCCTGGTCCTCACGGCCGCCTCTTCGTTTTCTCTTCATTCGACGAGGCCACTGGAAAGAAGTACCTCCAGAGTTTCGAGAAGTATATAGAAGATAGATTGCAAATCGCGGACTCAGAAGAGTTCCTCGATGACCTCGCATATACTCTGGGAGAGCGAAGGACAAATCATACTTGGCGTACAGCCGTTCCAGCGCAGTCAGCAGAGGAGCTTTTGAGCAATTTGCGTGAAGGTATAAACTTGGGCAATGCTAGCCAGACTAAGAATCGCAAGATTGGCTTCGTGTTCACTGGCCAGGGTGCGCAGTGGTGTGGAATGGGTAAAGAGTTAATTGATCAGTATCCTGTCTTTAAGGAGACCATCGAGAAGGCTGGAATTGCGTGTCAAAAAGCCGGCGCAACATTTGATCTTGAAAGTAAGATGCTACTCTGCAAATTTTGGTTTCGATTTATACTGATGGTATGACAGCCGAGCTTCGCAAGGACCCCAAAGAGTCCGCAATCAACCGTGCAATCTATTCTCAACCACTTTCAACGGCTGTTCAGCTGGGTCTGATTGATCTGCTGGCTTCGTGGGGCGTGAAGCCTACCTCTGTTACTGGTCACTCCAGTGGCGAAATTGCTTCTGCCTATGCTGCTGGGGCTCTCAGCCTTGAGGACGCCATGTTGGTATCCTATTCTCGTGGTGTTGTTTCCAGCAAGATGGCCGAGCGTGCCACCGTCCCTGGATGCATGATGGCAATTGGTATGTCGAAGGAGGAAGTGCTTCCTATTGTTTCAACCCTCACGAAGGGCAAAGTTGTCGTAGCATGCTCCAACAGTCCTTCCAGCGTGACCGCCTCTGGTGACCTACCGGCCATTGATGAGTTGCATACTGTCCTTGATGAAAAGGGTGTCTTTAACCGCAAGCTGGTTGTGGAGGTTGCCTATCATTCTCACCACATGGAGCTCGTTAAAGAAGAGTACAGGAACGCCATTTCCTCTATTAAGGTCCAACCCGGCAATGACGTTGAGTTCTTCTCTTCTGTTACTGGAGAACGTGCTTCAATCTCGGGTCTTGGTCCCGATTACTGGGTATCCAACATGATTGGAGAAGTCAAGTTCAATGATTCACTTGGTCGCCTGTGCTTAGAGACCGAAGGTCCATCAGCAACCACCAAGAAGAGTGCTCAACGTCGCAAAGCGAAGGTCTCTCCGGTCAGCACTCTGATTGAGATTGGCCCTCATTCGGCACTTGCTGGGCCCATCAAACAGATCATCCAAGCAAATGAGACCCTCAACAAGGCGTCTATCAAGTACTACTCTGCTCTGGTCAGAAACAAGAACGCCGCCACTACTGTCCTTAATCTAGTCGGTCAGCTCTTCGTTGCTGGACACGAGCCAAGCCTTGAAAAGGTCAACAGACCTACAGGTCTTGAAAGTCACTCTGTTCTTATTGACCTGCCTCCATATGCTTGGAATCACGCAAACTCATACTGGGCAGAGTCGCGCATTAGCAAGTTCTACCGTGAGCGACGCTTCCCACGAACTGACCTCCTTGGTGTTCTGGAGAGGAACTCCAGCTCTATAGAACCTCGCTGGCGCAACCATATCCGACTGTCAGAAATCCCCTGGGTTCGCGATCACAAGATTCAAGGTAACATTGTTTACCCGGCAGCTGGATATCTCGCCATGGCTATTGAAGCAGCTTGTCAGCATGCTATTACCGTTAAGTCCATTCCCACAATTACGGGTTATAAGCTTCGCGAGGTTGTAATTGACTCTGCTCTCATTATTCCGGAGAATCCCGGTGAGGTCGAAGTTGCCATCACATTGAAGTCATTCACGGACAGTATCCGCAATCCTTCAGATATGTGGGACGAATTTGTCATTTCATCAGTCAACGCCGACAGTCGCTGGACTGAACATTGTCGTGGTCTTGTCTCTGTTGTGGCTCCACAAAAGGTCGTCAATGTCATTGATGGACAGGCCCAGAGTATTGCTGAAAAGCAAGGGTATGCCGAACTCGTTGCCAGCTATGAAACCAAATGCCGCCGAAACATCAATGTTCCTCAATTCTATGAGCAGCTTATCGAGCTTGGTCTTGAGTATGGACCAACATTTGCCAACCTCAAGCGAGCAAAGGCAGCTCCCAATGCGTGCATTGGTGATTTAGAGATTCCGGATACCGCCGCTGTTATGCCATATAACTTCCAGTTCCCATTTGTCATTCACCCAGCTACGTTGGATGCCTTGTTCCATACTATCTTTGCAGCCCTAGCTACTGCCAACGGCGGCACCCTCAAGGATCCTGCCGTTCCTGTCTCGGCCAGCGAAATCTTTGTTTCGGCCAATATTACCTCTAAGCCCGGTGACAAGCTCGCCACTTACACATCAACTGAGCAGAAGGACTACCGTTTCATGTCTGCTTCTATGACTGTGTTCCATGAGAGCCAAAAGCAACAGGGCGCTTTTGAGCCCGTTATTGAGATCAAGGACTTGACATGTGCCACACTTGCTCGTGAAGGGGCTGATCCTTCGACGGACGGCCAGGTAACCAAAGCCTATAACCTAGCGTGGAAGCCAAGCATTGACTTGCTGTCCCAATCTGAAATCTTGGAACTATGCGCTAAGACAAGTTCTCCAGAAGGCAACACCAATGCCACAAATGCGAGAGAGTTGCTCGAACGTGCTGCCTACTACATGCTCAAGAGGGCCGTTGCAGGCTATGCGCCTCCTGAGACTAATTCCGCTTATGCGCAACAACTGTGGTCATTCCTCAAGTCACAGAGTAGAGTTGCTTCGTGGAAACATGCTTACGACGGCTGGGACCAGCTATTCAAAGCTGATGTTGACGCATTCATTGACAAGGTCGTGTCTTCATCAAGCGTCGGCAAGTTTCTGGTTGAAGTTGGCGACAAACTACCTAACCTTGTAAAAGGAGAGAATTCTTCTGCTGAATTTATCAAGGAACTAGACCTCAAGGTGTTCGTGGACAATACTCAGTTATTCCAAAATACCCAGTCAGCAGCGCGGTACTTTGACCTACTTCAACACAAAACGCCGAGTTTGTCTGTCCTTGCTGTTGGGCCAGGATCAGGAGTTGCATCTCTGGGATTCCTCGCTTTGCTTAATAAAAAGTCATCCGCTCCATTTGAGCGGTATGAGCACAACGACGTCGAGTTTGACATCAGGGACGTCGTCAAAGAGAAGTTCCCACAGTGGGCTCAACTCATCGGAACGAAGCAAGTTGACATCAGCCGCGAAATTCAAGGTCAGGAAGATATTGAGCCCAATTCGTACGATGTCCTAGTTGCCTTCCATGTCCTCGGGGACGCAACTGGAATGAATAATGTGCTTGCTCAATCCAAGCAGCTTCTCAAGCCAGATGGCAAGGTGTTGTTTATTGGGCGGCCCCTGAAATCGCTTGTCGCATCCGTGCTTTTCGGATACGTGCCCTCTGTTTTGGCAGAGACTGGATCCACGTCTGACCGTAGCAATCTGTCGCCAGCGGAAATTGACGACATGGTCTCCGCAAGCGGGTACTCAAAGGTTACGGCCATTGCTACTTCCATTAACAGCAATAACTACAGCATGATGGTTGTTTCCGCAAGTGCTTCCCAGGATACAAGTGCAAAACCTCAGAAGGTCCATGTCATCGCCGAGGATGAGAGTACTAGTCAGCCGTCTCTCCTGGCTGGTCTAAAAGAGGAAGGCATTGAGGTAACAGTCTCTTCGCTTTCGGAAGCTAGTCCAACTCCAGACCACATGTGCATAGTGCTCAGCGATCTGTCGAACAAGACGGTCTTGTCGGACCCATCTGTTCAAGAATGGGAAGCACTGAAGAAGATCATGCTCGAAGCCAAGGGTGTACTATGGGTAACGCGTGGTAGTGCCGTTACCACATCAAACCCTAATGGTAGCATGGCTACTGGTCTGAGCCGTACAATTCGCTCTGAAAGAGGAGACGTCCCTGTTGTCACCCTTGATCTTGATGCTGAAAGAACACTCGATGACGCAGTGTCGACCGATATTATTTTGAAAGTCTTCCGCAAGAGTTTCTATCCCGCTTTCACTGCTTCCGAAGTCGAGCAAGAGTACGCAGAGCGAAAAGGTCGACTTTTGGTGCCCCGTTTGATCGAGGACGAAGAATTGACCAAGACCCTCGCTATCGCAACAGAGGGTGCTAAGGGTCAACTCGAGCCCCTTCATCAACCCGGACGTCCTCTGCGCATGTTTGTCGGCACACCAGGTCTCCTCGACAGCATTTTCTGGACGGATGATGATCGCGTCGAGACTCCTTTGCCGGATGACTGGGTTGAGATGGAAGTCAAGGCATCCGGCTTCAACTTCAAGGACGTCATGATGGCCATGGGCCAGATCAAAGTCGAGAACCTAGGCTGGGAATGCAGTGGTATACTAACTAAGGTTGGTCCAGCAGTCACCGGACTTGCTGTAGGTGATCGAGTGGTATGCCATGCCTCCGGAACTTTCTGTACCAATGCCCGAGTGCATGTGGACAATGTACGAAAGATCCCCGACACTATGTCCTTTGAGATTGCAGCATCGCTTCCAGTCACTTACGTGACTGCATACCACTCCATCTACAATATCGCTCGCCTCCAAAAGGGTGAGACAATCCTAGTCCACGCTGCAACCGGTGGTCTCGGCCAAGCCATTATCGAATTGTGCCAACTCATAGGCGCCGAAATCTTCGCTACAGTGGGCACCTTAGACAAGAAGAAATTCCTCATAGACCACTTCCACATTCCGGAAGATCATATCTTCTTCAGTCGTGATCAGAGCTTCGCCGCGGGTATAAAGCGCATGACTAGGGGTAAGGGTGTTGATGCAGTCATGAACTCTCTTGCCGGTGAAGGACTTCGTCTTTCTTGGGAATGTATTGCACCCTATGGCCGATTTGTTGAGCTTGGCCAGCGCGATATTGGCATTAATTCGCGACTTGAAATGGGTCAATTTATCAAGAACACTTCATTCACGGCATTCAACTTGGCTTACATGGTTCAATATAATCCCAAGGTGGCCAATGAAGTGTTTACGAGCGTTTTAAATCTGTTCTGGAAAGATGCTATCAAGGGTCCTTCGCCAGTTGAGGTGTACAGTTTCTCGGACGTTGAAAAGGCATTTAGAAGAATGCAGACAGGTGGCCATATGGGTAAGCTAGTTGGAACGGCTGACACAGATGCGATGGTGAAGGTGAATTGTCTCTTCTTGGTTGTTGCACTATATCATGGTCTAATGCTATTTTTAGGTTATTCCACTTGACAGAAGCAAGTCCCTGCTCCGGTCAGATGCCTCTTACGTTCTTATTGGTGGTCTCGGTGGTATTGGACGAGCCACTGCTCTCTGGATGGTTGAACACGGTGCTCGGAATGTTATCTTCGTTAACCGCAGTGGTGTCAAGGTCGATGAGGCTCGAGAGACCATTCGTGTATTGGAGGAGATGGAGTGCAAGACTGCAATATTCCCCTGCGATATCACTAATGAAAACCAAGTTGAAACATTTGTTGGGGATGCTGCTAAAGCTATGCCACCTATTAAAGGTGTCATCCAGGGTGCTATGCTACTCAGGGTATGTTGTCGACCCCTATCCATTAATAGGTGTATTGAACTCTAACGAGACATAAAAACAGGACACACTATTTGAGAAGATGTCTCTTGAAGACTACATTACGGTCCTCCGTCCCAAGGTTCAAGGAACATTTAATCTGCACAAGTACCTGCCAAAAGATATGGATTTCTTCATCATGGAATCTTCCGTCAGTGGCATCGTAGGCAATGCCTCTCAAGCTGCCTACGCCGCCGGAAACACATTCCTCGATGCATTTGCAAGCTACCGCGTATCTCAGGGTCTGCCTGCCACTACCATCGACCTGGGCGCTATCTCCGGAGTGGGATATCTCTCCACTAACTCAGAACTCAAACAAGCCATGGAACGTCAGGGATTCGAATTCACCAACCCTAAGCGTCTAATGGCGCTCATCGAGTCAGCAATTCGTAATCCTGCACGTCCTGGTCAACAAGCTCACATCATTACTGGGCTTGGAACCTGGAACGAAGACAGTTCGCTCGGAGCATTAACTCTACCAATGTTCTCGCACTTTCGGCACTTAAGTGCCGGTAACGCAGACTGGGGCAAATCAGGTAGTGGTAACAATCTCAAATCGGCACTCAAAGCCGCAAAGACTCTTGACGATGCAAGCGAGTTAATCCTCGGTGCATTGATCGATAAGATTGCTTCTAGATCCGGCATTGGTCCAGAAAATATTAACACTTCCAAGTCGATGCCTGACTATGGTATTGACTCGCTCGTTGCGGTAGAGATGAGGAACTGGATCACCAAGGATATGGATAGTACGTTGCCAGTGCTGGAATTATTAGCTAGTGACCCCTTGACGCACTTGGCCACCAAGATCGCGCAGAGATCACGCTCAGTGCAGGTTGCAGAGCAAACGCATGAGTAGTCTATTTTTGGGTTTATTTCTCAGAATCTCCTGTCTCTGTTTCTAGGTTGTCTATATAGATTGAATCTGGTTCTTGTATCATCAGGATCATCGTAATCCCTGCAACGACTAACATGAATGGACTTTGTTCAGTGATGATGTATAAAGTAGTGTTATATAATAGACTATTCGGCAACGCAGAATCTACGTCAAATGGTTAAGTATTCATGCTCCGACCATTCATCTTCCTCTGGCTCCCATAAAAGCTCACTTTCGTCTGGATACCGGACCGTGTCGGCCCTCTCAATTGCTTCTTCAATACCATTGACGTCCTTTAAATGAGGTAACTTTCCATCTCTGTCTGCCATAAATTGTTCGATAATTTTGTCAAAGTCTTTACGGACCCCTTTCTCGTATCCTATGATGGTAAAGGATTCCAGTGCGGGTGGTAATGATTCCGCCAGCACAACCTCGCCAAACGGTTTGACCAAGTCCGGATCCTTGACATCCATGCTCTCGGTACCCAGCGCGAGATACATAAGAATGCCAATACCAATATGCAGTTCAGTCAACGCCAAGAAGTCGCGTAGAGAACCGGTTCGCTCCCAGAACCCCTGTGGAGGAACAAGATCTGGCTCACTCTCATCCTCGTCGTGGTCAATAAGACCGTTGTCATATCCATCCATATCAAGAAAGAAACTGTTCAGGAGGTTGGAATCGGCATCAATATGCAAGATCTCTAAGGTCGTTTTGTGGCCTAGTATAGATTTGAGAAAAGTTCGAGGGTTGAAAGGTGCAAATGAACCGTCAAGGCTGGCACGCCCACCGATAGTATAATGGAATTCTCTCAGGACCTTACAGGAGTAGATTATCGGCATAAGGAACCATGTTCTCAAGTTCGAGTGCTCGATTCGGATCCGACTCAGATTTGACGAAGAGGGTTCTAGATCGAAAGGCCCGTCCTCCTCCTCCATCACAGCATCGACACATATATACTCCATGGATGGGAGTCGGGTAAATAACAAAAGCATGCTAAGAAGCTCAAATCTCATGTAGAATCGCTCGTCATCCCAACCGCTACCCTCATGAGGGATAATTTCCACTGAGTGCAGATATTGTAGGTACGGCTTTTCCGGTTGCTCCGAGTTGGCTTCTATAAGTAATTTCTCAAGTGGAAATCGCATTATTTCCTGTGGCATGCCCAGGCTGGCACCGGTTTCTGTACTAAAACCGTATACGTACATAGGAACACTTGTCGCCATGGACTCCAGGTAAGGAGATGCGGAGACCAGCAGCGCCGCCAGTGCCTGCGCAATCCAGACAGTCCTCAATTCTTCCTTCAGATCCCTAAGTCGCCATTAAACACTATTTCCTGCGATGTATGACAAGAGGATAGGGAATGTATCGAAGCAATTTAGACTAACCCAAAGTGATACGGTGGGGGTGATTGTAAGATCATGTTGATCACCTTCTCGGCATACTCACCAGTAAAGCTGGCTTTTGTGACAGCCATCTGCAGAATCCTAGAATCTTCATTGCTAAGCACTTTCAGATCCTTAGTTCTGATTTCGTAATTATGATACGATTTCGGCGGTTGATCATATTCGATATGCCGAACATAACCGCCAAGCTGGGGGCGACGCAAGATAGATAACAGGATGACAAAAGCTTTGTCGATGTCTTTCTGTGACTTGATCCGAATGCGACGATATTTTCGACGCAGAGGCAATTCCTTTATTGTGAGATTGTGGATAGAGCGACAAGTGAGCGACAAAGCCAAGAAGTCTCGGTTAGATCGGAGCTCGCTGATGATGAGAAACAGAACTTCTGTCGGCAATTGATGGAGCTGGGCCATCGCAACAGATTAAATATGGACAGCGGAAGTCGGATTATGTTGGCAGTTTCTGTCAGTTGCTTTTCCAAGAAATGTATGTAGAGCTTAGTTTGTTCCTGAGAGAATGTAATGTTATTTACAGTACGTAGTACGTAAATACCAAGAGTTACAGGATTTTTGTATTATGAGCCCATAGGATATTTATAATCTATGTATCATACGCAGTGTTAAGGAATCATTAGATCTGGACGCCAGAGGTTATAAGCAGTAGTTGAGATATCAGTTGTACGCTTCCTTTGCGGAATGATGGATTCTGGATGGAGTGTTCTCACTCTCTCTTCCTATTCTCTGACTAGGGGAACACTCTCTTAAGGGGTGATGGATATATATCGGCCCGATTGTCATAATATTCACACTACGTACCGCACTAGTAATCCGTATTACGCTAAAATTTACGACGACCATGAACAATCATCTCCATCCAGTACAGTGAGTGGGACGCACATAGATTTCAGCTTTTACGCGGCCATACCGGTCCCAAAAGTATCGAGCATTCGATCATTGTCGCAAGAATAAATCGCGCTGTACAGTTGATATTCCAGGACAGCCATGCCTTCTTTGCAGGCTGCGAGGAGCTCCATGTCAATACCAGAACAAGCCCTCTTGAACAACAACAACAACAACAACAACAACAACAACAACAACCAGAGCAATCCATTCAACCGCAGCAGTTGACGAAGCTACCGCTCTTCCGAGATCAAGCATTCCATCTCGCAAAAAGAGGCGCCGCGCAGATGAGCATCCGCCGCCACCGGCCGCCAGTTCCTACAATCCGAGCGCAAATACTGAGGAGCTCTCTTCTGTTGCTTTGGATGAAGATGACAGTCTGATGGAATCAGCGCAGATTCTTGGACCCGCAGGAGCACATGATGCCTACTTTCTTGAGCGCGCCTTAAACTTCTCCGGGGATCAGATGTCGAAGGTCTCGACTCCCTTTAGGGTATATTCAAGTGATCCACGCAATCCTGTGGTTCACTCACCGATGGCGAGGCATCACGATATTTATCAAGTTGCGGCTGATACCAGTAGAGACCCGGCAAACATCAGTGAGAAGCTTGTCGGCCATTGCTCTACCGAGCTTTTGCAGTTGTATGTAGGCGATTTTTTCAATCTTAAATGTGACAAGTTTCAGGTCTAATAAACGAACACAGATACATCTCCAAGATAAATTCGGCCTTCCCCATACTTGATCAAACCATATGCGCTCGCTTGGTGAGAGAAGGGAGAAAACCGAGGGCAGGTCAAACTCCCAGTGCACTTGAATGCAGTATATATTTTTGTACGCTGCCTTATTGGCACTGCTCGGAAACACTTTATCAAAATGGTGCGCACTGTCCAGACGTTGCCTATGTACGCAGCCTGGCAGTATCCGCATGGCAAGATGAGCTTTTGTCGCCCAAGATGCATCACGTAATAGCCTGTTTGGATCTTCTCAACGCTCTCCCTATTTTGTCCGTTCTTGAGAACGCCATGAACCTTGCTAGAGCCGTGACTTTGGCGCTTAACTTGGGATTGAACCGGGATCCAACGAACTGGGCCATCTCGGCGGAACTACGGAGTTTAAGGATACGGTTGTGGTGGGGGATTCTGATACTGACGACTTTAATCTTCAGAATTCTAGGCGAATATGTCTCTCTTAACAGGAAGATGTTGAGCAGAAGCGCTGTGGCGGCCATGATGCCCGTGATGTATTGAGTCCAGCGCCATCCGAGGGATTTATTGGCCACAACAAACCCACCCACAACGGGTGAGAGAAGGGGGCTCGTTGATACACTCAAAGAGTACGCGGTCATGGCAAGGCCACGCGTGGTATTGGAAAAGAGATCTGCAAACACGGCCGGCACAACTGAGACTGGACACGCGCCGAAGAAGCCGCACCAGAATCGACAGATGAGCACTGTTTGAATATCCTTCCCCGTGGCAACGGCGAACTCAAATATCGTGTACCCCAGCATTGAAATAATGATAGGAGCTCGCCGCCCGTACAGCTCGGAGGCCGGTGCCCAAAGGACAGGACCTGTTGCGAACCCAAATATGAAAAGCGACACTCCTAATGTGCCCACTTCAGACGAAACGCCATACTGGCTGCTCACGATACTCACTGCAGGAGAGAATATGCTGCTACTCCATCCTGTAGTGTAAGTGGTATATCCAAGAATAGCCGCTACGAGAAGTCTATTTTTGCATTGTCAGTTAGACACTACACCAACAAGGGTACTAGGGAAACAACTCACTTTCTTTTCAAAGGCCAGTTTTGTGAACGAAGTGGATCGGTGTCACTCTCAAAATCAACTATGTAGTCCTCAGGAGCATGCAGAGGTGCAGGGTATGCCTTTCCAGCTCCGAAAGGAGGTAGTTGATCTCTTGTAGCATATTTGTTGTCCATTTGCGACTCAATTCTTTAGCGTTTTCTTTATATATAAACCAGACCGTGCTGATATTGTAGCCTGGGAATGTGGACAATGGAGGAAATAAATAACCACGCATCCTTGCTAACTTTAATTTCTTTGTTACTTTGTAGATTTTTTTCCCTGGCGGGAAACTTGTTTGCCAGCGGCCAACGGTATTACCTATACTGTATGACCGAAATAGTGTGCTCCCTGGGTTTAGGTACAGGAATTGATACAATAAATTTCAATGTAGTCCATCTTCTGAAACATCAAGTCCAAGTGCCACCAAGAACGTATCTGTAGATGCTTACAGTTAAATGTAGTTACCGATTTCCGGCTATCACTATGTAGCTCTAAGCCCTACTTTCTCCCTATGACTTTTTGCCTCATCCATATCACCAACACAGCATTCTCAAGAGTCAATCTGTAAGCAAACTATCTGACTGGAAAATCATGATGAGCATATTCAGTCGCAATGGATAATTATTAACATCACACATGTCGGTCCATCCATACATAGTAGACTAAAACATTGTCCGGCGGCATTTGAGTACCTCAGCGTTGCCCGCCGGAATGCACGGATGTCTACAGGTTTTTTTGTGGCAGACAAGGGACATCCATTCATGGACTGAACCTATCAACTAATCCATCCATAGGTGTACAAAGGCGACAGTTCTTTCATTCTCAGTATTTAGGCTGATACAATTGGCAACAGTGAACATAAAGAGACAGAATAAGATCTTAACCAAAGAAAAAAAAACAATGGCGACCGCTATCCATATTGAACGCGTGCCACCACCAGACCTCCATCTACCTCTCTCACCAAACACTGTCAATGTGCGAATAATCGACACAACAACATCGATGCTTTGCAAAGCAGACTATTTCTTATCTCCTACTATCGGCAACTTACACGAGCTCTATTGCAATGCATTCGCCTTTCTAGTTGAAAACCCACGCACTGGGCAGAAGCTAGTATTTGACTTGGGCGTTAGAAAGGATTGGGAAAATCTGGCGACGCCCATGGTGGAAAGATTGCTTGCGCAGGGCTTCCGGATTAATGTTGAAAAGGGTGTTTCGGAGATTTTGCAGGAGGAGCATGTTGCACTAGAGGATATAGATGCGATAATTTGGAGGTTAGTCTGCTGTTCTCCCTACTGTTACAGTGCTTCTTCCTTTTGATACTGATATATCATTTCAAGCCATTGGCACTTTGACCACATCGGTGATCCTTCCACATTCCCAGAAACCACCAGCTTGGTCGTTGGCCCAGGGACATTGGCAGCAAAGCTGCCTCCATGGCCTGAGAATCTAGCTAGTACTTTGACTGCGAGTGACATTCGAGGAAGAGAGGTTCGCGAGATATCATCAGCCGAATTCACACTGAAAATTGGTCGTTTCCGAGCACTAGACTATTTCAATGACGGCTCGTTTTACCTCCTGGACGTACCAGGTCACGCTATCGGCCATATCTGTGGGCTAGCCCGCACTACAGAGAATTCCTTCATCCTCATGGGCGCAGACACTTGCCATCATGGTGGCCAGTATCGGCCCTCCCCGTATGTACCGCTGCCAGAGAGCATTAAGCCTCATCCTCGCGGTGATAGTGTGACGGCAGGTCCTAACGAAACATGCCCCTGCTCTATTTTTGAGGAGCTTCATCCAAATCCAGCAGAGTATCGAACGCAGCAGTTCTATAGTATCCGAGTGAGAGAGGATGGAGGTAGTGTTGCATTTAACGTGCAAGATGCAAAAGACAGCATAGCAGGTCTACAGGAATTTGATGCCGCAGATAATGTTCTTGTTGTATGTGCACACGATGCTTCTCTGAAGGGTATCATTGATGTTTTCCCGCAGTATGCGAATGCATGGAAAGATGGCGAGTGGAAGGAAAAGGGGCGATGGAGGTTCCTAGGGGATTGGGAGATCCCAGACCATAAAGTATAAAATCTTCCATATAGAGGAACATGTCTTGTTATAAAAATATAACATTATAATGTATAGTAGTTATAATCGTTGTGCTAGTTATCTCCAATAATGAATGTTAGGGCTAGGGCTACGGTATCTATTTTGTAGTAAACCCTCGCTCAGGGAATATGTTGAGGCCCAAAAGAAAGCATAATATTTCATACATATTTGATCTTAGTGAAAGTAAAGTCTCCCTGGGAGATGTGTTGAGGTTTATGAGAGCTTTAGGGTTAGGGCTCGCCATACATAGCCCTAATTTGAAATTTCCTTCCTATTTCGGAAGTTTTTCAAATATACGCATGCGATTCTATACCAGGATTACCTCCGGAGCAGGAATCGTGAGCCTCCCGAGGTCAGGCACTCGGCCTTTGAGATCATTGCTACCTGAAGATTATTTCGTAAAGAATTATCTAGGTAGAAATCATAGGGTAACGATAGATCCATCCGCTTCAAGTTTCTGATGCACGTATAACACATTCATGATTCTATGTACTCTTGTATCGTTCTTGTATATGTGCAAATAGTCGTTTATCCTCAGTAATCCTCCTTCCCATAAATCATAAGTCTATATTTTCATGAAAATGAGGACAATTTTGTCTATAACAAAGCATTTTTATATGTCCATATATATGCCAATAATGCATGTCTATTACCGACTAGGCCTCCAAGTTGAGTCGTTCCAACAGTCGATCCAATTTATCCAACAGGATATTATAATTCATCGCATCTTGATCAAACTCATCTTCGACAACGGCGCCGTCCAGAGTCCTTATAATCGCAACATGATCGTCAGCTTGATTAGGGTGATCACCTGGCACAACCTCCTCCGGTTTGGCATGTCGTTCCGGAGAGATATTCAATTTGGCCATATCATCTGTCACAGTGGTCGAATCGCTGGTCTGCTGTGCGTCGGGAGGGAACCAATTCTGAGGTTGATTCTCCTCTATCATCTCCGCCAGACCTGCGTCGTCAAACCGAAGGCGGAAACGCTCGCTCAGATAAAACCGGATGTCATCGAGTAACTCAATCGAATCTGTTTCCTGACGTTTTTGGATTCGTCCTGCAGACTCCTTTATTAGTTCTGCAAATTCTTCGGTGTCAATATGCTCCTCTAATCGATAAGCGAGGTATCTGGCTCCAAATTCTTCGAGTCTCTGTACCCGAGTGAGCCAGCCGGCTCGAATGATTTCGTATATATCAATTTCATCTTCGTCGCATTTTTCATCGAATCTATGTCCGTTCTGGCGGGCCGGACGAGTTTTGGATGCTTGTGCTTGTGACATGTTGGCGCTACCAAGACTGCTGATGACCACGGCAGCTTTGGTCTTGAGTTTCTCAATAAATAGCAAATCGGCAGCGAAGCACGTCTACCGCTATATCTAGCGGGAAATCGGCCTTTTCGGTATAGAAGAACCTCAGGACTATTTCAAGCACTTCTGGTGAACAGTCGACGCTTATTATGTTGAGATGTTCTGTGACTTGAGCTTCTTTGAATATCGATGAAAACATAGCACCGAAGAATTCGGATCGTAAGAGCATCGCCCGATGAACGGGATATAAAACAGACATTCGCTTAGAAGCAGTATAGTTGTTCTGTTCTGTTGAATCTCCCCCTCCAGGGCCCACAGGGATATAACTAGAGCGATTTTCTTCTTGCGCATCCACGGCTGGATCAGCACCATCAGAAAGCTCATCGGCTCGAAGAAGGACGTCTGCAAATATTCCATTGCTACGATCCCACTTGACATCGTTGGCTTTTGCTGTTTCGACCACAACCTTATGGCCAAGGACGTTGCTTTCAAACCAAGATTCGAACTGATCTCTTCCCCGAGCTAATTCGTCTGCTCGTCTCTGCCGAGCCAGCCGTCTGTCGCCACTCTCCAGCACAATAACTAGTAGATTAGGAATCTCGAGGTGTCTTCCAATTCGATCAACGCCAGCCACGACCTCAGACTCTGTGAAACCGGTCCCCGGGCCGGCGCGTAACTCTCTCGGGGAGTCGCCGAGGTAAATATATCGGATGGCAGAAGCAAAAGCTGCTGGTGGAAGAGTATTAGGAATTTTCCAAGACGTGGAATCCGGAGATGCGGCAAGCTTTTTCTGAAAGTATGGCGAACGCGCCGAAAGAATAAACTTGTGGAGGAATAACGATTCCTCTCCATCGGTAACGATAATGTCCGAGGTTACCGGATGATCTCGCGTCAAAAGAGACGATATATGTGCAGCAAATGGCTGGAGAGGGTCAGTGGACTTCGAGTAGTCATATTTGAGAAGCAGGTTTCGTATACGGTCGTTCAGGGCATTATAGAGACAACTATAAATCTTGAATCAGACTTGTTTCCACGTAACATTGTTTGGTTGCAGAGATTGGAAGTACCGTTCACCTTGAAATGTGTCACGCTCACACAATGCGCCGGATTCTAAAAGAAGCTGTACGACTTCGAAATGCCCGCATAGACTTGCCTTGGATCCCATTAGCTACCGATCTGAAGTATTTCTTTGATGTACGTAACATACCAGAATAAGAGGTGTATAGTCATAGCTATCCCGCGCATTGATATTAACTCCCTCCGAAATCTTCTCCTGGCAGACCTTCAAATCGCCTTTTCGACAAGCATCACAGAGTTGCCGGAACCCTTCACTGAAATCGAGTGGGTTCTCATCCTTGAGAGCACCCTCATGGATCAATTTTTTCTCATTATGTAGACGGATTTCGAGTTGATCTTTCCGTAGAACCTCTGAATCTGTCATATCGGGTGAGGGGCGAATATTCTGAAAGAACGAAGTTTGGAGACGAGTGGCTTGGGAAGAATGGACAATTTATGGAGTGCTTGACGTATTTGTATGGCTGATGCTGACCCCACCAAGCCGCTTCGGACTTAAGTCGATCTTCGTAAACGGCACGAGGTAAGATATGCTCTTTTTGATGTATCAATTTTTGATTGCACGGGATTATATTGGTCGGAACGTCAGGTATTTGTAGCCTGCGGGTGTATATGTACATTAAGTATGCGGTGGAAGTTAGACATTTTGGCATTGTTGCATGAGGGTAAACTCCGAGGATACGTACAATGTTCAAGATAATGACCTGAGTTACATAGAAAATGCGACAACAAGGATAATGGGTTGCCAAATGATGGTTTCCTGAGATTCTGACTCTACTATAGAGGAGATTTGGACATATACTAAGCAAAGATGGTTGTAAACAGCTCAATTTCTATGCACTGTATTGGCAAAGACAGATAAGCTTATCATCACGTGATGCATCTCTCTCTTTTGGGGACGACGCTTTCTGAGTGTAGATTCCTCTTGGTGATAGCTTCACAAGATGTATATACAAATGAAATCAATCAAAATACCACAAGAAAAAGAAGTGTATACAACTATAGACTACTGTGAACTTCATGGGATGGCCCTGGCCAACTGATCAGATTGAATGCCTGCTCTCACCGCCTTCGGAATGCAAGATGGTTGCTACGCAACAGAAGGAACCAAAACACATGGTGGGCAAGCTCTCTCTCTAGTTCTAGCTTTGTCTATCATTCATTACTCAATCCTGAGACTGATTACAATTTCTCCTTCTTCTTCTTCTTCTTCTTCTTCTTCTTCTGTTATACCTCCTTATAAGGAATGCGCTTGCGTCTACTAACAACATCTAGGGCTCACATCTACACAAGCATTTCTCTTTACTCATTCATGAGCTTGTCACCTCATTGAGCTGCTTTGCACCAGCACCGCCTTGGATCGCCAATTGTCAATCAGTGAATCCAACTTTTAGACAAACAATTATCAACATGGCAAGCATTGCCCTGTCAGAAGCTGACAAGTATGAAGTCTTGGAGAAGATTGGTTAGCTTCATATACTATTTGTTCCTCACGTACATCTGTGCTGACATTGAACAGGAGCCGGCTCCTTTGGCATCATTCGAAAAGTTCGACGGAAATCAGATGGCTTTGTAAGTACCCCATATTTTTCTGCTAATATGTCATGGCTAATATAATGTGCCATAGATTCTCTGCCGCAAGGAAATAAACTACATTAAGATGTCCCAGAAGGAACGAGAACAATTAACCGCAGAGTTCAACATTCTAAGCTCGCTTCGTCACCCCAACATCGTCGCCTACTATCATCGCGAACATCTCAAGGCCTCGCAAGACTTGTACCTGTACATGGAATACTGTGGTGGAGGTGACCTGGGAATGGTGATCAAGAACCTGAAGAATAGCAACAAATATGCCGAAGAGGAATTTGTTTGGCGCGTATTGGCTCAACTAGCAACAGCTTTGTATCGCTGCCACTATGGTACAGATGCGCCCCCTGTGGGATCAAATCTTCTAGGGCCGCCACAGCCTAGACAAGGCTTGAAGGGCAAGCAGGCACAGGTCATGATCCTCCACCGTGATTTGAAGCCCGAAAATAGTAGGTGCATGCTAGCCATCCATATTCTTCTTTTTGCTAATTCTTCGAACAGTTTTCCTTGGCAGTGACAACAGCGTCAAGCTAGGTGATTTTGGCCTGTCAAAGCTCATGGAATCCCACGACTTCGCGTCCACCTATGTCGGCACGCCCTTTTACATGTCGCCTGAGATTTGTGCCGCCGAGAAATACACCCTGCACTCAGACATTTGGTCATTAGGATGTATCATGTACGAGCTATGCCAAAAGGCACCTCCATTCAATGCGAAAACACACATGCAACTGGTTCAGCGCATTCGAGAGGGCAAATTTCCTCCACTCCCCGATATCTACTCTGATGAGCTACAGGCCGTCATTGCAAGCTGCCTCCGTGTAAATCCTGATCAGCGCCCTGACACAGCCGCTATACTCAATTTGCCTGTGGTACGCTTAGTGAGAAAAGAACGGGAGGCCCTAGACTTGACGAACAGAGTCAAGAGGCGCGAGGAGGCGGCTCTACAGAAGATGAAGGAGCTTGAGATTAAGATGGCCAACTTTGAGAAGGATATGGCCCTCACGCGAGAAGAAATTGACGCAACTGTTCGTCGCGAGTGGGAGGTCAAGGCACGCTTGGAGATTGAGCGCCAGGTTCAGATGCGATATGAAGAACTCTCTAAACAATTCGAGACCGAGGTTCGCGCTCGTGTGGCCGCAGAGATGGAAAGAGTGAACAAGATGAAAGTGCAGGCACAAGAGTTTATCCAACCACGTGAACCATCCACTTCTTCTGTCAGCTGCAGTGAAGACTCGGACTTCCCATCAACAACCGATATCAGTGACCTTTCCTTGGAATCACCTCGCTCAAGTCGCAACAAATCTCTTCAAAAAGTGTCGCGGACTCCTTTCAACCGAGCAAAGACTACTGTTGAGTCCCCTATGGACATTCAGATGGGTGAACCATCTCCGATTACTATCGCGTCTTTATCCCTATCTCCTCGACGCACCGCACCGATTTCCAAGAACCTGTTTACTGAGCCTGCACAACAAAAATCCAAGTGGGAGCCTAGCCTCGTGACATCGGACGATGAAGACGACATTCCCGAGCTCCCCTCGCCAACTCGTCCTAAGGTGAAGCCAGATCCTTTCAAGACAGCTCGGCGTCCCATGCTTCGCCACCAAACTACTGCTATGGTATCAAAGATGGGCAACCAGCCTTCTATTTTCCCTGCAGGAGCATCTCGATTGCCTCCACCACCAACAATGGCAAGCCCACTCTCTTCTCAGCAAACACAGGAGACTTCTCGCCCGACATCAACTGAACTGCGATCCAAGTCTCCTACCCGGCGCCTATCCAAGATCCCATCTACTTCCAATTTGATCGGCGATGCAACTTCTCCTACTCGTAAAGGTGCAGCTGGAAAAGCGGCTACATTCCACGCTACCAAGGCCAACCCATCTGGTAATAGCGGTAGCAGTAGTGATGACAACAGCATGTACAAAGCCGTTATGCAGCGTAACATGGGTGGCCGCACTCTCGTCGAACTAGCACAAGCACGCGCTGGCGGCCGTGCATTTGTGGATGATTTGAAGCGTGTTTCGAGCGATTCGCGCGCTTATACTACCGGCTCATCTTCTGGTTCGACAGTATCTTCATTCGGCAAATCGACTGAATGTCCAGCAACCTGGGATCCCAATAGCGAGCAGATGCCCAGCCCATTCGTTTCGCGCAGAGTGTTTCACAGTTTCCGGTGATTTGCTGCATAGATTCAGCGTGCGTGGTCATCTATCAACGTTGAAACGATTCTCCTTTGTTCTTACATCGCTTACTGCTCCTAATTTCGAGCGAAGACGACGAATGCTTCCACGACATTTCATTTGTTCCATCTCCTATCTTTCTGCAAAACGACATTCATTCATTTCATTACGTGTCGGTCTCTTTCTATCAAGGACTATACAAACAAAATCCGGCGTTTTGGTAACAACGGCTATGTCGCATTTACAAGGCGTATATTGGTTCAACGGTGTTTTGGATTTTTCTTTATCGCTCTCTTGTCGAGTTGTGTGCAAATTTTCTTCTTTTTTGACTCCTTTTTTGGGTACTGCTATTAACTCCTTCTTGGTCTTCGATTCTGATGAAATGAATTCTGATGAAATGAGTTTTGCGTCCAAAGCTGACTCTATGTTTTGCTGTGGAGTATACCATGCAATACTTTTACGCGACTTCTTCTCTTGTACGTATATCTTGGACATTGGGTTAGGTGCTTTTTGAATTTCGTTTGATTCATTTATAATTCTTTGCATATAATACACATTATATAAGCAGCCAGATAGTCGGTGGCCCTGTTTACTCAGGAGAGATGATCACATGTTATCCTCATCACTAACCTCCTCAATATCCACATTATGAGCCCTCTGCTGATTCGGCGATGACTGAGCCCTCGTCTCCTCCTCAATTCTTCTTAGAATCTCTTCCGGATCTTCCTCCTCTTGTTCCTTCCCTTCATTACCCTTGCTCGGATTTCTGGCCGTCTGTACATAACCCGCCTTCTCTAACCTATCCATCTCTTCCGGCTCCACTAATCTCCCCTGCCCTCTTATAGCTTCTTGCTGTTTCCGAACTGCAGCCGGCACAAATTTGCTTACTGCTTCTTTTCTAAGGTCTCGAATCACAGGCGCTGATTCATAGACTGTTCGTGGTTGTGCGCTTATCTCTGGCTTTGCGGGTAATGCATGTGGTTGACGAGGGCCTTCTTCGCCTTGTGCAGTCGTAGGAACCCGCCTTCGAAATTCGGGGGGTATGGGAGGTGGTGTATCTCTCGGCATGGGGATGTTACGAACACTCTCGTCTGTTTCGCTGCCATCGTCACTCTCTTGTCTCCATTGTTGTTGGCGCTCATCTCTCCGCCTCTTGCCTAAGACGCTGTTTTTTCTACCAGTATTGTCATATTGTGGACGATGTTGTGCAAACTGTGGCGCTTTATCACCCAAAGCCTCTCTCGCCTTCTGCACTGCCCGCAAATCCCGCTCCAATTCCTCTAATATCTGCTTCTCGCGCGGCCGTAACGGCTGCCCGGACTCCTCTATAGCTTTCAAATCATTGATCTGCCGCTGTATCCGCTCGGGATTACGACGCGCAAGCTTTTCGTTTCGTCGTGCGACTGCTTCCGCTTTGCCCTTTTTCAGCGCTTTTTGTTTTTCTAGTTTGCGCTGGGCTTGGGCGGGATTGATGGATCGTTCTTTATCTTTGGGCATGATGGAAGCCTGAAGGAGTGATTGATGGGTCAGAAAAGAGGCGTAATATTGCTCAGTGGTCGGGGATTCCGGCCGTTGGAAGGAGATTGCGGAAGTGGTTGTTTCCCTGGGGAGAGTGATGGATCAATTGATAGGGTGATAGATCGTGGGGTACGTCAGGCGTAAATGCATAGATTATCGATCTGCTTTCTCAGTACTTTTCTCGCACTCTATCAGACCAAACACCGGTAATAACGATAGCCAAGCTCCTTCTTTGGAGAGGAAAAAAGAATGTGCTTGAGCTCCCGCAGCAGATACCAGACTAGAGCCTCAGCGGGTAAATTGCGACAAATATCACAGGTCAATACCGTCTCTTAGGCTGTCGTAGGTGCATAAGCCAGCATAAGTCAATAATGTCTCTGGGCCAGTCGCAAGCTTCAATGCCGTCGGTACCACACCGGTCCTATAGCAAGGTCGCAGTGCTTCAGCCTCACGCGTTGGGCAGCCGGGAAGATATTTCCCGGAAGGCTGGATTGATGGTGGAGTTGGAAGAAGCGACGTAATATTGAGTCCACGAATGGTCCAGATGCAGAGAGAGGTCGATTGTACGTTTTGTTTTTTTGTAGTTTGTTGCTTGGGAGGAGTCGTAATTTGGAGAGGAAAGAGGAAGATCCACTTCACCGCCCGTGGTGGATTCTGCCGACCTTCAGTTCGGTCTCTGCGCGGGGAAACCTGTGGACTGGACAGTGGAGCATGTGCCATTAAGGTAGCTTTGGCCTCGCCTCGATTGAAATGCGGCTTGATACTATGGATAGATAGCATATAATTGATTGAAACCAGCCTGCTAACCTGGTCTTGTCGGCCTGAGCAGTGAGCGCATCTGCTGTTCAGTGCTATATCAGCTTCAAGTATACTCCTTCCTATCAGGTCACTGGCTGGTATACGCAGTGTGTGTATGCAGCCTTATATATCTACCTGAATGCCGCTCAAGTACGACTAGTTACAATCATAATCAATAAATTAATTAATTGAAAGGAACTAGGAAAATTAAGCCATTGGCCGTCCCATCCCCGGCGAGTTCAGGTTGAATTCATAAATTTCTCCTCTCCGAATACACCAACCACCACCACACCACCTCCGAATCTTCCTCTCACCCTCTTCCACCCGTCCGTCCGGCGCCCGGTACAACTTTTTATGACTCTCAGTCTCATTAATACTCTCCTCCCTCAAAGACAAAGAAGCTCCGTTCGCAGTTCCTGCATAGTGTCTCGCTCTCAAACCGCGGCCTCCCCACACCCTTTTTGGTCGGTGTAACGCGACAAGCGGCCGCGGTTACGTCTAGACATCCCATTGCCGCCCATACGGTTATCCTACTCCCATCGAAATAGACGGAACGTGTGAATCGGCGCTTCGGTTTATTTTCCTTCGTCTTCTTTTGCTCTCATGTCGGCCGATCTTCTGGGTCGGTAGTCATTTACTCGACCTTCGGCATCTGGGGAACTCTCTGGTCTGTGAAAGGAAGTCTATAGACGTACAGTGCAGCAGACGAAAGAGCACCGACGCTACAATTTATATACTTATCAATCTACTCTGTTACATCTATCTACAAACAACTCCTCATACCTACGTACCATCAGCTTCCCTTGCCGCGGCTTCGTACGACAAGTAGTTTCGCTTCGCTCCGACGCCCATCCCTCTTACTCCCGACTATCAATCACCATGCACTGCCGTCCGTATCGTGCCTCCGCATCCAATCTGATCGGCACTATACCTTCCGTCCCATCCTCGTCGTCAGTGTAAAAAAGCGATACACTACAGGGGCATGTCCCTATAGGGACCCCAAATGTCCGTCGCAACCTCGATTCCCGATACTTCTCTAGGCCTCACTTCTTCTGAAATCCAAATTCTTCGACAACAACAGCAGATCGCGTTGCAAGGAGGAGGAGGCCATGCCGGTAGCGTCTCGAGAGGGCGTGGCTCTGGCCGGAATAGCAATTCTAGTTCGCGCGCCACAAGTGCGGCCAGTAGTCAGGGCCGACTCTTGCTTGATCCTATGAGCTTGAGGGCGTTGTCGCATCAGTTGGAATATCTGCAGGAGCAGATCCATCATCGCATTGAACATGTATGTTTATTTTTCCTCGCTGAGGTGTAGCGATATTGGTGTTGATGGGTGCTAACATGCGTACAGTTAGAAGATCAGATGCAAGCGTCAATACAAAACAGTCGAGACCGAGCCGGTAATGTCATTCGCAATGCCGATGCAGAGATTGCGCGCACCCGTGCCATCCTGGCATCAATCGATGAGTTGGAGAACGAACTCGCCAAAATCGGCCACATCCGAGACATTGTCAAATCATTTCGTGCTCGTATTGAAAGCTATGATCACCGCCTTGATCAGGCTGCTCGTCGTCGATGATTCTTCTTTAGTTCCGACTATTGGCATTAATTATTGCATGGCTTTGTTGACGATGTACTATTTCAACCCGATGGCTGACATTATCGGTCGTATGTGCCCTGGCGGTACCCAATCTCTGCTCTGCCATGCACAGACGCAATACTTCTTGATCTCTGTGAGGTCATTCTATTCGCAGGCGGCAAGCTGCTGCATACCCTTCTACGCAATTCAGCCGGCGGCTGAGGCTTCCTTTCAGTTTACGACATCATACAATACTAGTCCTCGCGGACAAAACGACTTGCGACTGAGGCGCCTATAAAACACAAGACGTGATGCTCTGGATGTTTATCATCGTATCTCTTCAGCCTTTCTCATAGGCATATCTTATCTGTCGACTATTTTTTTTTGGTCTTTTCTTTTATCTATTTCGGCATAGGGAATGGCATAAAGAGTTGGTTCTCGGCCTCGCGGCCATCTCAAATTCTCAGAGTCCATTCAAACGTTGGATCTCATGATGAAACAAGAGGGGATCGGTGTATTGGAGTTTTAGTGGTTGTTTCTTTGTTTTGCCCGTTTCTACTTGAGCTCGTTTATATCCCTCTTGGCGATTGCTTATTCCTCTCATCTTCACCCTATGTCAAGCGATACCTGTTCTTTGGGCAAGTGATTTCCATTCCTAGCAAGTGTTTTATATATCCCTATCTGTTCGGCGTTTATATTGATATTGAGATAATTTGATCAAATCTTCATTCTACCAGGTACAGTGGACATACAGCTGACGAATTCGCGGTCCCCCTATGGTGATTCCAAGACTTCGATTGATCCACAGCACTGTTGGTGGACATGAGAAGCCTGGAAAGAAGCATGTGTAAGCTTGCGAGTCTGAAAATAGGTGCAGTATCTCTGGCCGATGCAGGTGACGACAGTTGGCCTGGGTAGCCCAGTTGTCCTAGCAGTAAATAGCAATATTGGCACTGAAACCATATCACGACGCCGGAATCGCCGGGAGACGGAGTATTTCGAAGGCCATATTGGACCTGATGGGCGCAGTGCATGTCACCAACATATTGTCCGACAAGCTCGGCTCATCGCGCCTGATAGGCTCTCAGTAGAATACCAATACACAAGAGAAGACGTATCACATCTCATGATCCTTCCACTCCCTCCTTCACTGCAACAGCACCCTCCTTCCTCCGTACAGCCAATTTCATACTCCGCTTCCGATTCTGCGGAAACCGTTTCACCGTCTCACAAGCCTTGCAACGAACCACCAATACATCCGCCCAGGGCTTGCGACGACCTTTACTCTCATTCTGGATTTCTTCCGTGCATGTTTCGCCGGGAATCAAGAGTAGATCACATCGCTTGCAGAAACCTCGCTTTGTCTCTTGGGAGAGACGTTGTTGGGTTTTTAGTGCGACTCCGCGCATTTGGTTGATGTAGTGTCGGGGTAGAGATGTTTGGATGATGGATTTGGTTTTATTCTCTTTGAGATTGTTGTTGTTGTCTGGACTTTGTGGCTCGTTTATCTCGGATTGTTTCGAGTGAGTCTGTAGATATATTGTGGCTTTGTGCAGATATGCCATACGAGCTCGACTATGGCTGTGTACTCCCCCCGAGACACCCTTGTCTCCTTTTTTTGCCTTTGACGCAGCCATACTGCTAGTTAAGAAGCGTTAATACAAAAAAGCACTGAACATAAAGGACTCCTCATCGCATGTTTCTGTTTGTATGGATCATTGAGAGACAAAAATCGTCCACTCAGAGCGTGGCAACATTACTGCAAGCTAATCCCCTTCCGGCAACAGCCCATCCCGTAAACGGCTAGTCTGCTGACTAAAGCAGGGACGCCCTCTCCGCCTCTCCAAGGCAGAACTTCCTCCCTTCGTCTTCGCTCAACTTCGCGCGCGACATCAGTCGATCCATCATCAATCTATCCCCATTCTCGCGACATCTCTGCCTGGAACGACATATCATCGCGTAATCCATCAAAGTCTCGTGTTCTCCTCCATTTTCAATATTCAATCCTTTATTGCCCCACTCTTCCCTACACAAAATCAACAACATGGCCACTGAAGAAGATCTCATCGACTACTCCGACGAGGAGCTCCAGACCACAGAGCCCGCTGCCGTCGCTCCCGCCGCGACTGAAGCTGGAAATGGCGCCGCTGCGACCAAGAAAGGCGACCTGACTGTCTCTGGTGGTCGTCCTGATAAAAAGGGTAGTTACGTCGGTATTCACTCAACTGGTTTCCGCGATTTCCTGCTCAAAACTGAGCTGCTTCGTGCCATTACCGATTGCGGTTTCGAACATCCATCGGAGGGTTAGTCTAACTACAAACACACACACACACTTATGCTTTTTCTCTTTTCCTTTTGCCAGCCTTCCTTATTTTCTATTGCTACGTCCGTCCATCTCTGCGGGAAGGAAGAAAGTGTCATCGTGATTTATCTCCAAGCAAGAGGAATACTTGTCGCTACGCGCTTCAGGATTCGTTATTGCATTGGTTCTTTATACAGAACCGGCCTGTGCTGTATTTCGCCTGCAGCGCATGGTTATCCTATCGGAGACCGGTGGAAGAAAAGCCATACGCGGGTTTCGACAGAGTGCTCTGCGCAAGTCGTAGCATCTGATCTTTGATATTGAATCGAAGGAGGAACGAAACTTGGAAAATGACCTATCGTGGAAGGAAAAATGATGTGTTTGGATTCTACCTATACATGCGTTGACACTTGCCTGTCTTCTGCATTGGTATCCAACGAGCGGCACGAGGAGTTAATACCTCAAGCTTTATCATCATACGGAGTGGTTTTGGTTCAATCATCGTCGAAAAATTTTGTTGGTTTGATGGCTTGACTTCCTTGCAACTTCGACGACCCAAAGAGATGGCGGACGAGCAATTCAATTTCCGATCCGGTTCAACTTTGGAATTTTTTATCGAACGATATCTAACATTTTTGCCGCCTTGCCACAGTCCAGCAAGTTTGCATCCCCCAAGGAATGCTCCACAGTGATCTTCTTTGCCAGGCCAAGTCCGGTTTGGGTAAGACAGCCGTATTCGTCCTCACAACCCTGCACGGACTGGATCCTGTAGAGGGAGAAGTTCAAGTCTTGGTTATGTGCCACACCCGTGAGTTGGCGTACCAGATCAAGAACGAATATGCTCGATTTAGCAAGTATCTTCCTCAAGTAAAGACGGCCGTTTTCTACGGAGGTACTCCCATGCAAAAGGACATCGAAATCCTCAGCAACAAAGAGACCCGACCTAACATTGTCGTCGGCACTCCTGGTCGTTTGAACGCCCTCGTCCGTGATAAGAAGTTGTCTCTTCGCAACGTCAAGGCTTTTGTCCTTGACGAATGTGACAAGATGCTTGACCAGATTGGTAAGTGATCCTGTTAGTGGTCGATTGATCAGTCGCTGATATTTTGCAGACATGCGTCGTGATGTTCAGGAAATCTTTCGCAACACCCCGGCAGAGAAGCAAGTTATGATGTTCAGCGCCACTCTTTCGCAGGAAGTCCGCCCTATCTGCAAGAAGTTCATGCGTAACCCTCTCGAGGTGTACGTTGACGACGACACAAAGCTCACACTCCACGGCCTTCAACAGTACTACATCAAGTTGAGCGAACAAGAGAAGAACCGTAAACTCAGTGACCTCCTCGACAACTTGGAGTTCAACCAGGTTATCATTTTCGTCAAGAGCACTCTCCGTGCCAATGAGTTGGATAAGCTTTTGCGAGAGTGCAACTTCCCCAGTATTGCTGTCCACTCTGGAGTCAGCCAAGAGGAGCGGTATGTACATCAGTTCTACTATATTAAGCGTATTCTAACACATCATAGTATCAAACGTTACAAGGAATTCAAGGAATTCAACAAGCGTATCTGTGTCGCAACTGACGTTTTTGGTCGTGGTATCGATATTGAGCGTATCAACCTGGCCATCAACTACGATCTTCCTGGTGACGCTGATTCATACTTGCACCGTGTCGGTCGTGCAGGTCGTTTCGGTACCAAGGGTCTCTCCATTTCCTTCGTCAGCAGCGAGGAGGATGAGAAGGTTCTCAAGGAGATTGAGAAGCGTTTCGAAGTTGCCCTTCCGTAAGTTCCTCTCAGCGCTCTCCTCTAGCATCTGTTATACTGATACTTGAATAGTGAATATCCCGAAGGCGGTGTTGATGCAAGCACCTACATGGCTTAAACATATTCTCTGGCCCATGTTCTGATCAGTAACATTGGGTACATTTTGTAATTTCAAATGGGTTTAGCTGGGTTTTCTTCTGTTAACTAAAACATGAAAATTGTTTTCTATTCTTCTGGGATGGCTTTATTAGTATTTAGGGTCTGAAAATTGACGGTTGACATAGCTGTAACTGTGTTTGAGTCTTCTTCATAGATATATGGTAGATATCTACAGACTCTCTTTCAAACAGCGTATTATCTTTGACATCAACTAGGGTTGTCTTAATGAAATGACTATCCTGGTTTGCAAAGTTCTTAATCCAACTTGCTAGACTATGTACTGACTTCCCTTCAACGTACTATTCTCGCTCTACAGCATAGAGGAATCATTGTATGCGCATCGATAAGAATTTGAGCAGATACACCAAGACAAAGTGCTACAACAACATGTGCAATGATTCTCATCCAACAGGGCCCATGCTTAGCACGGTTTTGTAGGCCCTCTCTTCGCAACTTCACGATTCCCTTCGTTTCTTTTCCGCCAGAAGTTTCAACCTCTCGACTTCGCCAGGCCATAGCGTGTTATGATGCTCATTCACAACTTGAGCCCAATGATTGATACAGTCATACACGGCCTTCAGTTCCTTTTCAGGCGTAACTTCGAAGAATTCCTTATGTTCACTGTTGCATGGACACCGCTTCGCAGATCGATACCTCCAATTGCTTAGTTGTGCGTGAACCAAGTCCTCAGCCTTATATTTTAGTTCTATGTCCCCTATTCCGTTCGGGTAGAGCTCAAGACGCTCGTATCTAAAAAATTTGCATTTCGCGCCGCGGAGGCCGCGTAGTCGTGCTTGGACGTCCTTGGAATTCCCGACTTTGATGATCATCATTTTATTTCCTTCTTCCCTTTCACTCGAAGGCTCCGGTGGATATGGCGTTACTCGCAACATATAGACGAAGCCTTTTTCGTCGCCATTACGCGGTGGCTTTCGCAGGACTTGCATGATTTTTCCAGCTACGGACCATGAGACACTTTCCGGGATGTATTCCATCAGTTTTCTCTCTGTTGGGTCGCGGGGGCCGTGACTAACGGCACTATCAGCTGTGTTTGTTCGCTTTGGCATCTTTGGCCCGTCTGCTAGCGGCAGCAGGGTATCAGACTCCGTATTTTTTCCTGAATCGAGATCATTGTTGACTTCGTCTCGGACGGTCAAGCCATTGAGCCGGGTAGTGGGTACTTCGATATTATCGCTGCTATTCCCGGTTGAACGGGGGGGTGTTGAGATTGGTTCTAGAGATGAGCTGTGCTGACTATATGCGGAAGCCGATTCGAGTGTAGCAGTCGAAGTAGAACTGCCTTTATTGAGCCTCGGAGTACCTCTTCGCGGTGTATTAGTGCGCGGTGGTGTGTCAGTTGCTGCTGAGATAGAGCTGCGTATGGGAGTATTACGGCGTGAAGTCTTTGGTGAATCTTCTACTGATGTAGAATTGCGTAGCTTGCGTCCTGAATTGGCGCTGCGTTCAGTACTCGGACGCGACGGCGACTCTTCCGCTGGGGTAGAAGTGCGCCTACTACGTGGCGGAGGAGTAGCCACTGGAGTACTTTGTCGTGTTGTCCGGCTTGCCAGAGGCGAAGAGATTTCAGACTCAAAAGTGTCTTCTTCCTCATCGCCGTCGTCAAAACGTTTTGCTGTCTTCCGCGGCGTGCCCATTTTGGAATGCTTAGAACATAGTGGCCCATCACACGTGTCACCGCAAACTCTTTCCTTGTCTTTTTTGCCCCGGTTAATAATGTAGGTACATGTTGACAAAGTAGTGGACATTGTTAGCAGTGTAGATGGTATAGACGACGTAAATTGTTGGTTTATGTGCTTGATATAGATCCCACTCTGCCGGGCTGGAGATACTTCCAAGTTCCTGGTTATTTCTCTCAGCCTGAGCGAGGTACAACTGCAAGGCTCTTAAGAACAAGCGGATAAATTATGGCAATGCGGCGCAGTGAGCATACCCAGGTAAAAGAGAGAGGGGTCGGCTGAATCTAGTACAATTGAGGCTTAAGCTGTCGACAAACCCTTGAACAGCAATATAAAATAACCAATTGCAAAATAAAACTAGTTCTGAAATAAATAAAAAACCTGCCTTGTACGTGCTTAGTTTGCGAGCCATCGTATTGAAAATGGCAGGGGTGCATACGACACTATGCAGGGATTCAAGCTACTAAACCTCAGAAAGATACTGCATTATTTCCTTTTTGGGTAAGAGTTTGCACTTTCATTGCTTTTCTTCTCTCTCTATGGAGAAGTTCGGTATCTATCTGACTTTTAGTGTCAAACTATTTAGATCACTATGCTTTGAGACGATCAGTTACTGGCTTAGAAGACCAAGGGTGTGATAGTACATACATACAGAGTAGTTGGTCTCATGGTTGCGTCGTAGTGCTATCATTACAATGAGGTTGAAGTTAAAAATCTAAAAATAAGTTGGCTGGAAGATTCCCTAGGCGCTGAAACGAGGGACTTCCAACATTGGAAGTACCTCCAGGAAATAGGGTTGTTGAGAAGTTATTGGGACATTCATATGTAGACATTAACAAGATCTAACTCTCTAAAAAACTTCAGGAAGTAATAGCCATTAAAATTCTGGACCATGGATGAGATAACCACACAACACACAAATTTACTAGAACAATCATTTATTATCAATAATCATGAAATAGCTAATAACCCAGTGTCTTCAATTTAGCTCCCTTCCCTTAACAATAGAAACGTTGAAAGCTCTACCATTCCTGGCTTTCCAATAATGCTTCAAATTCGACGCAGATTGCTAAGAATAAGTCAAATTCGGGCATATACCAGACTGTTCTTTCGCTGATGTAGTCGGTCGATACGGAAAGGATATAGAAGTTTGCGTTGTTTCACATCCATTGATGTCTATTCATATTTCCCAGGTGGCGGGCTGTTCCGACTGTTATATTCCGCATATTCTGAGCGTTGTTCTGTTACAAGTACTCTTTGTTTTATATATTATTTAGTGGGAAGTCTGTTTTTGATCGCGATGGACAGTATCGAGTCAATTGCTACATATAAGCTGCCAACGGTCTTTTCTTTCACACTGTATAGAATAAATGGACATCTTACAAAACCCTAGTTTTCATTCCTCGATGCCAGCGCTGGGAGTAATTTAACTCAACCGCAAATAACCAATCCTTCCTACTGCAAAATGACCCGGTTTCCTACAAACATTATACTAGCCAGCGGTATGCATCCCATACGACATATGTCAACTATAGTAGTGTAGCCTGGAACTACCTAGGTATCTAATCAGCTGGAGCTGTACCCATTTAGCATTATCTTTTCCGTCTCTCCCACTGCGCTCGAGCAGACAACTTATGAAGAAGTAAAACTTAATCGAGATTCAATTGGCAACTTCTCAAAAGACGATATGAGTTAATCCGGCAATTGGAGACTCTGAGGCCGGGGATCACCGGGTTTATCTACTCCTAGCCAATAAGTTGAAGTCAAAAACCCCGGCTATCAGGGTCCGATTCAAATCTGTGACCGAAATAACCGGGTTTATCTCTATCAAGTGGATATATACTAACACAAACAAGCACTGGTATCCCCGCAAAGTTTGTTTCCCCGTACTTGTATATTCCTTGATTTGATGCCGGAAGAATTGATGGTTTCTATTAAGGAGGAATCTCAAAGATATGCTGTCAGTTCTTAATATATTTTAATATTTTCAATCTAAATTAAGTTTATTCGAGCCTGTTGGCACAGAGCATTCCAATCGTGGGAAATTTCTTCCAAAGCTTCTTGTTATTATAATACCTACATATGTACCTAGATACGTATTAACCCGCCCTTCGGCTCCTCGAACTCTTATGATTTCAAGACTAGGTTACAGCAAGCAAGACTGTCAAGGATTTGCTCTTTCCATTCACAATGGGCTTCTTTCGAAGGCTAGCCAGTGGGACGAGCCTGGTGTACTTGACTCAGTCTGCCCTGGCAATCCAGCTACCACCTGGCTATGACACAGTATGGACTACACAAAGCAACAACTCTGCTGGCTCAATGCCGGTAGGAGGCGGAGATGTAGGACTAAACGTCTGGGCTGAAGCTGGTACCATTTACCTCTCTATTTCTGGAATTAGAGACTGAAGGAATTCATGACCAATCTAACATAAACAGGCGATATCCTTTTCTACATTGCAAAGAGTGGCGCTTTTGATGAGAATAATTCCCTCCTGAAGCTTGGCCGTGTACGATTGTCTATGGATCCGAACCCATTCGAAATGAATGCGAATTCATTCGAACAGCACCTGAACATCAATGATGGCTATATCACGTTTACTGGTGACAATAACACGCTCATTAAGCTCTGGGTCGATACGGTTACCTCCGGAATTCACACTGAGATTACAAGCGACAATCATCTTAACTTGACTGCCTATTTTGAAGCCTGGCGTCTAACGGAACGTCCTATGGGAAGCGGAGAAGAAGGTTCGCAGTGGACTATTTGGCTTTTTCCAGTCCTAACAGTAGAAATACAGTGCAAACCTCATGGGGCGTCAATTCAGTTAGCGAAATACCCCTGCCTACTCAGTATCCTGACAAAATTGATTATCGTCACAATGGCGTTCTGAGCTATCATCACAATCACGATACGCCTCTTACTACGTTCCAAATCTCGGAGCAGGGGCTCGGAGATGCTGACCCAAGCTCATTTTTTAATCCAATGAAGAACAACACGGTACGGCGTTCCTATTTCCGTCCTAAGTTTTCAGACTTGAAATATGTTGACTGAATCCACACAGTTTGGAGCGTTCATGTGGTCTCGTCAACTCCATCCTGGGGCGATCACATCAGGAGCATACAATGGTACTAATTTCACCGCTTACAACCTCGTCTCGGATCGTCTCAGCAAGTCGTTCAAGCTTTATATTGGCACAGAGCAATCCGCATCCACAAATATTGACCAGTGGGCAGAGTCGTTCATCAAAGATGCGTTAAAGATGGAGATGGCTAGCCAGCACAACACGATCGAGTGGTGGAATGCGTTCTGGGACCGATCATACATCATCATCAATCCGGATGCAGGCCCAGACGACTCTGGATTCCAAGTTGGCAAGAACTATCAATACTTTCGATATATGATGGCATGTAACGCAAAAGGTGAATATCCCACTAGGTTCAATGGCGGGCTTTTCACATTCGACCCTTCTTATGTGAATCCGATCTGGTACCCATACACCCCGGATTTCAGGAAGTGGTCTGGAGGCACCTTTACCGCACAGAATCAGAGGCTGCTGTACTGGCCCTTGCTAAAAACCGGCGATTACGATATTATGCAGCGTAAGTTTCCGTCAAGCAGTCATTCTACGAACTGTAGAACCTAATGGGGATGTTTATTATAGAAGCTTTCAACTTCTACCAGAACATTTTACCCACCAGCAGAGCCTTAGGAAAGCTCTATTTTGGATTAGACGTGGCTCTCACATCAGAACAGATTGACAATACTGGCCTTCCAAATGTCTACGAATATAATGCGAACGTCTTCAGCAACAGCCAGACGAGAGACCCCGTTCTCTACCCAGCTGGCATTGACTTCAACGACTGGCTATCTTGGTACCAAGATACAGCAAATGAATTCGTGGATATGATCCTACAGGCGAAGATGTATAACGGGCTCGACATTACGCCTTGGAAACCCTTTGTGGAATACCAGTTGGCGTGGTTTGACGAATACTACCAACAGCGGAACGGTCTTGAATCTAACGGTACACTGATAATCTACCCAGGCTCCGGAGCAGAAACTTACAAACTCGCATTCAATTCAGCTTCGACAGTTTCTGGCTTGAGGAAGACCTTGTCTGATCTTTTGTCGCTGAATCAGAACTGGTCAAAGGGGAACGCGACGTACTACGCCCAATACCTCTCTCGGGTGCCAGCTACCCCTTTACATTCCTGTCCAGGTTATTCTAGTAAGTATCGTTCGTACGCGTGAATTAACATAAATGAACTGACATGTGTACGAATTAGCCTTGACATGTGTTGCCCCTGCCCTCAATTACTCGTTTACGGAAAATAACGAGCCTACAGCTCTCTATACTGTTTTTCGTAGGTTTCTTTCCGACTCAGATTACTTTCTGCAATGTCTACTAACCAAAATTTGATGAACAAATAGCATGGGGAGAATATGGTCTTGGACAACCAACGAATTTGAGCTATGCTATCAACGCGTACTTCAATGACACCCAGTCCGCAACCTACCATGGAACATAGTAAGTTTGCGGCACCGTATTCTTCCCAAAGATATGCTAAGTATCAAAACAGTGGCTGGCGTCAAGATCAAATCTGGTTCGCGCGTTTGGGATTAACCGAGGAAGCTACCGCCAACATCATCAGCCGACTCACAGATAGCACTACATACCGATTCTCAGCATTCAAGGGCCCAAACTACGATTGGTCTCCGGACATCAACCATTACGGATCTGGCGCTATTGGGCTTCAAGAGATGTTGATGCAGACATTTGCCCTGAACAATACGCAGATTCGCTTGCTTCCAGCCTGGCCGTCTGAATGGACTGGTTACTTCAAGTTGCAGGCTCCGTTCTCAACAGTTGTGACTGCTAATATTACGGGGCCGTCCGTTAGCAACTTGGTTGTTGTTCCTGCGTCTAGGTTGAGTGATGTCGTGTACGGTACTGAGTAGCGATCCCGATATCATTAAGTCTTGCAAATGCCACTCTGATGAGGATCTCTGGGTTGTATGAAAATCGAGTAAACACGAAAATCTAGATACCTGCTTGTCTTCCAAGGTTCGCCTCTTTACTATTCATGGATATATCCAAGAACTTATTCGTGGTTTGAACAAAGCCCAAATCAACACGCTCCAGCAGGAGAACTAGTGGACGAGCAAGGGGATGTAGAGTGTATATGCAGATAAGGGATCTACTTCCGATAGTATAAATTCTATATATAGAGCATCTAACTAAATCCAGGTGCTATGATTGGTCAAATCAGGTATTTTGATTACATAATCTTGATCTCATAACACTCAAAATGACAGTCATCATAAAACCACCGTTTTAAACCTCGTGTTATCCAACATGTCTCATCATGTCTCAACAATGTGCCACATTGGCGGCGCCAAAAGTCACTATAGTGGACTCAATGACGTTTGTCGCTGGCGTAGTCAGATCCACTGATCTGATTCAGGGACGTACATAGTAGGTCCGTGATGGTTCGCTCGGGGTTTGCTTTTTTGCTTCCACCTACGTCCTTGATTTTATATTTGTATGGAGTCCGTAACTTAACGTACAAGACAGCTCACTCAATACACTGAGTGACCAATGAAAAGCCGAAATAAAATGAAGTAACGACGGGATCTCTGCCAACTTTTCTTATTTAGGGTTTGGCCAATCACATGTTCTACTGCTGGACAGGATATCGTCCGACTCGAAGCAGAAATGTGTCTCGGTCAGGCAAATCTCTAATCAAGCTTACTTGGCTAGCTTGACTGTGTCCGATTGGGTTGCAACTGACTGATCGGGAGGTAGACCCTCGAGCTTTCAAATCGGACCTTTAAATCTGTGAATCGTATCTCCAGTCTCTCCGGCTTGAATGGCTAGACTATCTAGCTCTGTACTCCGTAGGCCCATGAAACAATTGAATGATCGGCCGACACATGCAGATCGCAATGAAATACCTGCTCGTCTAAATCCTAACAAAACTCGGGAAAAAAAGTATTATGATTACCTACTTGCAGGGTGCGAATACATTGTACACAAGCTCAATGTATCAATGACAGCAGTATTGTCGATCTAGTGGCTGTGCCCGATGTCGATCACCGGGCATAGATAAGTTTATCTTATTGCATTAAACCGACATTAAAACGCGAATGCGAGCATCTCATTTGTTGGATTGATAGCTGATGTATCCGAAAACGGTTATATGTTTTGCTCCCCCCTTTTCTTGTCTCTGTGCTCAGATCGATGGAGTGGCGGGATCGAGCTCTGAGTCCACGTAGATTTTCATGCATGATTGCGTTGCTCGTGGGCGGAGGGGAGGGCTGGGTTAGGAGCAGAGACAGTAGACAGAAACGCGTCGGGTCAATTTTCACGATGGCATACATACTTGTTCACCGACAGAAAACCAATCATCGCAGTGACATGACATTCCATGCGATACGCCCTCCGCAACGGGAATTCCTCAACTAAATCAAGGAATGAGAAAAAAAGGTCAGTGATAGTCAAAGTTTATTCTTCTTTTCTTTTCTTTTTTTTTTTATTATATTTTCTTTCTCGGGCCGGATTGAGTGGTGTGGTTGACGTCGATTTATGAAGACTCAATTCAGTATGCAAGAGAATTAATTAGTCTGGTCGTACCACTTCTCTTTGCCGAGAGAGGTACAGAGTAAAACCGTCGAATTTATCTTCGTATCCTGACAGCTCGTATGTTATGTTTAAACGTCCGCCGCGTTGGCGCGCTACAGGGACTAAACACACTAAAACTATCCTGCCAGGGCAAGTGTGTGGATCAGAGAAGCCAACGGTAAGAGTCACCACCGTCTCCATCCATTGAGCCACGGCGAGAAATAACCTGGATAGTGGGTAAAAACGGAGTTAGGACGATGAGCGGACCGGACGGTTTCTGCTTCGCCGATCCGAAAAGTACGCATTGGCATAAAAGACCGATAACGATGTGAAATTGGCAGTCTCAGAGCTGCAAATACTTAGTCAGTGGTTAGTGCTGACTCTTCTGTAGGCTGTAGCCATGCCCATGCCCCATGCCGCGCTAGCTATGATTCACGGAAACCATTATCGAGATATCTTGTTTGGTGGCTGGACTAACTGGTCCATTGATCACAGAGTGACTGGACGTCGGGATTATCATTTGTTGGCACACGCTGCCGTAGTACGTATGCCGGTCGTACCACGTACCACGTACCGCTTAGCACTTTCTTTCTTGGATATGTTGAGAATAGAGTAGTTGGACAGTTGTTGTACGCAGAATGAAATTGTCAAGCCGACTGTCAACGTTGAGACATCTCGGATGATGTGAGATACGTACCACCGGTTGGCTGCTGATGCCGCTTACCGGATTTGGTCATGCTGTGCTAGTAGAAAGAATCAAAATAGTCTGTACGACTTGGACAGGGGTGCTCGGAATTGGATGGATTTAGAACTGGTGAAAAGCATCAAAAATCGAAGTGAAAGTATAGGAAGCGAAAATAAGGAAGTGAAAATAGAGAAGTAAACGAGAGAGCAGACAGCAAGAAAAGAAGACGAAAAAAAAAAGAAGAAAAGAATAATGATAATGATAATAGTAGTAATAGTAGTAATAATAATAATAATAATAATAATCAATCCGAGGGAGTAAAAATAGACAAAACCTGAAAGTGCAAAATGAATTATGGAGCCTCATCGACTTTGCCCGTTCCGGCGGCAGCATCCAGCCTGGGTCGAGAAGGCCCAGAGTCGCCAATGACCCACCGGAGATGAAAGATGAAGAAAAGAGGAGAACAGGAGAAGAGGAAAAGAGGAAAAGAGGAAAAGAGGAAAAGAAGAAAAGAAGAAAAGAGAAAAGAGGAAAGGAGAAGACGAGAAGAGGAAAGAAGAATCAGACAGTGTGTATACCGCCGTGTTTGTTTTCTATCAAGCTGTGTCTGTTGAGAAGTGCGTTGTTGGTTATACACGAGATCAAAGTAACTTAACGATGTACTACCGCGTAGAAACTGCATGGAGAGATACATACATAGTAGAGTTGGCTGCCTAAGGGACCAACCAATGCCGCCCTGGCCTTCCTCCATTCTTGCTCCTTCCTCCTTCCTCCTTCCCATTTCCATCCCCGTCAGTCGCTCTTTGCCCTGAGACTCCCGCCCCAAACTCTTCCTCTCTTCAATTTTTCTCCCTTCCTTCTTCCCATCCCCGACATAGAATTGTGATCCTTCGTTTTCACCATTGTTTCGTTTCTTTTTCCTTGTTTTCCCTCGCTGTCGTTGCATCTGAGAAAGAAAGAAAAAAAAAAACTCCCCCCTCCCCCAGTCTAATAATTTGCGTCCCTACTATCCGGCGCTCCCGGTAGCTTCTTACCCCGAACTTGCATTCGACCCTCGTTTGACCGACTATCATCGCGCGTTCTTCAATTACGAGATTTACGCCTATATCGATCGCACTTGCCTTCCATTAGGAAGTGCATGCGTCACGACCACGGCAGCGACCATTAGCTTGTCAGATTAAAAGTGAGCTGTTCGGGTCAGTCGGCGTGTGCTGAAAGCGACTCTTGCCAGCTACGTCCCGTCCCGGTTTTCTCGTTCTGCCCAGTCGTCGCGACCCCCGTTGTCGAGTCGACTACTTCTTTCTCAGGTTGTCGTCCAACGCCGCTCGTTCCTGCTTTTTCCAACTATTTAGAGCGACTTCGTCAACGTCGCCTGCCTCCGCAGTTCTGCCACAATGGCTCCTTCGCCGCCGCGCCTTCGCATATTGTCAGGTACTTATCCCACGTCCATTCTACTGCCCCGACATACCACTCTCTTTTCCTCTCTCAAACACATATTCACTCTCTTTTTTGAACAAATTTACGCTCGTTGCTGCTGCTGCTGCTGTTGTTGTTGTCATCATCGTCACATTTACATGAATTACTGTTCCACAATTTATTCATTTTACCTCTACTCGTTAATTATGCGACAATGGGGAAACGACGGCTAACGCTCAAGTTCTGTGTAGTCGGTGGTAACGCAGTGTCGGCTTTTCTATCATGGAGGCTTCAATCAACCAACTCATGTGATGTCACGCTCGTATGGAAATCTGGGTTCGAATCGGTCGCTCAATATGGGGTTTCATTTCGGTATTTTCTCTCCTCGCAAGGCTTCGCCCTGTGTTCGGCGCCCCTAACGTGTCTGTGAATAGATCGAAGAAATTCGGGAACGAACGATTCAAGCCGCGGCATGGTGAGTTCCTGACACGATCCAACACGCGAGACTATGACTGACGAGACTGACCCTGGACTAGTCGTGCGAACGCCTGAAGAGGCCGCTTCACGAGAGGCTGCTTACGACTACGTCGTTCTTTCCGTCAAAGCTCTACCTGATATATATGATCTTGGATCGGTCATCGAATCCGTCGTCACGCCGCAACATACATGCATCCTCGTTAATACTACTAATACGCTAGGTGTCGAGTCACATTTGGAACAACGGTTTCCGACAAACGTTGTCTTGTCGCTAGTCTCAAATGCCGTCATCAATCAGACCGGTATAAGCGACTTTGAGCACGAAGGGTCTACGGAGATGTGGGTTGGACCTGCCAGCAAAAACCCGTCTATTCCTGCCTCTATTCAGAACGATATGGCGTCTGCCCTGGCGATGACTTTGAGTTCTGGCCAAGTCGATTGCAAGGTCTCATCAAATATCAGGCAGGAACAGTTCGACCGAATGATTGGGTAAGCTCATTGGCTAATTTTTTTTTTTTTTTTTTTTTTTGTGGATTTTGTTGAGTATCGTGCTGACGGCCGCTGCAGTCCTGTCGCTTTCCACCCAACAAGCGTACTGTTCAACACACCCAACCATTCCCAATTATTAGAGAAAGTTGGCGTGCGACAGTTGGTAAACGACGTGATTGATGAGCTTCTGAAATTAGCATCGACACAGGGATGTTCATTCGACTCGGGTTACAGAAAAAAGGTCATTGAGAGAATGACTGCTGCACCAGCCGAAACGCAGACGACTACCATGTACCAGGACTTTCTCGCGCGTCGACCTATGGAGGTCGAGACCTATTTGGGTTCTCCAGTACGTCTTGCAATGGAAAGCAACATCAGCCTACCTCGTATAGAAACGCTCTACGCCATGCTTCATCATGTCAATATCGTCAACCAGACCAAACCCTATTCTGAATCGCCGCCACCAGGAATTACAACTCAATTTCCCCCTAGAATAGCATCTGTGCCTCCCACTCAGCAGCAGAAGCCGCCCATCGCCAACGGCATGCGGGCAAGCCGGACTTCATCAAACATGGGAATGCCCATGCCGCCACCTCAACAACGAAGGGGACCGCCTCCTGGTGGGCCAATGCTGAGACCACCAAGCGCACAAGCCGGGCCATCTCGCATGCCTCCCCGAGATGCGTCATTCGATGACAACGGATTGGAAGAGTTTAGCCACCTCGTTGTTTACGATGATATTATTCCTTCTGACGGCCCGCCAAATGGAAATATGGATATGCCTAATGGAGGAGCTAACGGTAATCTTGCCTTGCGGGAACGGGAACTCGCTCTTCGCCAGCGAGAACTTCAGCTTCGTGAACGGGAAATGAACATGCGACAGCGTCCTCCTGGTCCTCGTAGTGGTGGCCCTAGAGCCCCGCCTCCGCCAAGATCTGTTTTCGACGAAGAAGACGAAGATGATTACTTTGATCCTCAAGACTTCCGTCCGCCACCTGGACTAGATCCTGATAACATTGACATGATGAGCGTCACTTCCCGCCGAACGAGAAAAGCACCAAGCGCTGGACAATTGCGACGTAACCCCGAAATGAATGGTCCTCCTTCGCGACCTTCATCGTCCTTCCGATTTTTCAGTGGACAAGGCGGCCGGAAGAGTACAACAAGCTCGCGGTTGATCAATGATATACCCATGACTCATTCGTCGCTGATGGACGATCCGTTGATGGCCTACTCGTCAAATAGATATGGTGCCGTAGATCGCAAAGAGCTACACATGGATTCGAGAGCGAATTCGTTAAGCACCGTTAGCCGTATGGGTGATTTTGGTCCCGCGGGACAATCAGGTCCCTATCCACCTGGTCCTGTCCGACGAACAAGCGGATCGCCGGCTGCCTTTGGTCCTCCTAATGGACGAGGTATGCCAAGGCCAGCAACTGGAGATCATCAGCAGTCATGGGGTCCACCACAACAACGTCCTTCTCCACCAAACATGCGACAACCAGTTCCTAGATACCCTCCCGTTAATGGAAATAATACAGCAGCGGAGCAAGTTGAGCAACATCTTGGGGTGAGCAATCCGTACCCGCCAAAAATTTCTCCAAACGCGCGAAGTCTGACTGGTAGTGCGAGTGCCAGCGCGGAGAGTGGTGATAGCGGAGCGAGTGCGAATATAGATTCGGAGAACTCTGCTCACAGCAGCCAGATTAGCCTTGGACAGCCTATACCTATGCCGGTTCGCTAATTGACATCCTGATTACATTTATTTTCCCGAGTGTCCAAATTTGTTTTGGATTGTGGTTACAATATGACCAGAAGGGAATTTGATATACCTTTCCATTCTCTGCCCTTTTTGATTTTCCATTCCGGCTGCTTCAGTCGACGATACGCACGTTCTATTGTCTCGGTTTGTTGGAAGCCCATTTTTCATTATCATTATTTGGTCAGCCGACACGGGAGCTGACCCTAATCATCATCTTATCACGTTATATTGCCTACTCTACATTATCATCACCACGACCGTCTTTCCATTTTCCTTGTTTTCTTTGTATGACAGTTTGTATACTGCATCCCCGGCGCATCCATCATCATTTTCTTTTTTTGTCTTCTCAGTATACGACGACTCCCCTGTTTTGTTTGTCAGATATATGCTTAGGGGGGGGGCGGTGTTTTATTTTATTGATACATCAAATTCATGTTATATTCTTGATGGCTAGCTCGTGACAGTCGGCTAGCTCCTATTTCTATATTGGCTCAAAATCATGGAGTTGAACATGATTTTTCAATTAATATGATACGTTCTCTCGTAATGTATTAATTGGTCTTGATACTTCAGCGGAGTAGACCACGTGACTTAACTAGTCCATTCAACATTGTAAACAATGCAAACAAGTTTAACCTTTCGAAACAAACAAACCCACATCAATACACGCAGTTTTACACCCAACCTCTCTCTGTCTGTCTATGATCACCTAGCATCATCGTCACTTCTGGCACTTTATCAATTTTCAATTCAAGCTGCCAACAACATGAATAACAACGCAAATATGTCCACCACCAAATCCAGACAATACGCACACCTCCACTCGCAACTCGCGCAACTCAACGCCCATTTAGCCGATACCGAGAACCTGGTGCGAATGACGGCCGTGCAGGCGGGCGATATGCGGTTTTTGGGTGGTTATGTAGGTGGTTTGTTTATGGGGGCTGCTAAGGTTTTGGGGGAGGAAGGGGTGCAGCAGACTCAGAATCAGAGTCAGGGCCAAGGGCAGGGGCAGGGGCAGGGGCAGGGGCAGGGGCAGGGATTGAAAAGGGAGGAGGGGGATAAGAAGGATTAATTTCGTTGCATCTACGAAGGGAAAGAATCTGAGAAGGAGTTATGTATTGGCATTGTGACAAGGAGGCTATGCTTGAGGAAGCTAACGACGCGCGCCAGTCGGTCAGTCTTAATCTTCTACAACGAACGCACCACCAAGGATAATGGCTGGTTCTTCGATGTTGTGATGCTCATAACTATTATCGTCAGTCGCCTTCTCGATATCGGGGTTAGGGAAAGGGTTACCTCAATGTTCCAACACCACCAGCTTCAAGAATGAGTGCGGTCTCAGTTAAGGGTTTCCCAACCCAACGAATCGCAAGGGCGCGCAAGATGTGACCATGCGCCACGACCAAGACATCACCTTTCTCGTGATTGTCGGGAGATCCGAAACAGTGTTTATGATTTTTTTCGCGGAGATTGGCGATGAAGGCGTCTAGACGGCGACAGATGTCTTCGGGGGATCTATCCACATATTCCATTCAGCTTATTTCCTCGTCTCGCGTCTTCTTCGGAGTGTAGGGAATGAGACATACTCTCCTCCGGGACACCCATCTCTCCAAATATCCCATTTCCCCAATCCTTGCTTGGCTCTAAGCTCCCTGATCTCGGGACTTGTCAATCCTTCATAGTCACCATAATCCCATTCGCGAATGGCGTCCGTGATCTCAATATTGGCTTCCGTTGCGATTGGTTGTTCGAAACTACAACTACTCTCCGATTCAATCCAGGGTAGTCGTTCCTTGCATCCGATTTGGAGTAATTCGAATGTTCGCTGAGCTCGTTTTCGGGGTGATACATAGCTTCAATCACATTCAATCAATTTCTTTTTCATGCAAGAGGGGAATGGGATGGAGGCGTACACATGATTCAATCGCTTAGGCGCTATTAATCGATCATCGCCAACAAGCGCTTTGCCTGTAGCTTTCACTCGCTTTTCTCCGTTGGCTGTGAGCGGGATGTCCGTTGTGCCCGTGTGTCGGCCATTGAGAGACCATTCTGTTTCGCCGTGGCGGACTATGAAGCACCTGGGGACGGGCATTTCTGTTTTCTATACCCTGAATAGTATCTTCAATTTTCTTGTATCAAAAAAGAGAGGGATGGTGTAGGATTGAATGCGATAGTTATGTAGAACACGGTGGGGTACTACTACGTAATCCGGACTGCAACGGAGTTTCGTGGGGTAAGTTATGTTTACTTAGTGTTTAGTAAGGAATACTAAGGTGCTGATGAGATCGGTTCATTCTTACGTGATCTTCTTGCTTAACCTACTGGTAAGGCACGCGTTTCGCTAGCCCGCCTGAATGGAACTCTGATTTGAACCATACTCAGCTTACAGTCCAGCTTACAGGGGGTTCGTGTGTTTAGGATTAATGCGAAGCCCTAACCCTAACAATTAGGGAGAGAGCTAAGTAGGTTTTTACATAAATAAGCAGCCAATCAGAGCGTAGAAGAGGTATATGGAACTTTCCCCTGCTTGTACATGGCAGATTCTTTAGAGCTATTGACGATACAATATCGATATCGTTTTTCCATATCGTCAATATCGTCAAAATCATCACCGATACTCAAAGTGACCTGTGTGAATTGACAGTGGCTCACCTAACTAGCCATAAGCCTTATTAATAATCAGGGCCCTGTTAGAACGGTGGCAATCTTTGTCTTTGAGGAGTAAATACTAGCATCTCCCGCCGCTACATGCGTCGAGTCTCTTTGTCGGAACCTAAATGTAATACCGTTTCACCAAAAATGATGCCCTTCTAAGGATTCTGGTATTTTTGTGGTATTTGCGAACCGTTTTGTAGTTCGACTTCTGTAATCTGCTAGTCACATGATTTTGGTTCCAACACATCACGCCCGATGTTATTTCGAGTAGATAGATCCCTCTTACTTTGCTTCTTATACCTCCGTACTTAGTATCTTTTTTGAGCAGATTTGAGCAGATACCTGTAAAGAATATGATCATAAGGTCACGTGATGACTAGTGATTCCGAGGCTAATTATAGTCTCAACCCCTGAGTTGTATGTAACTAGAAGAGAGAAGAAGACAAGTAATACACAGAGATTCAACGCATCGAATCATCTCCTTATCAATACTTACAAGCAACTGATCATTGATCACTATTACTGAACGATATCAATTCTCTGAGTCTATACGATCCATTCACCGATTTCTTACAATACCAGTACTATTCTATATGTTACCTGATCCCTCACTTTAAGTGCTTAGCGACGTTGAGCATTATTCCACTCTATTACAGCAGTCTTTGGGAGAACTGGGTATGTGGAATCAAGAATGCTGAAGAAGTTGCAGCCACAAGATCAATATCTAGTCTCCGATATTGATAAGTACTTCGGAACTCCTCCAGTCGGTGTTACAGATACCGCGGGTGAAAATTGGCTATGTAATTGGTGGCGAATACACAAGAATGAGTATCGGCAGATGACAGCAGTAGCCAGGGATTACCTGGCAATACCTGCCTCTGAAGTCGCTGCTGAGAGGGTGTTTAGCGCAGCAAGGAATCTCTTAGGCATCCGGAGGCATAGCCGAAGGAGGATACTATAAGAATGCTTATGTTGATTTGTGATGGGTTTGAGCGGTAGCGGTCAAGGGCAGCGTGGCTACTTCAGCATATTGCTCTCCATACAGATAAACTTCGTTTTAGCCTGGTTGTACATGATGTGCGGGTATAGGTATAGTAACTGTCGGAACCTACGCGTTTCGGCACCGGATTAGTTAGTCTGACGTGGCACGTGCGTGCCGCGTATTGTCGAGGATTAGGTAAGCTAAACCTAATCAAGGAAAGCCTACAACATTGATACCAGGAAAATTCGAGAATTGAAGTCACAAGATTGAATCTACGAATCAATTTTACAGCTCTGTGTCGAGAATCATCTATTGAGATTGTCTGGATATCTTCTATATGGGATTCTCAAGCATAAATAGTGTCCAATAATCCCCTCAAAATGTAGATAGAAGAGAGTGCGCAGAATTAGGTCAATATCAATATTTCCCACTATAAAGACATCTTTGAGCATTGAGCTTAACTGAGTTTGTGCTAGTGCATAGCAAGTTCCAATACGTATATATCTAACTAGCTATCCCCCGTCCCCCTCGCACTTGGGGACTAGTCACAATATTAGGAATCAAGATAGCTTCATATTGTCAGGCTCGTTAGGCTGCTTCGTGTTCGCGCCTTACTACCGTCTATGCTTCGTGATACGGACCGTAGTAAAACCAACAGTAACTTATGAACATCTTAACATTGTATTAGCAAGGCAATGGTACTGATAGAGATGCTAATTAAAGAGTCGTATATTCGCCAGAAGATAACTGAAGAATTTAAAGTAAGAGTAATTGTTGCGGATTGACGATTTTTATCGTCAACTGCCCTAAATTTCTTTTCTCTGAATGGAGAGACCATTCAGGCACAAGCCTAGTAAAGTGGTAAGTGAGGCGGTGGAGGATCTTGAGAAAGTTCAATTTAGAAGATTTCCTAATATACGTACTACTACTAGTGCCTAAGATTTCCAAGCATGGTTGCTCCAGGTATCATCCTCAGCCTCAAATGTCCACGATGATATTGACTTTCTAGAGTTTCTTTTCGTCGGCCTTATTGCTCCACTTGTCGTCCTCATCCTCCTCATCCACGATATTGGACCTCTTCTCGTCGGCCTTATTGCTCCACTTATCGTCCTCATCTCCCAGATCCACGATATTGGATCTCTTCTCGTCGGCCTTATTGCTCCACTTATCGTCCTCATCCCCCAGATCCACGATATTGGATCTCTTCTCGTCGGCCTTATTGCTCCACTTGTCGTCCTCATCTCCCAGATCCACGATATTGGATCTCTTCTCGTCGGCCTTATTGCTCCACTTGTCGTCCTCATCCCCCAGATCCACGATGTTGGATCTTTTCTCGTTACCCGAGAAAACACTCAGACTTCGACTAGTTTGAGTCCCTATAACCATATTAACATATAATGTACATCCGTCATACAAATCAATTGGTATTACCGGTTGGAAGGGCATTGGTGGTAACAACCAGTGAGACTAAAATGAGACTCAAGACTTTCATAATGAATAAAATTGATTAATATAAAACCAATATAGATTTTTTGTTTATTTAGTTGTTGGTTTGAGAGTAGTGGGATGCTATATGGACCAGAAGTATGCTTTATATACCTAGATACAACAGGAGGATATAAGAAATCCTGGAATTAACTGTACCATACCACCAAAAATGGTAACCTCACGGGGCTTTGGTAATTGAAGAACCGGGTACTTTGTACGTAAACGTGGATATGTTCACGAAGGAATATATTTACGTACTTGTAAGGGCCATGTTACCATGTAGTGTTTTATGTGCAGATATCCCGTTTTACCAAAAATAGGATTTGATGGCCAAGTCGATGACTCGATGTACGTACGTACGTATGTATATGGTCAAAATTAGCGTATTTTCCAGTTGATCGCCACGGTCTCAATTAGGTTAAGGTTATCGTGGTGGGTCCGATAAGGAACCAACGATATGATGCTAATAGAGTAGTAACATTTGGGGGCTGGTAATTTTGTTACATACGGATTACGAAGTATGATTTTCCTACAGGGTTTGAAATCCAATGGCTTCTGCTGGTTATATCTGATTACTGATCTAATATCTTATAAATGTAACCATCTTAAACATTAATTACAGCTTAGCATCTAGCTTGCATAGCATTAATAAACTCATTCAAAAACTGCTCAAGCACATCCTAAGTACGGAGTAGCTCATACCACCTTACCTAAACAAATTACCTTTTACATACTTTATTCAAGCCATCTCAACCATATTTGATTGTTTCTCTAATAGTATAATCCTATTCCTCCTAGTTTAATATTAGCCATATAGTGTCAACTTGAAGTTAATGACTGTCGCCTTTTTCCACCACTACTCTGTAACAAACTTGCGAGAGATACGTATGGCTAAGTTTGAGAGAAGTCAAACCAAGTTGAGCATATAAGCATTAAGATAGGATACGGATCATCATTAAACTAATCCCTGTTCTCCTCCTATCTTGCTGTATCTCTCTTTTTATATACATACAGTTTAAACTAGAGCTAGGACGCCACCACCCAACATATTGAAATCTGTCTCAAGGCCAGGTGACCACTCTAAAGCGCCCTCGTTTGCAACTGCGCGGCTTTTAGCCCAATCGTGTACAGCGTCAAAATTACGACAAGTGTGTGCTACTTCTAGCTTGGGAGTTGGATATTCTTTTGCTGGATCAAACTGCCAGGGGATTATCGATATATCGGCGTGACACATCATTGCTAGGCGGATTGAATCAATACAATGATCTATACTAAATGTCAGCATACAGTAGTAAATGTGGAATAGCAACTATAAACCCTTACCATAGTGCCTTGCATCGTGCCCAGAATAGTTTCTTTTTCCTTCTGTATCATATGCATCGCGGAATTCATGCATATATCGATCAGGATAGAGAGCTTTCCTGATGTAATTGAGACAATGCAGTTGATGAAAGACATCAATCTCTATTACATAAAATCCTGACTCGTGAGGCAGCTCTGCTGTGCTATTTGGGAGATTGGATGCTTCTTCTGCGTTAACTTTGACAATCCCATCTGTGGAGCTAATTTATTAGCAACCACGAAGCAAAAACCATATTTTTGAATTTTGGCTTACATTTATAAAGATCATCCCACAAGCCATCGGTTTCGTTCGAGGGAAGGCCATTGCCTCCAGTCATATATGGGCTTTTGGTCCAGATATTTTCTGGAAACACTTTGGTTTCATATTCAAGGGTACTTTCGGCAGGTGCTGGTAAATGCTAATATTAGCGTGATGATAGTGTAAATAACTTACAACTACTTACAGTAGAGTATCTGACTTGGGTCAGTTGGCCTTGCCACAGTCCATATAAAGTTATTATAGACTAAAAGTGTGAGAATCGCAATATACAGCACTGAGATGTGAATGATGCTCCGATTATCTCGAAGGCAGCCCCATAAGTGCTTTTGCCATGTGGCATTCCGATTGCTAGCTTCAGCAGCATTCGTCATCGGTAAGAGAGTATATTCAGGCAGGTTCAACCGCATTTTGAACATTTCCCACGGAAGCTTTCGTGCTTAGATGAGAGCTGACTGCGTTATTGCCATGGACTGTCCTGAGAGTTGGTTTTATGCCGTTTCTTGCATGTCTACCTCGTGAGGGATTTAACAGGAGCAAGTAGTGATGAAACCAAAGCGTACCCACACTAGTAATTATGTACGTAATTCATCGCACTTGCCTAACTCCGTTACCTTAGTGTTCGGGGAACTCGAGGCTCGTTAATGGGGGCCTGAGGCCCTGGAGAGCACGACAAAGGGGTCTTGCAGGAAAGAGGGGAAAGGGCATTTGTCCACCTTCCATGGCGATTCCTTCATGGTACCTTGAGTGAACCTGGCCCAAGATTCCGGCGAGCCTGGATACTCTGATGGAATATATGCACAGCTGCTTAGCAGCACACAAAGGCGAGGGATGTTAGGTATTGACTGACCTCATATTAGGAAGGTTCGGGCCAATATCCTCAGATACTAAGATGTATTAATTGATGTTTAAGGTGGTTATATAAAATATAGATTTATAATCGAATATAACTAATAGAATGCATTAGATTTCAACCTCTGTAGGAAGATGAAGATCGTACTAACAAAACTACTGGTCCCATCTGTATTAAAGTTACATATGTAGGCTGAATACCAAGCTGTAATGAATGTTTAAGACAGTTAACTAACGGTAACTATAAACTTATAAATATTAGATTAGTAAACAGATAACTAAATAACCTAGGTTTCATGGCTTCCAGCCCCTGTAGGAAAATCGGACGAACAAAATTACCAGCCCTAACCATAGTATTTACTAAAGGTCCACAACCCCAGTATCAAGAATTACGTACTACATAGTTAGGTATTGTATGATGCTTTTTAATGCGGACTTCGTACTAAAGTTCGTTGTGGATCCTCAGAGACAGAATTTATTGAGGATGAAGAGAGTTGATGTGGGGATATAAGTATTACAGGCAGCAGATGTTTAGTGATAAAAACTGAAGACAATTCAATGCACACCAAGTTTTACGAAGAAGTCAAGGACATATGAAGATGCAATATCTTTATAAGTTTTATCTTGTTACCATCTATCTTCTTATTAATTAAAATTAATTATTCCAATCACTCATACAGTGAGAAATATGGCCCCTCAATTTTCAACGCAAGATGAAGAAAACGCGATGTCTCGTGAACCATTTTTAAAGGCCTCTATGCAGGAAGATTCATCGAAGAATGCAGAAAATCTCTTACGTCCCACTCGACAATATTTTCTAGGGCTACTAGGGGTGACTTTATTGATTGCTGTCACGATTCTTTTATCACAACTATTCCTCCGAAATCGCGAAGCTGCCTATTTATTGCATTGTGGACACTCAGTTGAAGAAGCAAGAGCTTTGGGTTGCGAATTTGATATATTATCCTACACATGGACACCGAAGGAATGCTACGATAAGGAAACTGCAGATGAATTCCGGCAATGGCTCACGAGACCAGAGAGATTCCCAAGACCATGGCCATTCTTTGCCGATAAAAACCGAACTGAATGGATTCCAAGCGAGGAAGCACTGTCCAAGAGAGCCCATATGATGACGTATGCTCCTCAGGAAGAACATATTGGCCATTGTATTTTCATGATGAGAAGGTTGCATAGAATCAATGATGGTAGCGCCAAAATGAACTCACGATTTGGAAAATATTCTCACACAGAGCATTGCACGAATGAGACTTTGGATGCAGTCTCATCACGGAGTGACATGAGGGCAGGAGCACACTTTGGAGTTACATTTGCAAGATGCTGAATGGAGTTCAGAATATTGATATGATACATCTCTCATTCGGCGAGGTACCTAGGCGATCGACCGGCTATGCAATCCACTGGCAGAGAAGTGTCTCTATACCCCTGCAATATCTGCTCAGCTGTTTCTTGTGGTGTATCGCCATCTCTGCATTCAGCTGAATAACTTACCTTTGAAACTTGAAAGTACAGTACAATTGACAGAATTAGATTTTTAGTAATTAGAGATGAAGATGCAAACCTCGGACCCAAGAATGTTTTGATCCACATATCAGCGGTGGGAGAATCGAGCTTTGTAGGTAAGTTTACAAGCTGTAGATTTCCTGTAAGGAGGTAAACCCAGGCGCTAAACATTACACTCTAGAATAAAGAAGTCACTTAGCACCATAAACCTTGATGTGTAACGAAAGAGGACTGCCACCGAACCTGGGTGGACAGTTTCGAAGATTTGTTGCTCATGGGACCATGGGTATATCCACTAGATATCATCAATGTGAGGAACTGACTTAGGAACGAAGCTAAATGGCAAAACTGACTAAGTAACTGCGTAGTAGTTAAGTTAAGTATATGTGTATGTGTGTGTTTGTGTGTTTCTATTTAACGGCCGTGGTTCGTGACTCGCACGTTTCCCACCGATTCCTATTGGGACATAGGCCGCCGAGGGGTAAACCTCGGGCTTCAAGATATATATCAATCAGATTTATACACAGATAAGAGACTCTTTGGCGCATTTCCGTAGCTGCCGTGGTCTTACAAGAAGGTCCACTTCTGAGTGGGCTTTAGGTATTTACCAGCTGCCATGGTCCACCTACACTCCATGACCCGTTATTCCACCACCACCACCACCACCATATTTGAACAGTAAGTTTTGCAAAGAGAGAAAGAGGAAATAGAGAATAAAGGAAAGAAAAGAGAAATATAAAGGAAGAGTAGGACTGTCTTAGTTAGGTGCTAAAGAGAGATTGGCGAGGGCAAATGTGCTCAAAGAAGTGGGTCTCTGCTAGCTATGTGGCTAACCTTTAGGCTCCTTTCGCAGTGGCCAAAAGAAAAGAGATGACCTCAGAAGGAGACCCATGAGGACGATGGGCACGTCTCTTAGCTATATAACAGAAGAAGAAGAAGTGTAGGGGTGCTTTCCGTGCTCCACATCAGCAGAGAAGATAAACACTATTATGATTAAATCATTCGTGGTAGTCCGCGAAGTCTCCATGTCCAGTGCGGGCCGCGATGATACGGCCGAGGTCACGTTAAGTGAGTGAAGGCTCATCTAAGCACTTAGAAGATGTAGTGACTCCTAGATCTTAGTATGTCTACGCTGCCACGCTCTGCCATAGTGTCTGGGCAGCGGAACGAGCTCGAGCCTTGGCATATCTCTTTAGCGAGGCGTATGAGGACCGGTGTGGAGGAGGGAAGATAGAGGCAACACCTTCTTTGGCAGTGAGATCAGCCACCTCATTCTCAGAGATTTCTCGCGTGTCCAGGGACCCATCGAATTCGGATAGAGCCACTTTTAGTGTAAGGAAGTCTTTAGCGGAGTGGCTAGGCGGCTACAAGTGTGCAGAAGATTTCAAAAACTCCCTGAGAAGATCCTATAGAAGGAGATAGAAGACATGTTGCAACTTCCAGGTTATCAAGAGATCCATAGATTAGTGGCCAAATGACTCTCCATACGGCGGTGATGGAAAATAATATGGATATGGTGCTTCAGATGTTCGACAACGGTGCCGATGTCAACATGGAGAGTCTAGACAAAAGAATTCCTCTTCACGTCGCCATTGAACATGAACACTTAAATATGATAGCGGTTTGGCCTGTTCCGAATATAGGATAATCCGAAACGACCTCAGGGATAGTCTCTCTTAACAGTGCTCCTGCTTGCAGAAATTTCTCAGCCAAACCATGCAGCCGTTTCTGTAGCGCCATCATCAAAGTTGTCACTCCAAAGTCTCCAGGAAGATTGACATTAGCTCCTCTTTCGAGTAATGTGAATATTGAAGTGAATTGGGATGTTTCCGGATTCGTACAGAGAGAACTTCCTCGAATCAAAGATCTCCGGAAAGCGGTGACATTGACAGGCTCTATGAAAAATGCACAGATGATGTCGTGTGAAGACTATGTGGCTCAAACCTGGCATGACAGAAGGCTCAAAGTTCTTGATACATTGATTGAAGCATTGAGAACTAAATATGCCGTATTAGATATCTCTCATGGTCGAGGGGTAAGCTTCCAAACTAATAGAAGAGATGACATGAGAATCACCATCAGGGGGGCATCTCAGGGGGAAATTGTTGACATTATGGAACAAATAGCCTGGCTAGGTTCTGTTTTTACATGTAAGCAGACAGAGTCCAGCCATGGTCCCTTTCTAGCGACGGCACATTACTGGATCTCCCCTACGTCTCGGTGTTTCTGTCTGTCAATTTAGCACTATTCGCTGGACGGTTATCTAGGTGAGTCATGCTGGACAAGCATTTTACGAAGCAGCACGCTTGCAGTTGGCTTCCCAGTGCTCTACCGCCACCATGGGATAGGATTGGAAATTCCCTTTCCACTTCTCCTACGCTTTGCGGATATTTCCGTATCGATGAATTACGACGGCGGCACTGTCTTGGTGGGTACATCAACCATACTATTTCCTTCCCGAGGATTTGAAGATGGCGTTCAGTGGCACATCGCAGATGCGAGCTCGGCTCAAGAAGCCGTCCAAGTTATTGCTCAATCGCCTCACTGGATTCGGACCTATAACATTGGCCAGCTCGCTCGGCTCAGGGCGTATCTGGGATATTGCGATCATGCCCTGGTACTACTAGGAACTCGTGATTCAATAACGTCCCAACATATCATTGAGCTTTCGTGTCTGCTACCCGAGACAAAGTCGCGGATCGAAATGGCACACGAAGGTACGATGAGCGCCGGGTTTCCATCCGAGGGATTTTTAACACAACAGTAAGCGGTAAATGGGTTGTGCCGGCGCGGATTAATGTGCCTTTGGAGGATCACCGCGATCTTGAAGACCGTCTCACGAATGCTCGTCGGCGTCCCGTTTTGGTCTACGATCGTACCAAAGATTGCGGATGGCTTGTTCCTGAATTTAGCTTGGTCGTTCACATGGCCTTGACGTATTTGAATTAGCCCGATGTTCGTCAGCGTTGCTTCCCAGGCGTTCAGGAGGCTCTTCCCTACCTAACTGCGGTGGCTGACGGTGGGTCAGCGGCGTACGATGTCGTCAAGACCCATTGAAATACGGAACTTTATAAGAATATTGAGGATGGGCAGATGAAGACGTTTGGTATGGTAATCCATGACTTCATGAAAGATTTTCAGAAGCTACGAAATGCAGAAAATATCCGGCGAGAGAGCAAAGAATGGCGGTTCACGTTGTTTTCTGGTAGATCACTATACGGCTGGGACTTTACCTAGCTCTCCCTGAAAGCAGAAAACATGTCCCAAAGAGAGATGAAATGGAAAAATGGCAGCGGTCCCTCGTAGGCTATGTTAGGCGATACTCAAGATATGCTAGTTATCCTAGCCAGTTCCCTTGGGAACTTGATCAGCCCGGACCTCCAGAAGACGAAGGTCATGAGTGGATGGGAAACTCTTCCTAAACGGGCCGGATTGTTGACAGCGACCAACTCATGTATTTTGCAGTTCACTCAGAAACAAGTCCTACTTTCTGTCGGTGAGATGGCGGCGGCCAAGCAATGGAGCGGAAAGCTGTATTGGTACCGGCCTATTACTTTCCATCCGGACTGTAATCAGTTCTGCAACCAGTCTTGTTTAGTCATCCACGAGATCGCTCGGCGTGGTGCTCAAACATGCACAGATGTACGTGATCCTCAAAGACTGCAAAAGGATGGTGCGGTTGTGTTTGGCTGTGCGAGTTCATACCATAAGTCTGGGGTGGGATCCCGCCCCCTAGCTATAACGAACAGAAGGCCTCTCCAGATTTACATCAATCATATCTAGAATTGATCTATTTACTTCTGAAGGATGCTCTTACTCATTCAGGACTAGATAAATTAGTATATCAGAGTGCTCCTTACTCCTAGATCAGTATAATTCCCAGATACGTATAAGATTTACAGCTCGGGAGAGCTTTCTGTTATGCCGGAAAATGACCAAAAACATGCTTTTTATTACCCCTTCCAAAAACCCCCTTCTAATGGGGCCCTGATTTTGGTGCAGTACCTAGGTTAGGGTTCTACTATACATGAAATATTTTGCCTACATGATTATCTACTCGGAACACGCCATTCCAAGGCAGTAGGCGCGAGGGAGAAAACTCTACAAACCTCTATAGTAATATTTCAGGAGTTTGCACAATGTAATGAGAGATACAATTGTTGACTAGTTGTTAAAAATCCTACTTGTTGGAAGTTGGAACATCCCTCGGCCTCTGCGAGCACACTTCCATTCCTGGCTAACGTGCTCATTTAGTGACCCCATTCTCTAACACAACAGAGAGAAACAAATCAACTCCTTTGTCTTTCTTGTATAAGAACCATTCATTCATGATCAGGCTTAGTTCAACTCATTGGAATAAAACTGAGCTTCATTCAGCTTTTAGAGAGTCTTTGAATTCTGTATCTTATATTCTTTTCTCTATGGCTAAAGGGTTTTAAGGAACCAGGTTCCGAACGTAGACAAAACTTGACTGAAAGGAGACAGGAAATAATCTGGAAGATGGGAGCCTCTATATAGACCGCCGCACAGGATAACGGCTCGACTATTTCACCTGCTCTCGCCACCCCACAACCTGACCATGATTCTGATGATTCGTTCCTCACCACTCTGGGAAGCACGCCAAGCTACGATTTGTCAGCCAAGAAGCAATTCGTCAAAAAGGTCAATCTTTACCTTCCACACATGACTCCATACAGGAATTCAGCTGGTTATCACGGGCCATACAGTTGGCTTACCCACATCCCGGATCAGGAAGCACTGGGATACGTAGAAAGGCTATATGATATAAAGCAAGCTTACGAGCCTGATCAATACGGTGCGAAATCGTAATATTGATGACTGCCCTCCAAGATGGAGGGGATACAAGATTGCCAGATACAGATATTCTTTGTGCGCGCTAGGCGCCAGGGTAAGATGATATTCCAGTTCCGACAGTCAGGATCCCTGTAGGTGATGTAATGCTGAAGGATTAGCGATCACATATATACAAAACAAATATCTACAGGCGAGATCCTTCATGTATTGTCAAAGTAGAATCTGGGATTGTGCCTAGCACTGATAGTAGAGGAATATGGATCAATGTTGGTGAGGTTGGCATACTGACCAGAACAGTCTAGACCTCTGGTGTAGGTAAAAGATGAGCCTTGGTTACAACCGGCTTATCTGAGATCTTCATGCCCAACTATTTATATTTTTGAATCAATATTTAGGTCAACAAACTAATCCTTGATCATTTCGGCAGTTTGCTTATCACTCAGCTTGACAGCTGAGTCACTGACTCTCCTAATTCTGAGGTGTGAATATCGGCGACTTTCTTTCTCTTCTCATGAAAAGTCCTTCCTTTTGGGCATGATCAGAAGCAGCTCATATTCTTTCTTCAAGATCGTAATTTACCAGAACCAGTGTCAGCGCTTCATTCCTCGGATAACTGTAACATACGACCAGTCCAAATAAAGTGACATTCACTACCTAGGGTGCCAGCGTTGACGATAAACTGAGTATGAAGAGGGAAACTATCTATCGAGGGGAAACAGTCCGTATTTAGACCTCCATCCATATTCACTCATTGACGGTAGTGTCCGCCTCATACAAGCCTCTATTGCCGTGTCGGCATCTCAAATAGGGAATCAGTGCGTATCAATAACAAATGCCAACGCCAGTCGATATCACAATTATTGATGGAGACCTTTATTCAAAGGATTCCCAATCAATAAATGACATCAAGCCGGAAGCTAGGGCTGAGCCATCACAATAACTGGCTGTCCTAAGACTGTGCTACTGTGACTAGTATATTGTTTGATGAATAATTCAGAAAACCCTATGTCTTTTGTAAAATCAGAGAATTTCGGCTCTAATTGAAGATATTAATATCCTAAGATTTTATAGGGATCTTGTATTGGTCTTAAAGAGCTTCTTGTTATGTAAATTCTAATAATCTTAAGTTAGTGAATTGTATTTGCTGTCAATACTTCCATATCGATCACCTTTTGCAGACAGAAACTTGAGACTTCAATTTATGCTTTTGGGCTGTTCCTTTCCTTACCCATTGAGCAGTTCCATCCCTCTTTCATCCAAACTAGGATACTTGGATAAAGCATAAAAGTCCAACCAGAACTCGCAGGCGTCTGTGTAATCAGGCATATATTTCTGTAACAAAGTCTTCCACTCCTTATCCTCTTGACTCAACCCAATTCCGGCACAGGTGAACTCCCACCACGCTGGAAAATATCCTGAAGCTTCCCAATCGATTATACAAGACGCATATCCAGGCGACTGTATAGCTGTTGTGTGTCAAAGACATCCTTATGGGTCAAAGCAGGGAACTGGATAAACAGGTCAAGTGCCGATATCCATTATCGATGTCTCGATCGTACAAGATTAACTGTGAAACCTTTTCTATGATGTCAGGAGAATGCAAAGCCCTCGTGCAGTTCGCTTCACTACCCCTCAACCACAAAACCAGCTTGCTTCTCTACTTGAACAGCAACTATGATCCAACACTACCCGACTCAAAAAGCACCCCTAAGAGTGCTTCAAATAAATGTAGGCCGCATGCCAGCTGCACATGAGATAGCTCTCGCACTGGCATACTCTAGTGGCATCGACATTATCCTGGTACAAGAACCATATATATTCAAAGATCTCAGCCGACAGATCACAAAAAGCATTCATCATTTGAATGCTTCTCTCCAACAGATAGCTGGGCGATAAACGGCCGGCCCCAGGTTTTCACCTATGTTCGAAAGAAGATGGGTATCCGGACCTCCCAGCTGCGCCCGCATATAACTAATCCTGAAGTGCTTTCTGATCTTCTCTTCCTTCAGGTTCTCTCCCCTCAGGAAAGACTACTCTGATAGTCAATATCTATAATGTTCCAACCGGCTCTATTAGAGCCGGCGAAGCCATAAAAGCCCTTACATCCCTGCCTGAGACGTATTTCTCTCAAGCAACGATACTTGCGGGCGATTTCAACCTGCTAAATAGGTGGCAGCCCCACAACTTTCGCGGAGCCTTTTGTTGACTGGCTGGACCATCAAGGGTTGGTACTTATCTCTGAAATAGACTGCCCTACACACGATAGAGGTAATGTATTGGACCTCAGCTTTGTCTCAAGCCCCGAAAGCCAGGATAGCAAACCATCTAGACGCAACGTCAGATCATCGGCCACTAATAACTACTGTGCTGTGGGACCAGAGATTAACGGAAACAGCCCAAAAACTGAGATTTGATACATTAGATCACGCCCGCTTCCTCTCACTTCACGCCTCTAATCTCGCTGGAGTCAAGAGCTCAGTCACAACAGAAGAAGACCTGAATACTCTTGCTAAAGAGTTAACATCCTCAATTCAGAGCGCATATAGAGGCTCTGCTAAGAAGACTCTATCACAAGGAATAAAACAGCCATGGTGGAACAATGACTGCAAGAAAGCTTTACACAACTATCGCTCAGGCCTTTGCTCAAAGACAGACTTCCGCCGGATAACTAGGCGGTCCCAACGACAATTCTGGCGAGATAAGCTCTCTACGGCGTCACAAATGAAGGATGTTTTGGTATGAGTAAATGGCACAAGTCTACAGGCTCCTTCCGAAGCCCTCCGCTGAAGGATCCCCTGAGACCTGACAGCTTCCCAGCAATTACAATGAGTTTACATGTATTTTTTTTTTTTTTCAAGAACTCAAACCAAAAAGAAGTGAGGATTTCTATATAGATGCATACTAAGTAAGAGACAACAATATTCCTCCTCAAAAAGCCACCTGGGCATACCTCGCTCCTTCATATACAAACATGCGGTTCTATTTAACCCACGCCTCGCACTTGTGATTGCCTTCTCAAAACAAGTAACACACATCCTCATGCACACCTCATTTGTACCAAATCATGGGAAAGGATTGTGCTAGAAACCACTAGCGGTAACGACCGCGGTAATTGTACTGAGATATCATCTCAGCGATCTCTCTTGGAATAGGAATCCTGTCGGTGGTGGGTTGTTAGTCAGTCGGGGCTGGATAAATTCGATGTTGGTGTTAATTAGGTGGCGTAATCATACCTCGACAATACCATCATCTCTTCATAATAGCGCAATTCTTCTTGGAGACGTTTTTCTTGCCTGTGCAAGACACTCTTTAAACGATGGCAAACCCGCTCCTCAACTGCTAAGGTTTCCTCGTACTGCTCGATTTCACGCCTTAATTGATCACCTTATCTAACGGTAAGTTAAGAATCCAAGCATCACGCTTGTGTCGGAACTTACGTATACGAGCCCTAGCTCTTGAGTGTCCAATAGCTTCTTCCTGTTGGAGCTTGTGCCGAGCAACCTGTAGTTTATTCGCCTTGCTTTGAACTATCGCGGCTTGCCGACGATAGTCCTCATCCGCTGAGGCATCGGTAAGGTCAGATAGCAGGCGGCAGGTCCATCAATGTACACCGTTCGTTTGGGGTCCGTGTAGGCCCACCACAATGCTGAACTGACCACCAGCTGCGGCCGATACAAGCATTTTGCCAGACACATGTTTGTTTTTAAGTTGTGTGGGCTGCTCGACTTCATCCTTTTCCTCATTCCCGTGACCGACCTGATGTTGAGCGTTAAAGCCCCAGCTGTATGCTCTGCGATCCTGAGTAATGGCGAAAGAATGATCTGTCCCCGCGGCGGCAAAGACAACCTTTCCGACAACACCACTTATAGGTGTAGGCACTTTGAGAATTCGAGGCTTCTGATATGTGTCGAATATTACATCAGAGGTTGGGATGTCCTTAGCAATAATACCAAGGGCTTTATTATCGATGCGACCCCAGGCAAGACATTGGCCCTGCTCATTCACGGCCAAGCTGTGATCCTTTCCACCAGTTACGCTGACAATCCCTGATCCTTTTCCTAGACTTGGGACTGGAGTAGGATACGGTATTACGGCATCACTCTGACCCGCGCTCTGGAAGATTCCGGTCTGTCCGAAGTTGTTGGATCCCCAAGCGTACAGTTGGCCAGTCTTATGAATGGCGAATGAATGATAAATTCCTGCACCGATATCAATAATTCCACGCGGGAGTGAGCATTGTCCAGGAACAAGCCATGGGAATTCATGAAGGCGGCTGATCATGCGCCTTCCGAGTTGATTCTGTTCGTTGTTGCCCCAAGAAAAGACAGTGCCATTTGAAATTAGGGCTAAGACGTGTTGTGCTCCTGGGACAAGTTTTAGGACGTCCTTCACGTCAGGTATCAAGGCAGGTGCTCGTTGGATTGTGGACTTGGGTGAGAAGCGAGTTGTACCGTTGTTGTCCTATCCCGTCTCCTTTTAGCGCAAACAGAGAAAAAGAAAAAGGGCAACATACTCTGAATGTACCCCAACTGTATACCAAACCCTTGCTCGTAAGGGCAAATGTTGCACTGTCGGTTGCGACCAACTGAGTGAAAACAGTGCCATCTGGAAAATGCGAAGAGTCCACAGGCAGCGGAGTAGCTTCTTTAAGATTAAGTTCCACTTCATCGTCATCTTCGTCGTCTTCCTCTCCGTTATCGCTGGTAGCATCTACGGGGGTCTTTTTACTTTCAACGGTTGTGTCTCTGCCCAGCGTCCATTCGTCATTAACGCCCCATGTGAGGATTTGATTGTCGTGGGTTAAAGCAGCAGAATGGATTCCCCCAACTGCAAGTTGGACAACTCCAACGGTTTCAGCGGACAATTTTGGGTTTAGGACTGGGCCTGGTATCTCTGGTTTTTTGGTCGCGTCACCCAAACCAAGTTCACCGCCGCAGTTTGTTCCAAACACGAAAACATCGAGTCGTCGGTTTGGCGCGCTGGTGAGAACAACCTTGGGAGATTCTGCAAAGTTACTGGAAGGTTATAGCTTCATTTTCGAATTAATTTGATTGATTTTTACTCGCCTTTCTGTCGCTTGCGTATGGTTGTGTCCGGTTTGGACGAGTCACTCAGAAGTGCCGAGACTTTTCTTTTCTGATTCTCAATCATGGTGATTTTCTGATCTTTTTTTGTGTCAATTTGAATTGTGAGGCACCTGTCCTGTGACGGACACTAGGCTGTCTTTTGGGAGGCATGGTTGTCTTGTTACAAAACAAGTGGTCCGTCACGTTGCGTGAACACAACTAGTGCAGCTGCCGACAAGAAGTGATTAGTAATCTGGGTCGTTACTCTGGCAACGTCTGAACAACAGTGTCTCTCCGACTAGCTTTTTTGGTTAAAGTATTACGATCAGATTTCTTAGTAAATTCTTAGCATTCAGGGTGGAATAATTTTGGAATTTGAAAATTTTGAAACTTACTAAGCAGGTAAAAGCACCCAGAAATCAATCCCCCTCCAATCTCTGGAGCCAATCTCTGCCCAGGTGTTAGGGTTTGCTCTCGCTCAAACCCTACAAGTCTTAGCGCTCTAGATATCCCCGCTTTGAGAATGTCTCAACGTTCTTTGTTGCTGCTTCATTGTCGATGTTTCTTTGTTGCATCTTTGTACGAGCAATGCCTCACTGTTTCTTTATGTTCTACGGTATCTTCCTTTCTTGTTTCTTGTCTAGTTCTAGTTTCTAGTCAGTTCTCGCAAATCTATCTACATTCCTGAGTCAGTTCCTTACGCCAGCTGTGGATCTCTGCCCTGGAGCCAATTTCTGTCTGGGAGTCTGGGTAAATCTACTGAAGGAAATTACGAAGCAGTGATTCTTGATCTATATGAGTCCTGACTCAATAAAAAAAAGACGTAAATAAATCAAAAACATACAACAGCTGGGATTCGCTGGTGGTCACCCACCCAACTACTAACCAGCCGGCGTGTGGCTTAAGTACGGCTGAGCGGACGGGAAGCCCTGTTTTCCACACCCTATGGTCGTATGTGCTAGAAGAATAGAAAATGGGTATCATAAGTCAACCTCATATATCCCCTAAGTAGCGATGGCACTGGTGTTTAGGGTTAGATGGGTTACTGCTTAGCCCTATAACATCAATTACAATGCACCCATGGCTCTTGTCAAAAACCAGCCAAAGCATTGCTCGATTAGGTGCATAAAATATTGGGTTTAAAAAAGTTTTAGTCTGTTTGGTGGTCCTTATTCAACACTGCTCAGTGATCGCGCACTCCGTTCTCTTTCTTCCTTTCCTTATGTTTTGTATTCTCGTCGAATAGCACCTAGATTAGGCATAGCAATGGATTGTTATGAGATCTGGCTTGGCACCCTCACAGTTCTAGAAGGGTTCTACCCTTTGTCGGATTGGTGGGTTTATTCTAGGCCAATCCTGAATAGTGGTTTACTAGGATAAGAAAAGAAGAAGAGACTAGCAAGATTGTATGTATTGAGTTCTCTCCCTGTGTGTCTCTTCCGAATGCATCAGGTTCCAATGCCGGTTTTTATAGACATTTTTTGACGGGGTGATTTGTGAGCTATCATGAGGGGTAAACATTGAGGGCTATATTGAGCTCTGATAAGAAGATGGCTTCTCCTGAGGTGTCTGGCTGACCTTCGAGATCGAATAGCCTATCTTCTCCCTCGCGGGATATCCGGGTTATCTGACACCATTCGGTGATGTTAAAATAAGGTTTGGTGCAGGTTCGGGATGCTGCTTGTTTTTGGGATAAGACAGCCGCTACAACTATTGCTCAGTCTGGTCGTCCAGTTGGAAGCTTTTCCAATGCAAAGTTCAATCCTCCATTTCGAAGTCGAACAATTTCCACAGAGATTTGATAATTGGCTGTAGTCGTTTAGGGGCATGTCGACCCTCAGGTTCGAGGTTAATACTGGCTCCTCTTTTCACGTGAAGCAATCTCTCTCCTCTACCAATTTCACAAATCTCTGGATTCGACTTGCCAAACTCACGGTTGGAAATGAGAAAAGGGCGAGACAGCTGGAACATCACATTCTGCTCAGCGAAATTATCAAATAAATCCCCACCGATTGGAACAAGGAGCAGGTTTCGAAATTTAGGCAGGCTTTCCTTTTGTCTCTTGGCGTATATCGCATTCCAAATCTGGAGAGACAAATCCTCATCCATGGCAGTATTCATAAAAGCATCTACAAGCGCTGATCGATAAGTTTCTGAAGTGTGAGTTGAGCGAGGTTCAGGACCTGTAGGCCATAAAGCTTCACTTGACCGAGGCCTATAGTGAAGATCGACGATAAGACTCTGAAGATGAGGGAACAGCTCCAATGCTTCATAGAGCAGCCTTTCCGCAAAGTTGCCTGTGTATCGCTCAATCGTAAGACGAAGTTCCCGGAGTTGAGGAGCCATCTTCGCAAAGATAACGATATCGTTGTTCTCAAACACTGGGTATGAATAATACATATCACGATAGTGAGATCTATTCCAAAATCGTGTTGGCTCAATGATCAAACCTTCCAATGTTTCGCCATTGTATTCGAAAATGCTGTGTTGATGTATCATGTAACCCACGAATACGGAGCATTTTAACATTTTTCAGGCGCCAAAAATCGGCATATAGTCCGCTTCACGAAAGTCTCCGGTTGGGCGTAGTCCAGATAATCGCTCATTGTCCAGACTAATAAACAGTCGCTCGAGCCTTTCTAGGCCGAGGAAAAGGTTAGTTATCCTAGACACTCTTTCAGCAAGCAGCATATCCAGGGCACAAATATGAGAAAGCGGGAAGTCCCCCCATTTCGCCAAGACAGGATCACTTGGAAAAGCCGCCAGTCATCAAAGTTAGTGAAACGGGTTGTGGCGGCGCTGGTAAAGGTTCTTCAAATGAAGATAAGAGGTCTTCCCAAGACTCGTTGCTTTTGGCATAGTCCTTTGCCATATTGCGTCTAATGTTGGGAATCCCGCCTCATTCTGCCTGATCTCTGTTCCATACTATATCTTACCATACTAGATCATCTAGTATGCGCGCAGCTTTTTGGTGTAGGTGGTTCCAACATCTAATTTCCAATCTCTCAAATTTGGGGCCATGGCAACTCGTGGGATTATTGCCTCTTGCTCCGCACGACTGCGACCTTCGCGATCAAATCAGTCAGCATACCATAAACTAATAGCGCCAAGGCATGGAGAGCGAAACAGATTGATTTCAAACGGATCTAGAGTCTTGGGAAGCGGAAACTGGCATGTTTCCCAAGCCAGGAAGGTCAAGAACGATATTTTGCGTGCTCCATATATTGAGCTGACAAGTTGAGTAGTATTGATGAATAGCTTTTAGAAGGCAGCTTGGAAAATTGTTTGCCACGGCATAGTTGATGACTTCCGACCGTTTGACGGCCTTTAGAAGCTTTACTAGCGGTTCCCAGTTGTTCTCTGCATAGTACGAGGGTTGCAAGGGTTGCAGAGTTGCATTGTCAAATGCTGGAAGACGGGTTAGTAACCGAAGACATATCGTGATATAAGAACCCCCGAGTCCGTAACATGTACATATTCACATATCAGGTGTATGAACTCCAATGGCAAGATTTCCATTCTGAGATTTCAAGTTTTGGATCGAAATGGTCCCAAGAATCATCATATTAGTAGTGGTAGAAGAATGCAGAGGCGAAGAAATAAACTAGTTAAAGTGCACACCAAAGCCGGGACCCTTATGAAGCTATGTTCTAACATGGATCCCTTTGTTTGCCTATTATTTTCTACTTTCCAGGTTCTTATGGCACAGATGATAAATGGAATAATGTCCAAGTCTCTTTTCCGCTTAGGTGAATTACCTTCAAGGGAAAATAGGCAACTATAGAATAACTCAATAGGCTTCCGACTTCGTTTATTTTGTAGTGTATGTCCTATTTGGCCTTCCGTTATCCTAACACGATGTTAATTAACGTTCAGCAGCAACCAAAATCAAGACCAGGTAGGTGTCAAAAGTGTTCAAGGGAATTGGCGCCTCCATAACGAGCGGGATATCCTGAAGCGCTTCCAGCCGCGTACCTCGAATCTACACCGTCTCCTAGACGACGTTGAATCTCCACTCGAAGCCCCAGCCATTATCCATGCGTATCTTGATGATGACTGGACAAGAGCATCTAGAAAACAAAGACTGACCAGGAAAGAAATCAAGTCAGTGACTAGGAATTTCCTCGAAGTCTGGCCGTGCTGCATGAAGATGGTGGCTATGTACGCAATTTTGGTCAGTATATCTCACTGTTTTAGTGGCTGCTAAGAGAAAGTCTACAGATATCAAGCCAACCAACATTCTAGTAAACCATGGAAGTGGGGAGAATCCGATTTTCAGAGTTAAAGTTAGCTGACTGCGGAGGACTACTGATTCTGTGTATGCACAATGTGGCATACCCACTGGGACAAGTCTGTTTCGTGCACCTGAGGTTCATCTTGAGATTGCATGGAATACTGCTGCCGATATTTGGAGTTTAGGGGTAACTGTAAGTGATTCCCGTCTCTCTATCTCACCCCTATATGTCTAACGGTACGACAGCTCATTAATCTTATATGGGGTTTTAAATTTCACATCTTCGATCCTCAAGAGCCAGAAGGTCACGAAATGTACAATACTAAGATTGTCGTTCGCCAACATCAGTGGTTCGGACCATTCCCCATTTCTTACAGGGAGATTGCTGAAGAGGATACACAAGAAGCGATTATCGGACAAAAGATTTATGCTCAAGATGATGAATTTAGGTCTACGGGACCGGCCCACTGCGAGAGAGCTTTTGAGGGATGAGTGACTGGTTCACGGAGAGCTCAGAGAGGACAGTGGGCTGGTACTCGAAGGAGGAGTGAGAGATGATGGGCCTGTAGAGAGGTGATAGTGAGCTCATGTACGTCAAATATCACCAAAGAGTCAAGCCCTTGACACATAAATTCTCGAGACTTCGTTCATCGTTGGCGAGAATTCCCGAATTGGGAAACTTGAAGAGGAACTTTGGTCATGGTGATGCTGTCTATTCTACCTCGGTACAATTGACATAGCAAATTCAGCGCCAATTTGTAATCCAACAAGAGTAAATCCTAGCGAGTCACCAATTATATTTCGTCAAATATCAAGACATGGTGTTTAGTGAACGAGTTGGTGGTTGAGTAATCATGATTACAAGGCACGAAAGTTTCCGATAGGTAAATACCGTGTAATCCAAGTAATTCAAGTAGGGAAAACCAAAGTTACCAATACACTAATTCAGGACACGGCGCCACGGCATCCGTCATGAATCTCCACACCTTTAGATTTTGATTGATCATCCACAAAACACTACGAAGTGCACAGTACGTACAGCCTCAGAAAGCATATCGATTATAAAACACCCAGCAGATCTTCGGAAAAAGAAATCCTAAGATAATGCCTCGTGCACGAACAAAATACATATGGCCGCCACCGATCCTCGCTAACGACACCGCTATACTTCCTCCTCAGCGCGCAGATGCGACTACTACTCCGACGATTACTAACGCCACCAACAGTGAACCTCGAGGGAAGAAACCGAGATTAGCAGCATCGAAACGCAGAACAACTAGTCAGCGGAATACGCCTGCTTCAGAAGACCGTGGAGTATCTCGCGCTGGGGACAACCAAGACAAGGCAGACAAAGCTGGAGAGGAAGCAGTTGAATGGGATCCTGATTCAGATACAGCACCACCGTCTGTGGAAGTTGCCATCGCAGCGTATGCGCGCATACCCATGGAGACACAAATACAGCGATATCGTGAATGGAGGCGTAAGACATTCCTTACCCTGTCTCTAGTCTTCGCGCTTGCAACCCTGTGAGACTCATCGGCTAACATCGCTGGTATAGGCTTCGGCTCAATTCACGAGGACTTTTGTATGGCGTGCCGCAAGTCCGGACCCGAAAATCTGGTTCCTTGTTTCACATGCAGTAAATCCTTCCATGATCGTTGTATACCGCGCGGTTCACTATACAACGAGAGGAGACAGTGGTTTTGCGCGGTCTGTGTCCATCGCAACTGGCATGAACAACCGCCGACCTTAACACCCCCTGCGTCGCCGTCCCCCGAACCCTTGGCGGATAATAATCAGCAGACACAAGGGAACCCGAGGAAAAGAGGCAACGCGCATCTAGCCGATCAGGAGGAAAATGCGACGTCTACAGGAAATAATTCGCAGGCCTTGTCTATACTCGCTGAAATATCGCGCTCAATGTCTCGAGGGGAGACGCGACGTGCAAATGTGCCTTCGCATCGGTTTCCAGAAGTATCTGCGCCGTATTCGCCCAATCCTTCTTCTATTACCCTACCATCTATATCCACTAGACCCGAGTTTGGTTTAACAGCACCATCTCCTTCTGCGTACGTCGGCGGTGGTGGTTCAATATTGGACTCGCATGCTCGCAAATCCAAATTCGCGACTTTATCTTCCGAGGTCGATTCCGCGCTATGGGTACTCTACCGCGAACTAGAAAGCGTAACATCGCTACGACAAAGGATCGGAGAACTTGAATCCGAAATTGTCAAACTCCGCCAGGATGTCAGTATCCGAGATAATCAACTTATCCTTTCGCGGAGGTCGATGTCGGTGCATGGTAGCCTACCCAATGGCATCTCGCAAACTGAGATTGATCGATTACGCGTTCAGGCTGCTAAGGTAGAGGAGGTCACGAGACAGACAGAGTCTTTGCGTGCCAAAAATGAGGCCTTGGAAAAAGCCTTGGAAGAGGCAAAAGCCGAATCAGCAAGTAAAGATAAGACTTTGAATGAATGGAAAGGTCGGTTAGTGAGCTTGATTGGGAATTAGGATAGCTGTTCTTCTTTCGATATTTCAGTCCCATTTGTTATGCACCTTCTGGAGTTTATGTCCCATTTTTGAATGTGTTATGGAAGATACCATTTTGTTTGAGTGCTTTGTTTGTTTCCCTTGTTGGCATTTAGCATGTTTGGACATTTCTATAAAAATCGTCGTGCTTTTTTTGGTACTCATTTATTCGTCTAGACCTTTACCTGTATATGTAGGTATAGAAAACCAGCTCAAATTTAAACTTCAAGCCCTAAGTCTATAGGAAAGAGTAATAGTCGTCAAGCAACACTAATATCGCTAAGCCTAGCAAAGTGTCAACAGAGAAGAAGCAGTTGGAAATCATGTTGAGAGCCAATAAAGCCTTGGAACACCAAAATTCTCTTAATCGAAAACTCAGCGGGTAGGGTTGGCTGTACCGTACCTTTTCTAGAAATTTTTTGAAGCCGCAGACTTTGAACCGCACCATCTAATCACACCAAAACAGTTGAAGACAACTACCACAGAATATGCGTCGAAAACGAGCTTCAATCGCAAATACCGAAAAACCGCTCAAGGAAACTATTATACCATCCGTGAATATCCTTTACAGGACTCATGATAGCAACAGTGACACTCTCGAAGGCAATAATTATGCAGAAAAAGCGGATAAGCCCACGTTACCATCAGCGTCACCTCCCGAAAACCAGGATGATGGAGGAGGGTTTTCACATTGGGTAACATCTCTAGATCTTATTCGAGAGAAGCTCTCATTTACCCCAGATGTCATGTATAATCTGAACAATTTCTTGTTGGGGAATCCGAATATGAATTCCCCGCATTTGTTCCGTGCGGATATTTTATATGACAGTGCCGGGGAACTGAAGACGCCTCGGGAGAAGGAGAGGATGATTTTGGGCAATGAGTCTTCTAGTTATAGCTCGGAATCACACCTTCCATATACAGAGGCAAAGGCAGAAGCACCGAATATTCCCGGGTTTGAGTTGAAACGCACAGTGGTCAGCGAGTTGATCCCTAGAAAACCGAAACTGGATAGATCGTTGAAACAGACTAGTCTTTATTACGAGGGTGTTTCCTCCTGCTCTTTGAGGCAAGCCGAGGATGTCGATGCTGTTGCAGTGCAGAGGGTACTGTATCTGTTTCTATCGGATCTGAAGGGTCTCAAGGATGTACCGTTCTACCATCCGCTTATCCGCGGATGGGGATACTTGTATGATTATGAAGACCATTCCTTTGCTTCGTCGTCCCGTTATGAAGAAGGAGAGACAGCTGAAGCCTCTGGTAATGGAACGCTGTCTCTTCATATTCTCCCGTTCCCGCCAGCAGAAGGCTACGATCCATATTCAGTTCAACTTGAGCGAATACTACAAAATATGTTATCGACACATATACGTCTTGCACGAAACACGCGTCCTACGGTGTTATCGACAGATACAACTCCATCTACTTCACAACACAATTCTTCCAATACAACAGGCACAAAATTCCAAGACGAAGGCTATAATCCCGATAAAGACAACATAATTCCCCGCCACATGACCCAAAACACATACTCAAGACTCAAAACCACCTATTCCCACGACCTATGTAAACGATGGGTCGAAACAACAGAACCATCGAAACATGTCTTTGAAGATCTAGCCATCACAGCATTTCTAATCGAGCTTTGGCGAAATATGTATGGAGTTATCCCAAAGGCTGAAAGGGGTGAACAAGCAGGAGAAGGAGATGCAAGTAATGGTGGTGATAGTTTTCCAGGGTTCGTCGATATAGCTTGTGGGAATGGAGTGCTTGTTTATGTGCTTCTTATGGAAGGGTATGAAGGATGGGGGTTTGATGCAAGGCAACGAAAGACGTGGTCAATTTTTCCGGAGCGGGTTCAGGATAAGCTTAGAGAGGCTGTTTATATTCCTGAGCCTTTTGTGGGGGAGTTTGTTTCGACTAGCTCGATAACGACAACGACGGCAAATAGTCAACAGCAAGAAACTGAAAATTGCGTGGACAATATTCGAATACATAATGGCATTCATTACACCACTGGAGACTTCTCAAAGGGAACGTTTGTCATATCCAACCATGCCGATGAGTTGACTGTCTGGACACCACTGCTAGCTGCACTCGCCTGCCCCGAGGACCCCTTACCATTCCTATCAATCCCATGCTGTTCACATGCCCTGTCTGGCACGAGATATCGCTATTCCCCACCAAAGAACGAGAAGAGTAGCAACATCAAGAGCAATCCTCACCAAAGCGAAGAAAATCCACAAACAGGAGACCTCAAAGCTCTCCGTACAGAGAAACAAGCAGCTAGTACATCACTACTAGGCTCCTATCCCAATTCAGTCGCCGTCCTGAATTCGATGTATGGCTCACTGACAGTGAAGACGATGAACGTCGCTAAAGAGGTTGGGTATGATGTTGAGAAGACTTTGCTTCGGATACCGAGTACTAGAAATATAGGCGTTATTGGGGGTCGAAAGAAGGGCCTTGTTCATAAAAAGCTGGGGAAAGAAGAATATAAGGAGACCGTTCGGCGGTCGATTCATGAAGTTGTTGAGAGGGAGTGTGTGATGGATGGTGGTGTTAGGGCTGCTGCTAGGATTTGGATCGAGAGGGCTTTGGGGTTGCAGAAACCGGGTAAGCGGTCGACTTAGATCGAATTTGCAAGTTATGTGTTCATAGTTAGGAGATTAAAAAAAGAAATCTAACATGTGCAAAGATCATGTCAGACGCAGTTATGCTAGCTATTCTAAATATGTACATGTCAACGATTAGCTTGGGTATAATTCATGTCACCTAAAGAGAAACAACCTCCTATTGAACTCGCACTGACTGAGCCCTGCCATTCGTAAGTGAGTGTCCGGCTTTAGCAGCTTTGATTTTTTTCATGCTCTCAATGGCATGCCGGAAATCAGTACTGTGAAAGTCCGCTGGTACATGTTCACCACTGGCAATGCATTGCACTGTAATTCCCGGTCTGTAGTGCAATCCGCTGAGCAGCTTTGGGGTGACGAGGAAATATTGACTTCCACCTCCTCCGGTAACGTCGTCGGCACCGTTGGCACTGGATGAGGTATTTCGTGGAGCGCATGCAATGTCCACCATACGTCCGTGGACCATTCTCTCGTTTCTTGGGTCCATACCCTGGTTGATCTCATCCACTACACGGAATGGTGATGCCGAAAGGGATTGCAGTGCTATCAGATAGAAAATAGTACTAACGGCACGTTCGCCTCCAGATTGTCGATGAGAGTCAAGCACTGAAAGATTCTCGGTTTCGCGAAACTTGACCTGAATCTGAATTGACCATTGATCAAAGTTGCTTCCACCGGGTTCGCCGTTTGGTCCGGGTTCGTCTTCAACCTTGTCAACCGTGACTTGTCCAGCGCATCCGATACGAGCAAAAGAATCAGAAAATGCATCTGAGATCGTCTTAACGAGAGCATCCAGCCGTGGCTCCCATTTGCCGCGAATCTCTTGGATAGCGCTCTCCAGATCATTGAGCTTCGCTTGATAGTTAGACATTTTGTCTTGTAGTTTGTCAATTGCTCTTTGACGATCTTCAAACTCTTTGACCATGCCTTCGCTAACTTCATGTGTTAGCTCGAGACGTGCTTTCTCTGAGTCAATGTCCGCCTCCAACTTGTCCATAGTCAACTCTCTGATGCTCTCGGATTCAAGAACTTCTAACATATCTGGCTCCGTACTAGCCAACTGACGGATTTTCGCTACTTCATCGCGAAGTCTGCGGCCTTCTGCCGCGGCCTCCCTCTGCTTCAAATGAGCTTCTTTGAGTTCATCCTGTTTCTGATCCAACCTCTGTCTGGTTTCCTCGTTTCGCATCCTCAGATTTTCAAAATCTGATAAGGCTTCGATGTTTCTGATTTCCGCCTGTATCAAATCATGATGTAATACTCGCAGATTCTCTACGGCATCCTGTAGGACAGTCAGTGAAGTCAGTGCCTTAAAAAAGGTGAAGTGGACGTACAGCGCAAGCAATGGCAGTCTCTGCTTTGTCAAGGGCAACCTGATCCTGTTTTGCACGAATCGCCTGAACTCTACCTCGCAAGCCCTCAAAACCTTTCTCTAAATCTCGTTTCTTGATTTGTTGTTGCCCTGGGACGTTGTTAGTAATTATTACTTGAGCTGCATTCAAGGTGTAGTCATACTGAGCTTCTCAGGAAGTGATCGATAGTTGACTAGAGCCGTCTGCTTGTCCGATTTCTCTTTTTCTAGAGCACTCTAACCAGACACAGGATCGTGTCAGTAGGAAATGTTGATGTTATGCTTTGGGAACATACCTTTTCTTTGACTTTTTCTTTGTGATCAGCACCCAGAGTAGTAAGCTCTAACTTGAAGGATTGAATGGCTTTCTCAATCTCAGCCTTTTCGGCGTCAAGCTGCGCCCTCGTGTCCAGAAGCTCCTGTTTCAATGAAACATTTATTGGTTGGTCGGTCCAAAATCTTGCTGGTCGCACTTGTCGGACCTGCGTTGACGTTGCACCCGGACCATACTCTTTTCTCCTGTTCACCTTGTAGGTTTGTTTGCCAGCAACCCAACTATTGATTGCATTGTGGCTTTCCATTCGAGAGTATTCTCGATCATTGATCTCTCGAAGAACAACTGGTGTCCTGAAAAGGAATTGCTCGTTGCAGAGCATTGCTATGACAGGTTCCGGTCCCTCAAGGTAGTCCTTGGCCCAACCATCAAACCCGAGATCACGCATCTCTTCCTCTGATATTGAAGGTTTCAAGTCACTCAATGAAGTCGTACAGTTCCTGATGCTGACATCGTGCAACTTTAACTCCACGTTCAATACCTTTTGCAACGTTCTGAAATCCTTAATACTTTGGGTGGTAAATGCGAGAAAATCGTTTTTTTGGAGCAGAGATTCGATTACGTCGGCGTATCTCGGGTCCTTAATTGAACACTCGATGAGCGCAGGTCCGTAAACTGTGTGTTCGAATTTATCTTGGTTGTCTAGAACCCATCGGTAGGCTCGGTGTGTGTCTGGCGAAAATTTTCTGAGCATGGCTTCTCGTTGACCATTTTGAGTCTCGAGATTTTGTAGCTCATTCTCCGTCTCTTGGATCCGAGTCTCTTTCTCATTCAGGCGCTCGTATATAGCTGCACGACCTTCTTTGATCTCTTCGGCTCGATGCTGGAAATCTTTGATGGCTCTTTGGCAAGCCCGCTGATGAAGAGTTAGCTAAAGTGCACAACACACTTGCACAATGCTACTTACAATTTTCTCATTATAGGCATCAATGTCAAAACCTTCCGGCTTTTCTTCAATCTGTCGGGTTATCCTGTTAATAGCTTGCTGAATCGTACTCAACTGTTGTTTGTAAGTTGCGCCTTCTTTTTTCTCTGACTCAATCTGCATCGTAAGATTTTTCATTGATTCTTCGTGTTTATCCATCCTCGTCGCAATTTGCTTTGCAGAGCTTTCTGCCTCCACGAGTCCGCGACGCTTGAACTTGACCAACTCGTCCGTCCGGGTGAAGTATTCTTGTTTTGCATTGAGTGATCTTAAAATTGGTTCTACCTCCGCTTTCAATGCCTGGAGTTCAGCTTCCACCTCCTGCTTTCTGTTTTTGATCTCTTGGTACTGCGGCACAAAAGTTTTGTATGCAGCAAGCGGACGAGCGAGCTCAAGGATCTCAATTCGTCGTTTAATCTTTGCTCTCTCCCGTACCCGCTCAACATCCGCTCTTTGCAACTCTTGTCGATTCTGGAGGTTAGAAAGGAGGTCCCGGTCGCCTTTGTTGTCAGCAAGCAATCTCTTTTGCTCTGCTCTAATGCGTTTGAGATCATCGTGCCATTCTATCATCTGTGGTCCTGCTGCAGCTCTCTGAGTGGAGTAGAGTAGCTCAACAGGAGTAAGTGCTGCGAATTCGCTAACCTTGTCTTGAGGAAGAAATTGGCATAGGTTGTCAATCTGAATAGAGAACTTTTGGGCGAGTTTCATGACTTGCTTCCTACTTGCGTCTCTGCCATCAATAGAGAAAGTGCTCTTGTTGCCTTCAAATTTGATGACCCGGCGTACGACGGGATTCTTTTTGAATGGTGGGCCCCGTGCAAGTTCTATCTCAATGATTGCCTCCTTACAGCCGTGCTTGACAAATTCGGACGCATCTTTTGCTCGTCCGAGATGCTGGGAAAACAGAAGTCAGCCTGGATACATAGCATATCTAAACGCTGCTAGCTCATACCTGCGGCCCCCAACCCAAGCCTAAACATATGGCACACACCAACGTACTCTTTCCAGTACCGTTCGGTCCAATAATCATATTCAACTGCGAACCGAAGTGGTACTCTACGTTGGTGTACGTGACAAAATCCTTCAACTTCATTCTCACGATTGCGCCAGGCTGGAAATCTTTGTAGGTAGTATAACCAGGCGGTAACGCAGATTTTGTCAGGGGAACTTTAGCAACGGATTGCTCTGTATCGTTTCCATCATCACCGTCCGCATCATCATCGACATCATTCTTTATATCAGGATCGTCAAGTCGAATACGCTTGCTGCTAGTAGAAGATTGGGATAGCGGGGTTGTTGCTCTGGTTGATCGTTCATCCTCGTACTCCTCGTCAACAACGCGTCTTCGTCGGCGCCCTTGGGGCGGCACTTGTAGTGAAGTCATCGTTTTCAGATCCTCACTCCAAGCACACAGTTTATCGAGGAGCTGATGCGTTATCTTGCGTGCATATTGAGGTAGCGGCTGAGTTCTTCGCAGATTGAGATTTGGGTCCCCACGCGACAGTAACGCGACATGCGCGACATCCATTAAAAAGGCGGTATGCGATGGCAGAACTAAGCTCCAGCTAAAGTTCAAATAAAAGTGGGTATCTCCAGACAACTTTGTTTCTTCTCCGTTTCCTGAAGACACATCAGCATTGTTTTATCTCTACTCATATAACCGCCAATATGAGAAGACCAATAGCAGCCTCAAATCGGAAGGTCTTGATGTACGTGTACACTGCTGCTGCAGTGACAATTACCATCGGCGGTTCGTTGTATGGAGCAGAGCTAGCGACAAAGCAAGAGAAGAAAAAGGTACTTTTATAACAGCAGTTTCAATCTGCGCTACTATGGAAGATTGCAAATACTTACAAGTTTTATAGTTAACTCAGAGAGACTACGAAGCTACGTTTGAGGAGAAAATTGAAGCACTGCAGACTGCACGGGGAATTCTAGTGTCGAAGAAGGCCACTGTCGAAAAGCAATTACATGAACTTGAGGAAAGAATTGAGGAAAGGGCGAGGAAGGGTATGCCCTCGACATCGAATGAATCATCGCGAGAACAGACGCCAAAATGAAAAGCATGGACTTATCGTCAAGACTGGACGAAATTTGGGAAATATCTAAGCAATGCTAGAAAGGCTCTTGCGGCCTTACGGCGGAACAGTCGGAATTTTACCTCTCTACGACAGGCTATCTCGAGGGCACTCATCAGGCACCTGACGTCACCGAGACCAGACGGATTCAGCGAATAAACAAGATCATCAATTTGAGTGTGGATCGCAGCTGTATCCCACCCGTAGCGAAAGCACTACATCGCTCGAAGCAGTACCGGGACTGCTCACATTGAAACCCAGGGATATATATCGGCACCGCTTACAGCTTCCCGATCTGCGCACAGGCTGACTCCAGCTGGAATCCCATGCAGGATCAAACCAGACAGTATATTCACAATCTATCTCTGTCTAAATAATATGCCTCTGTACACAATACGGAAGAATAAGGTTTCTCCCAAAACCAGAAGACGCTGCAAGAACAAAAAGGAAACAAAATGAAGTTACATATGTGTTTTCCAACCCGTGTGAAAATTCAGAGATATTGCCTTCCATCCATTATACCCAACCATCTAGATTTACCATATCATCTTCCAACTCCGTAGTATCCTTCTAAATCACCCTGAAAACACCCTGAAACCATTGCAGACTGAAACGCAAAAAGAAAGAAAACCGAAGGAAAAGGATGGGAATCAGTCATCAATAGTTCCCCTCGCTAAAGCGGCCAGACTAGCCTCATACCGCACCGGATTATGATCCCCCAACATCCCAGAACTAAACTTCATCTCACCAAAATACGTCTCTACATTTCGAATAAACTTCAACTGAACTCTGGTTGCAGGCCTACCCAATTGAGGGTGGCTACTTTCTCCTTCCCGAAGACCGGCTGACGACATGAACGCATTACGTTGCAACACCCGCATTGTGTCAACGATAAAAACTTCACCGGGTGGCACGAGTTTTGGCGCGATCATTTCATCACGTAGGCTCTGTAAGGTGGACCATGCCCAAGTATCTTCGCCCAGACCTTCGCCGGCGTTTATGGGGATGGGTGGTTGGTTCACGTAGAATTTGTTGAGGATGCTTTGGCGGAGACCATCCCAGACACGGGACCGAATGTGTGATTTTGAGTCGGTGGTATCCTTTTTGAATGATAGAGCCACGGCGCGGAGATCATGCAATATCCCAAGTGAGAGGCATGGGACGACGTCTTTGCCGTTAACGACTGTTGTGACGAGACCGCGAGTCGCACGGCGGAGGAACGGTGACATACACGCTGGCGGACCAAAAGCGTAGACATGTATGGGTCGGTCAGGTGGTAGCGAGAACGCCTTCGTAGCTTCTTGCTGATGACTAGCTGTCAGTAGCAGCGGTTCTGTTGCTTGTAAAGCTGAGGCTGTTACAAAGGACGGTCCAGAGGTATCTGCATTTGGTTGAGATATCATCGTCGCAAGAAGAGCGGCTACACCACCACCCAGAGAATGACCGCAAAATATTACTCCATAATCTGGAAACTCTTCAAGAGCAGCTTTGATTGTTGCCATGACTCTTTTACCACCACCCTCTAGGAGCCTTTTGGCGGATGCGTGCATGCCTTTGTGGACTTTCCAGTTCTTCCCTTGCCATTCAAGATCATCATAGTCGCATGTCATGTCTGTAAGAATATCTTCGAAGCCCCACGTTCCACGGAGAGCAAGCACAACTGCCTTTGATTCGTGGTCCAGAAAGAGATAGTGTACAAGAGGAAAACCACTCTCAGTCTCTCCCGCAGAGTTGGTGCCGCCGGCGGGATCAACGTATGAGGATAGAAGGATAGTGGATTGTGGAAGTCCAGTCATATTTGAGAAGGAACTATGCTCTATGTTTTCAGGGTCATGATATTGGATTCTCTTCTGATCATGTTGTACTCCCATCACCTTGAGCGCATTGGAACCATAGGAAGCTGATGAGAATCGACAAAACCGACGTATATTCTTGACCAAGTGGTTATGCGGGAATATGCCTGGAACTAAGCCATTCCGGTTCAAACCAATGATTGTTGATTCATCTTCATATACACTTTTTCGGGGTCGAGGTGCGAGTATCAGAGATGTCTCGGAACCAGTGGCCATAGAGTATATGCTAGGTACAAACGAACGTGACCGTCGATGAGTTTGGGGAGATCCCGGAGGTTGTAAATCGCGCTTCGAAGACTTTTGGGCATCTTCTGGGCGAGTTCGAGACATCGAGCTGCTACTGCGGATATGAGTTCGAGTATAAGCCGCAGAACCGGGACGGCTGTCGATCGAATGAATTGAATAGGAGTCGGTATGCGTAACAAAAGATTCGGTGTCCTCATCAGGGTGGAATAGTCCCGCTCTTGAGGGAGCTCGATTGGGTTGAGGCATTCTGCTCGCCGTGGGAGACGGCGTAGAACGGTACCTGGGGTATTCGCCCACCGGAATAGGTGGAAGAGATCGATTGAGACTCGCCAACGTCGGGTTGTAGAGGCCGCCCTTGCTCGACCGTGGGTGCTGGTTTTCTGATATACCAGCTGGATATTTTCTCTGAGGTCCATTTCTTGGGACTTTATTTGCCTTCGACAAAACTGAGGAACCTTTTCCTTGTGTTTTCTTCGTCGTATCCTTGCTCTTAAGAGCCGACTTTTCGCCCTGACCAACCCTCACCTTTTGCGTGATCTTCGAGAGTGATGCCTTTCCGAAAGTATTGCGAGGGGTCTCCGAGCCACTCAACGATGACGAACTCGTGATACGGCGAGGTCTTCGCCGTCCTTCATTTGCATGGTTCTCAGAGAAAATTGGCCGTGAGGCATCTTGGGATGACTCCTCTCCAGGGTTTGTTTTATCTGCATCAGTTATATCGGTGATCCTATAAGCAACGTTTTCAGTCTTCTGATTTTCATTTGCAATAGCTTCTGTCCGTAGATCTGTACTTTGCGATTTATTGAAAGTTGTCTGAAAGACAACAGTGTGCTTGGGTAGGCGCTTGGCCGCGTCTTGCGACTCCTGGTCGTGATGGAACCTCTCTTCAATCATCATTGTTCCTGGAGGTGCAGCAATTTCAGCTACGTCATCATCGAATATGTCCACTGTGATAGTACGAGCTGTTACCAACTCGGTTCTAACGGAAGCACGACTGCCTTGAGGTAGCTGACTCATGATATAGTTGCGGATGTCTTCATCTGAGAGTTGGTTGTGGACGTCCGTTGATGGATTCCATGGGTGAGCATCTTGACAATTATGAACACGCTCTAATGCATCGATTGATTGCTGGTGTACTCCAGGATCCATGAATGACGCTGGCCTCGACCTATCGCCAACAGCGTCGTTCAACATATTCTGAGCATATCCGGTTGTTTGTGTCCCGATGACATCGGCCCTCAGCCCGTTATCCAGAATGACAACATCCCATATAGTGACCTCGCCCTCTGTCTCCCGCAGGTGCCTTTCTGAATTTAATCGGCCCCAACGCTGCAACAGCGCGAAGCCTACGGATCCCACAAGCAAGTCTCCAACACCGACAACGGCATTGTCCTCGCCTTCTTCTTTCTTCGAGAATTCCCTTCGAATCAATGTGATAATCGCCGCAATCGCTCGCGAAGATTCTGTCGATCCCAATATCGAATCTAATGTATATAGCAGATTCTGAGACAAATTCGACAACGACGAAAGCGCTACTTCGGACAGGTGGAAGCCCGCTGCGGCAAAGAATGAAGTTGAAGTCACGGTTGAATGTAAAGCTGCTAACTGAAATTTGAACCATCAGCAAATGAAATATTCCAGTAGTTGAGGGCATAACTCACACTGCGCTCGAGTAAAGATTCAGCCTCCAACCTTCCGTACTCTCCGTGGCTATGTCCCGCAACATCACGCCCAGCCCTCGTCAAGATAGCCTCTACAACCACTCTACTCAATTCTAACCCCGTCAGAGTTGTCACTCTCGCACTCCCCAAAGCAGCGCCCCCAAAAAACGTCCCAATGCGCAGAGAAAGGGAAGTTGACTGCGTAATGAACGAAACGGCCGAAGCAATTGACTGAGGTAGTAGAGTAGAGGCGCTTTTGGCAGCGGAAGTAATCAGCGAATTGCTTGAGGTTTTGTCCTCCTCATGTTGTTTTTCTGAGATATTTAGTTCATCGGAAGTGTCTCGGTCCCTAGGCATGACTCAAAAGAAATCGTGCTGAAATACTATATATATGCTCATCGCGAGACCCATCCAGCACAGGTCGTCTTTGCTGTTATGTATATATGTCTGTGATGATCGAAATAAGTATTGTAAGATGTATGGCCAATTTGCCAGTGAAGTCTAGAACGAAGCCATTATCATTCTGGTTACGTCAGGCGCGTTCTCTCCTTGACATGTGATTGACCCGCAGTCGTTCAACCCGATTGATCAGTCCGTCTTCTCTCCCAACACTTTCTTTCGAGTTGAGACTTTGTGCATCTGAAACGAGGATTGAACACGCTATCGAATCATGATTGGAATTGCTCAAAACATGCGACACGTTTAAGCAAGGCCCCGATAAACATTGGATTTCACGCCCCTGACTAGCGGACAACCGCGCCATGGAAAAAGAAACTCAGACCCTTGGAAATAATCACAGTTTAGCACCAAAATCTGCTTATGCATCTTGGTATTATAAACTCATGGTACAAATACGATGTATGAACTACAGAGAAGCCTTCAGATCACCACCATACTGAACCTTCCGGAGTACTTCCCGATGACAATCGGCAATCGATGGAATCCCCGCAATAGCCATACTCAAATAAAAATCGGCCAGTAAGCCTTGCAGGACTTCTTTCGCGCCTTCCTTTCCATTGATACCATATCCATACATCACCGGCCTACCAACAAACACTGCTTTTGCGCCGAGTGCAATGGCTTTGACGATATCAGAGCCTGTGCGGATTCCGGAATCGAATAGAACAGTCATATCTTTGCCAACTGCATCGACAATTTCGGGTAAGACTTCGAGCGAGCCGATTGCTCCGTCCAGCTGTCGGCCTTTTCACTTCGCTGTGAGTATCTTGATCAATCGAGGTCTGTTACTGACTCACCTCCATGATTTGATACCACGATACCGTCACAACCATATTTCAAAGCAGTTCTCGCATCGTCCACATGTTGTATACCCTTGAGGATAAGCGGCCCATCCCAATTCTTTCGCAGAAAGGCCACATCTTCCCAGGTATGATTGACACCGAAGATACTCTGCAACCATGCCCTGGCGGCTCCAAGTGGTTCATCTTCGACTTTTGATCCGGTGTCTGCTTCAAACTTTGCACGGAATACAGGGTCTGTTAGACCAAATTCTGTCCCAATGCCTGCCAGGAAAGGTAGATATCCGGTGTCGAGATCCGCCGGACGCCTGTAGTGATATGATTAACAACGATTTCAATTTTCGGGCATAGCTCACTTACCACGCTAGAGTCCAAGTATCTAAAGTCACTACAAGTGCCTTGTATCCATTTTCCTTCGCCCTTTTCAACAGCGAAATCGTGATATCATTGTCATTCGGCCAGTACAGCTGATACCATTTTGGGACATCTCCACAACTGGCGGCTATGTCCTCGAATGATGATCCAGAAGCGGTACTCAAAATATATGGGACATCAACTTCAGAGCAGGCCTCGGCAAGGCCTGTTTCCTTATCTCGATGGGCCAGAGCTTGAACACCGATGGGCGCCATGAGGACTGGATGGGAGTATTTCTCTCCAAAGAGTTCGATTGAGGTATCAACCTCTGTCTGTTTATATATGTTGGTTTTGGCATTGAAAGTCGCTTGGCTAATAGCTTACCGTTCTCAACATCTTCGGTATTCTGTCTGCCTGTGAGCACAATCACGCCTGTCTGACTACTATAGCAGCTTTACTTACAACTTCCACTGGCGAAACGCTAAACGGTTACTATCCATAGTCGCCTTCTCTCCAGCTCCACCGGCTATGTAGCCAAAGGACTGTAAGCTCATGGTTTTGCGTGCTTGTTCCTCCAGTAGACGTGGATCGGTTGTGATGACTGGACGACCGCTGGAAAACATTCCATTGGAGTAGATGGTTTGTTGGTATTGACCGTAGTTTTCAGGCATTTTCAAAAGACTTAGTAAAAGCCAATGGATAAGTCAAAATTATAGAGCGTATATACTTGTTCTTAAAAGAGAATGTTGATCAATCTCGAACTGCGATGAGGTTCTAGAAATCGTTGCTTCACAGGGTAAAATGTATTCACATAACTCAGAATGTGTATAACTACCATAGAATATCATAAGAGCACAAAATATTGAATACGAACAGGGCAGCCCCAGCCTGGCCCCCATGTCTAACGAAAGAACCAAACCGTGATAGGAAAGTGGAGGAATGCTTAGCCTCGGCTGATCGCAGCGTTGACACCTGAAACATCAGGCATAAATTTTAGGGCCACAACGAAACAATAACTATCAGAAATAGCAAATCTTGAGATGTCACTTGAACATTTTTAAAGCTCTGTCACTGGCTTCTCTCGGTCATTTGGTGTCATGCTTGCAAACTACATGCTGCAATGCGCTACTTCCCCTTTATTAGTATCTTCTGGACCGTGCTTCTCTCAATAGTAATATACCAGAAGATATCAAACGACGCATTCTTCTACCAGAGATGCGAAGATGTATGGGTCAAAGTTTATTCTTCGCCATGGTATCCGCGAATAGAGTTTACGGACTCTCCGTACTTCCCTGGTTGGGGTACTTGGCTCCATCCTGATCGACTGGAGATACGGTTGACCATACCGGAGAGATTGAGAACAGTGCTAAAACCATCAAGACACCTGACGAAGCGCGAACTTCTGTATAAGTTAGGAGGGAATGGGCCTTGGGTACAGAAGACCACTCAGGGATCACCAGATAATCGCCCGCCGCAGTCTTGCAAAGTAGAGCAGGTGCATATGGTACGTTGAAATCATCATGACTTCGAATGAGGACATGAGATCCAACAAGCTCTCCCTGTTACTTGTTTGCTTTCTTGTTTCCTCATGTTCCTTCTTCTTTAGCTCTCTCGACACAGTGAAAGATATCCAACATATACCGCTGGAAGTCGACATCTGGACCTTGTCAAACGATTAAAAGCATTAAACACTCCCCTGAACGGGTCATTATCATTCTTTAACGAATGGAACTACTTCACAAACAATTCAGAGAATGACTTTGAGCAACTCACTTCCACGGGTCCTTATGCGGGTACATTGGGATCTTTTACAACTGGAATACGTTTTCGCACACGATATGGTCATATGTTACCAAAGTCGGGAACAAAGAAGACGACGAGACTATGGGCTAGTGATTCGAAACGTGTTATCGATACTGCAAGGTATTTTGCGGCTGGTCTGTTTGGAATCGACTGGGAGAAAGACGACAAAGCCGAGGTGGAGGTTATTCCCGAAACAATGGATCGATATACTGACACACTGACGCCGGGAGATACTTGTCTTCAATACATTGAAGATACTGTATTAGGTCACGATTGCGGCAGGAATATGTTAGAGAAATTCCAAAACGCATACATCCCGCCTATTGCGCGACGTCTGATTGATGAAGAAGGGAATGAGGCGGTTGGGGAATTTACTAATCTCGAAATCTACAGTATGCAAGAGACGTGTGGCTTTGAGACTCTAGTAAGAGGGACAAGTCCCTGGTGCGATGTCTTTACGAGCCGAGATTGGGATCATTTCGAGTATGCTAGAGATTTGATTCATTTCTATCGAGCTGGGCCTGGAAATCCGTATGCAGGGGCCATGGGGTGGTTGTGGTTGAATGCGACGTCTACATTGTTAGAAATTGGCCCTAAAGTGGGAAAAATGTTCTTCAGTTTGTATGTTATATGTCCTACCTCTACAATCACTCATTCTTTGTTCTTCATTGCTGATGTCCATACAGTGTACACGACGGCGACATCGCGCCCATGCTAACTGCACTCAACATCTTTGACGACCCCAAATATGGAAAGTATCTCCCAGTGACACGTATTGCCGAAGATCGAGTATGGCGAATGTCAACGGTCTTGCCCATGGGTGGCAGGATCAGCTTCGAACGACTCCATTGTAAAGCCAATAACGAGGGAGAAGAGTTCTTTGTAAGGATAAACATCAACGATGACATTGTACAATTACCAAACTGTCATACCGGGCCTGGATCAAGCTGTCCGCTCGACCACTTTGTGAAAATAGTGCATGAAAGAAGAGATCAGGTTGGGAAGTTTGGCGAGACTTGTGGGACAGAGGAGAAAGAAGAGACGGGGTTGACCTTCTTGAGACAGCCGGTCTATGATTCCTTGGAAGATGATGTTAGAAGTTCTTCATCAAATTTGTACTCAGTCATAAAGAGCACGGATCAAAACCGTCAAAATTGCTAGACATAGATAAATAGCCAACAAACGACTCGGGTAACGATCTAGGAGCTCCCCGCCCAATGTGTTATCTCACCCAGGCGTAGACATCAGATTGGAGATAGCTGGGAATCCCTCCACAATGTCAAACGGCCATCGAAAAACGTCATGGCGGTCCCCCAAAGAGGGGAAAGGGGAATTTGTGTAATTCAGCCACGTCGATAATCAGCCTAATGGGAAAAGAGGCTCATACAATCCCATTATCCTCGACTTCTGTACACAAAGAAGCTGCCTGTCAAATTGCCGCATGAGACCGTGCCTGGAGTGGTGGAGCTAAGCAAATGAAGGAGGAAATTGTCCATGATATGCCCGTATAAAAACTTCCCTGGGCTCAGCTGCCTAGTTCGACCAGTCAAAGGCTCGACGGATATCTTGCCTGTTTCACGAGTCAGATTCTCAAGCGGCCATCGCTACAAGCACACCAATATCAGGGTGTTGGAGCTTCGAGGTTTTTTCAGAAGATATCGTGTAGCACGTCTTCTATCAACGACAAGATGGCGGGTATTTTCGTTGCACAAAACGTGTCTCTCGATATGCATGAGCGTACGCCAGCCTCGACTCTATTGTCATGTCCTTATATATATAGAAGATCCTGCTCTATGCAAAGCAATTACTAACAACATGCTATCCGATCTCCAGACCCGAGCTCCTCGACTCAGCCGAAGAGGGCGAGATGCCAGTCCGGACTGGCTCAGTATGCATCAAGTCTGAGCCCCTGAGTGAAATCGAGATAGCAGAAGCAATCGCCGCCCGGACTGACTCGACTCCGATCAAGAGTGAGCCTGTGAGCGAGAACGGCGAGGATTCCGAGGAAATCGACAACGCTGAGTGGGAGGATGTCATGGTGCCGGAAATTCCCTCAGTGTCAATGACCAGAGACAACGACTATCAGCAGAGCACGGTCCCCGTTATCAAGAATGAGACTGATATCTTTGACCAGTCCGGTCAGTCATTACATCCGATCTGCTGTACGAACAGAACACACTGCTCAGGCGCCATGTGAGGGAGCATTCATATAGCGATATCCAAGCCCCCCTCCCACCGAGTCCTTAGTCGAAGAAGATACGGTATTCGGCCAATGTTGCCAATAGCCTCCTCTACGCCATTTTATTGACTTAGACTTTCCCGCGGTCGAGGACGTCGTCCTTCCGGTCTCTTTCTCCTCCGATGACATAGAGATGTCGGAGGGGGATGAAATCGACAAGATCCGGTATTCCGAGAACGTGGAGAGTTCTAGAGGAGGTTCAGGACATCGATTTCGATTCGATGGACAGTTCCGAAGATTTTGGACCTCCATGCCCGCCATCGAATCCAATCTACATGCCATCCCAGGTGAATTTAGAAGCTGCGAAGCTCAAGGCTGCGCAATGTGGGCGTTCTTCCGGTGCCAGAGGAGGCGTTCTTCAAACGGCCGGTCGTCACCCGGCTGCCAGTTAAAGCATGCTCAGAGAGCAGAGAGGCCTAAGGCGTGCAAGAACGTATTTGAGGTTAGCCCGAATAGGAAAGTTGGACCTTTCCTTTGACATGCGGGCGATGAGTCAGCAGCTAACCAATCAAATCAGCCGTTCCCCCAGCAGCAAATCGCCAAAACCTAACCACACCTCTCCATATCCTTCATCCTCAACACAAACACACCAAACCATCGAGCGTCGCCATAAAAAGCACAAAAATCGTTGGTTATCAAACATCAAGTCCCTTTCGAAAGCCGTGGCAACTGCATCTGCTTCCCTTCTTTCTTGTTGTACAAGTGTGGAGCTGTCTTCATCACAACTTATTTTTCTCCGCGCCCAGCCTTTTTGCTGTGTTTATTTTATTTTACCAGCTCCTCTTTTTTTTTTTTTTTTTTTTTTTCTCTCTCTCTTTACCTTTATCTGCGTCGCTCGTTTGTCTCAATTTACTTTTACTTCCACCATGGAGTACCATTTTGTTCCACAAGAAGAGCGCGCGCGCGACGATAAGGGTAATCTTTTACCATGGGGTTATGTTTACAAGGAGTAAGTGCTACTTCTCCCCACCAGACTACAGCTATAGCTAACGTCATCAGTGAGAGTCGCAATCCCCGCCGTCCTCCTGAAGAGTCTGGGCCATTTGGCCGCCGACGAAACGCTCGTTACGATCACGCCCGGTCTCGCACTCGCACGGGTACGCCAGCAAAGAAGGAGAACCCCAGCGTTGCTGAATTCAGCAGACTTTTTTCAAAACAACAAGAAGACGAGCGGACAAACAATACTTTACCCAAATCATCGTCTTCGTCGACTTTGGAAGGATCGCGGAAGGTCATTGAAAAAGTGGCAACTGAGTGCATTCTCTATGGGTACAAGAACAAGGAAACAGAGTGGAAGGTCATTGATAAGTACGAACGTATCTCACAAGGCATGATATGTGAGGATTACCCACGCAATGACCCTGCTGTTTCCAACAAGTACTCCCAGCTACTCAGTGGTGGTGATGTCGTCATACGTGCAAACCTCTCTGCAGACGCCAATCGCAAGTCGAAGCGATATGCTGGCGGTCTTCACTGGATCAAAGTCACGTTCGACTCTACAATTGCCGCCGACCGTGCTTGCTTCTTCTCCCCGCAGGAAATTGATGGACACCTTGTATTTTGCGAGCTTTATCATGGGCAAGGTCCCGCCGAGGATATTCCTATCCCCAAAGAGTCGGCTGAAGCCACTTGTACTCGCTCCAAGGCCCATCGCACCCTTACCTCTTCCCGTTCCACGGCATTTCTTTCAGATATTGAACCTGAGTGCTCGACGCTCCCTCGGTCGTTTGGTATGGGAAATCTTGCGGCGATTAAGGATATCGACGAAGGCAACTCTCAGTTGTCGACTCCCACTGCCAGCTCAGCTACAGCAACTGCTGTAGCAGCTGATCCTCCTTCCTCTCTGCGTCAACGCACCATCCAAGATACCCAATTGGAACAGAAACCAGAGTCAGAATTCATGACTCACATGCCCAACGTTCGCCGAGCTGTACTACGTCCCATCAGCGAAGCCCTTCCCCCTCAACCCACAGTGACTGAACGTTTTTTGCGTTCTATTCCGATCTTGAGTTGGTTTACGGGTGATATCGTAGGCGATGGGCCTCAACTTGGTGACGACGGGAAATTTGACTACAGCAAGTCGTCGTTCTATTGGCGTTTCTGGTTCATGATGGACCAAGTGTTGGGCACCGATATTTGCGGATTGAAGGAGGACTCTTGAATTGGCATGCATCTAGCCTGTGGTGATTTCCGCGGCTTCAGTCTTGACATTCGACATCATATGCCCACCGTTCGTAGAACAGAGTTGGCTATGCCGTGTGGCATTGAATATCCTCAATGGATACAATATTTGTGCAGCATCTTTGCTACATCCTTTTGAGAACCGGTCTATCTATACTGTCGACTCCTGTGGTGCACTTCCATGGACATTGGTAAAGATGGATATACTATCTAATCCCGTGGTGCACTTCCACGGATCTTGATCGAGATGGATATCTATACTATTTACTTCTGTGGTGTCGATCCATGGATATTGATAGAGATAGAATTACCAGTCTCGCTACCAATACCGCTTGGTGATGCAGTGATGGACTATCGCACGATCATGTCTTCAGTTGCGAGTCGCGATACCAACTGCACACTTTTCCTCATCCTTGTATGACTTGATTTATCTTCAGATTGCTTGTCACGATTTCTTGGCGTACTTTTTTTGCATGATATGGCGTTGAATGTTGTTTCTTTCTATTACAGGTTGTATCCTAAACTGGTTGAGAGCAACAATACATACTTCATTTAGATTGACAAGTTACTTCATTGCCCATTGCTTAGCCGTGACATGAAGCGTAGGAACACCAAATTTGTCATGTCAGTTAGGGCTTAGCCGAGAGGAGCCGCAATCACTCGTAAGCCAACAACATTTCAATAATTCGATTCACAAATATTGACAGAGTATACTCAATACCCAAAGATTTATAGTAAAAATCAAATAGAGTAATACATTTATATTAACCATGCCTCCATAAACCAGTTGTAATAACACAAGAAACCGTCTCGGCTCTCTCCCTCCAATTTTTTTCCCAATTTCGCACTCCACACAAACTGCTGATTGGACGCACCAATAATATCGACCAAAACTTTCGGCCAGCCGAACGGCCAAGCTCTCACCAACAACGACTCGAACCTCACCTCTACATACACGCCTATTCATATCACCTGCCTCTTCTCGTCGAGAATTCTATCGCTGTGTGAAATCGCACACAGAGTCAGACAAATTACGAATTCCCGCCAAACGATTAAACTCGGCGATTTTTACACCACGCCGGTTTTCGCACCCCGCGCACCACCTTCTCTCGATTTACGAACGGGATAGCTATCCTTTGATTCAGAGACAAAATGGATGCTGCTAAGTTGGCTAAGTTGCAGCAGAGCGTGCGCATTGGTATGTTTCTTGATATTTTCTATATATGTTTCTATGGGGGTTTGGTTGCGTAGATTGAATATCCAGACTACACGCACGTCACATGACAAATCAATGAATTGATGTCTGCTTTTTTTTTGAGACAGGATGATGGTCGGACTCGGATGGAGTGTTCATGGGTCGTTAACACATATAGTTGCGCTTGAATGCTAACCTCTGATAATAGGGTATGTCCATCTCCCTCGGAATACATCAACATTCGCCCACCGAAATTATCTCGAACAGCAAAAACAGTACTAACAATATATGAATAGAGGAAAGGGTACCCCCCGCCGCAAGACCAAGCGTGTCCACAAGACCTCCACCACGGATGACAAAAAGCTCCAAACCACACTCAAGAAGATGAACGTTCAACCCATCCAGGCCATTGAGGAAGTCAACATGTTCAAGGAGGATGGAAACGTTATTCACTTTTCCAACCCTAAGGGTAACTCCCTTCCCAATTCTCAATTTATAAGTTTTCATACTAATTTTTAAAAGTCCACGCCGCCGTCCCCTCCAACACCTTCGCCATCTACGGCAACGGCGAAGAAAAGGAACTCACCGAACTCGTCCCCGGTATTCTGAACCAACTCGGTCCCGATAGCTTGGCGTCTCTCCGTAAATTGGCTGAGAGTTATCAGAGTCTGCAGAAGAAGGAGGCTGGTGAGGGTAAGGAGGATGATGATGAGGATGATATTCCGGATTTGGTGGAGGGGGAAAACTTCGAGGGTACTGTTGAGTAAATCATCGATCCAGGGTTCAAGGATTTAGGGATTCAAAAGGGAAAAGAGAATTGTTTTCTAGGTCCTAGCGGATTATAGGATCATGTGAAGGGAAATTTTTATTTTGAAGGAAATAAAAACGAATTCTTGGGCATTCGTCATGAATGCAAGTGTGTCTAGTCTGTTGAGGCGAATGATATACATAACCGTTCAATTATCCTCCTCCATGCACTTATTTACATGCTCATAATCCAAATCTCTGAACCTCCCTCTCCGTCCACTCCCACAACCTTCCCGCCAATTCCTTATCAACTACAAACCTATTCCCCTCAATCCTATTTCCCACAGGCGTATAATACCCCCCATTAACCAAATCCTCCTTCTTCCCCCCCGCCGCAGCCCACAACTGATTCAATGTCCCCGATCTCACAGACCGAAAGAGCAGTAACTTCCCCAAAGGCAGTATAGATCCTGCAAGCGCATTCGTAGCTTCCGTTCCATTGTACAAATCACTTGCTACAACACCGGGATGAACGGAAACAGAGGTTAGAGAAGGATAGCGACGAGCAAGTTCAGCGGCAAAGAGGATGTTTGCCGCTTTACTGATTGCGTAGCGTTGCCAGGTTGTTAGATCCAGTAATCTTCGAGGCGTAGAGATGAGGTCCATGAATTCCGGGGTATGTGGTGTATGGGCACTTGCGAGGCTTGAGAGGGTTATTACGCGCACATCTCGTTTTTCGTTCTTGGGCGAGAAAGATGGCGAAGCAGTCTCCAATAAAACCGGGAGTAGCAACTTTGTAAGCAAGAAATGACCAATATGATTCGTGCCGAATTGAATTTCGTGTCCCTGGGGAGTTGTGATGGCTGCTTCAGCCATGATGCCCGCATTCAAGACCAGGATATCGAGGCGCGTATTATCCCGGATGAATGTTTCTGCAGCTCGTTCTATGGATGGGAATGATGTTAGATCTAGTTGAATGAATCGTATATCCACTTCACCAGCACTACCGGCAGCAGATAATCCCGCTTTGATAGAGCGAATAGCATTTTCTGCTTTCTGCACATTTCTAGCTGCGAGATAGATTCGCGCTGGATTGTGGCGTGCTAATTGTAGGATTGTCTCCTTTCCAAGGCCAGTGTTTCCTACCCGTCCAGTTAACACGTATTCGTCTTTTCAGAGTTAGAGACATACCACCAGTAATGAAAATAACCTTCCCAGATAAATCAGGAATATCTTGCTCTGGGCGAAATCCGTATCCCATCAGACCCCATGTGAGTTCGTTCATGGTCGGCCCGACTGCAGTCCATACTTCGGCTGGGTTGCGAAGGCCATGGGCTGTGATGCCCAGCACGGCTTGGAGGTCTTGAGATAATGTTGAGCGAGGTTGGTTTGGGTCACTGGGGGTTGTGGATGTCATTCTATACACGTGTTGTATGTTTCAAGGCCGCAAAAGTGCTACGGGCTCTGCGAGGGGTGAGAATCTGTTCTTTGGATATTCTTTTGGACTAATGGTGCTTACCTTGATCTAGACAAAAATACACATATTATACGTTATACATATCAAAAAAAAATATTTGAAAATCGTGGTGGTCCAATTGATGTGATAAGTACTGAAAGTTGCAAAGAAAGATAGCGCACGCCATTGCCGCGGCAAGTTTCATTTCATTTTATCAACATCATTTCCGGAAAGAGATCAATAATCATGAAACAAGGACTTATTCGTGTATATAGTATGTCTATCGAATTATTGAAACATTTGTATAGCCTCGTATTCTACTTATTTCTGGTGTCTCCTGAAGGTATCACAGATCGAAGTCTCGAGGACGATGATCACATGCAAAATTTATCACGTAGTGTTCATGACATTTCATTATGAAATTCAGAATGCGCAATGTACTAGAGAGAGACGTTTCAAAATGTACAGTAATGAGTTCTAGGCGACTTTTATATGTTTTCTGCGCCTGAATCTGTCCAGAATTAACGCCACTAAGAGTAAAGTCAAACCGAAAATCGTTATCGTTGTGGGAAGAGAGACAGGACTCCTCGACTGTAGTCACAGTCCAGCAGATTCATCACTCGCCGTAGGTGGCAGAACCTTGGCCATAAACGTTTCCAAATCTTCAATTTCCTGCGGATCCGCAGAATGCCCAAGACCACTATACAAGTCAGCAAGACCCGACACAAACTCCACGAGCTAAAACATACCGATAACTATGAAACTCAACATCAAACCCCATCCCCTTAAGACGTTTCTGTGTCATATCACCAAACTCATACTTAACTACCGGGTCCTCATATCCATGAGCCACGAAGAACGGTGTTTTGGCATTTGGCAATTCCCCGCCTGGAGGCGAAAATTCCTTGAGTTTCGTAGAAAGTAACAAATAGCATGACAACCCAAATATTCCGCCTAGTTTATATGGCGATGTGATACCGGTAAACAAAGACATGGCACCACCTTGAGAAAAGCCACCCAGTATAATGCGAGAGGGCTCGATGCCCTTGTCGATTTCTTCTTTGATGAGGGTGTTGAAGTAGTCGCGAGATTTCAGGATTCCGGGTTCGTCTTGGTTTCGTTGGGCTTCTTCGAAGTCCATCTGTGAGAATTAGTATGTATGGCGTATAAGTGTTTGGGGAGACGTACGTCTTGGCCTAAATGAGCAATGTCGTACCAACCTGGCATTGTCATTCCCATGTTCTTCCGCGCGTCAGTTTTGTTTCGACCTAATCGATGGAAAGGGGTTGATACGTACGACTGTAATCGGAATCATAGGCGCATTAGGGAAGATAAACGAGACTTCTTCGAATTTGTTTCGGCGACGCCAGTTCTGTGCAAGTCCGACCCTGTGTGGTATGTCAGATTGTTTGGAAGTTGAAGACGACTCGAGGTTCATACCAGCCTGCTCCACTATAATCATACAAGTCAGTATCTCTCTAGGAAATGTAGTAAAGAGAAGAATGACAAACCTGTCGCCCAAACCATGCGCCATGATGACAGTCGCAGTATGCTTCTTGATAGCGGGGACAACGAAGGGAGCGCGGTACGACATTTTGTATCAAGTTCATTGACCAGAAGTAAGAGCAGTCGCAAAATGAGGAGAGGCGTCAAAGTGAATATGATAAATAGGTAAATAAGTTTGTTGATATTCAGCTCGATGACATCTTGCCGCTCTGAAGAATCGATTTCATTGGCCAATTCGGTAGAAACATATCGTAGGCGGTGAATCGACGACTTTCTCGGTCTCAATGAGCTTTACACATCCATGAAACTTCTTTCTATCTCTTTGTAAACATCCTGTGATTTCCAACAGATTTCTTTTGCCGCTATTCACCCTGTATTGCAATAATGATGCTCTTTGGACACCTCTGCCTATTCAGGCTGTTTCTGTCCGCAATCACTTATATCCTGGTTGCTGCCTCCATATGATAGTCAAGTAGATTCGGTTTAAATAGGCACCAGTGTCCATTACTTCAAATGATCTCATCCTTCTTTTTTCATATCATCCATATCAAATGATTCAAATCCCGAATTCTCGTTTTGCATGAAGCAAAATGCCGGACCCAATGCAGTTACCGCATGAACTCCGTCTCATGATAATGAACCATGCAACTGACGAAGTGGACAGGTACGAAGAGAAAAAAACCAACTACAGGATGCTCTGTAATATGTCTCTTGTTTCCAAGCGGTGGCACGCGATTCTGATTGAACAGATCTACTCATGCTGGCAGCAGTACGCTTACAATCGTAATCCCATTTCATCAATGTGGAAGTTTCTTCGCACCATATTGTCCAACAGGCAAATTGCGGATACTGTTCGAGAAATTCGATATTCGTCATTTGAGCTTAGTGGTGGGCGATATTCTCATTCATCTAAACGTCCTACTCTTTCTCGGGGTGATTATGACATGATCCAAAAAGCAATTTGCAGGGCCGGACTTGATCATCTCAAGCCCTATGTCATAGAAGCCATCAATAATGCAGACCCAAGACCTCTGCTGGCACTCCTCCTGGCAAATCTACGAAATCTACAGACCCTTCATGCATGTCTCCCAGATTCGGATGTAATTCTTGCCGAAGTCTTCCGAGAAGCAGTCAAATGCAAGCAAAACCTACGCAATGGCTTCTCTCCCCTACACAATCTTCGAGAGGTCTATCTTGACGGCATGCCTTGGGTGTGTAACGAATGTAAACGTTCTCATCATATTCATGTCACTCTTTTGTGGCCAATCTTTCAATTGCCAGCCATTCACCGGGTGTCTGTTTCTAATTTTAAACCGCACGAGGGAGCTTCACGAGCTAAATATTCAAAAGATTTTGGGTACGTTTTTGAAGCGTCCACCGTGACGGATTTGAATCTGGCCGTCGACACCAGCTCCAACCCTTGCCTTGGAACTCCGGACTCTTTTATTCTGTTTGCTTTGCCGAAGAGATTGGCCCGACTGTCAGTCTATTTGAAAGGATACAACTCTACTATCTCTAATACCGACATATGGAACGCCATACAGCCATACGAAGGGTCTATCGAGTATTTGGATATCGATCGACATGATCACTGTAGAGAAACAGATAATTCGAAACTTGGTTCTATGCGAGGATTCAAGCGCCTGGAGCGCCTTTATATTCAACCCAGACTTCTCAATGACAAAGATAGCTTGGGCGACACTCTACCTCCGAATTGTCAGTCACTGAATTTCTACTTTGATGGCAGGTTCAGCTTCAGCAAAACTTTCATTCAGCAATTGCAGGATTTCATACCGAGTACACATCTACATGTTCCAAATCTATGGCATATTGTTCTGGATAGATCTGGCTACCTGATTTCTCGAGACTTCCTGCTCTATGATCAAATGGAGGATTCATGTACGAAGTATGGCATCAAATTTGAGGCCAAGCTTTTATCCAAGTACGGCAAAGGTCCACGACATTGGTAAAAGACTGGCTCTGTGAACGCTGATAATCACCAAGATCCAGCTTCCGCTTGACGTTTAGTTACTGAAGATTATTCATATGATAATATGATCTAATAATAACATATAAACTTCTAGATTTTAATTTTCTAACTAAATAAGCGTTTGATTATTAATTATAAGATTATTCAAGGAATATCACCATTGACATATGGAATCTTGACAGCGTGCCGACTTTTTTTTTGTGAGAAATATCTTTGTAGGATCTCGATGAAAGATCTTTATCTTAGTGTATTACCTTTGCGTGTATTGACAGCAGGATCCCAAGCATAAATAGCTTGGGAATTCCTAGAGATACATCCTGTTCTAGTAAGCAACCATTTCAATATTTCATCTCCTTCCTCTCTCCATTTTTTAGTATTCTACATAAGTAAGGGGAGGTGATACCTAGGTACAGACACTCACGTCTTTTTTCATTTTACCGAGGCCTTACAGAACATGCAATTTCTTGGCATACTAGTTCTATCAACATTCCATTTGTAAAAGCAATCCTAACGCCTAATATACCTCCATTCAAAAGCTCTAGAGTATCTATATACTTACTCATACACTAGCTTATAGCTAAGAATCTCAGCAAAAGTGATACCTAAGACTAGATATTAATAATTCGCCAAGACTTCCTCAAGAGCTTCCTTCCAAGGTTAAAGGCTTGCTTGAAGCCAGGCTCTCAGTCTTGCTCAAGAGCTTACCCAGGGCCTTCGATTCGGGGCCTAGCACATCAACTGACATATACAAGGGCTTGATTTGGCACCTCAATTCAGGTCTTAGTTTGCCAATTGGCTTGTAATCTTGCACGCACGGGGGCCTTGTAAGCTATCACGTCAGCTAGCTGATAAGCCGGCTTGAGAAGGCCGCACAGGAAAAAATTGATTTAGCTAATACGCAAGTAAGAGAGCGCCAAATCTCATATTGAATTTAAAGCGATCTGAACACCAATAAATGTGGGTTTATGGAGATTTTACGCGAGGATGAGCCTTCAATCAAGATACTTATATTGACCCGTTAGTGCTGGGTTAGGGCTTGAGTTTGGTGTTAGAAGAAGTCAAGCTTGAAGTTAGCATACCTACCCCATCTCAGCGCATAGAGATCGAAGGAATTGTCGGCTTTGGCAGCCATAATTGATTCTTTTCATACTATGTTTGCCGGAGCGCTGTATCTATTTAGTGGACCTTATACGGAAACGTTCCATATAGTTATTCTAAAGTGATCTGGGGTATGGGCTCCAAGACGGGGGAGACGGGGACTACGATTAGTGAGAATACTCGCCCCAAAAAAATCTCATCACTCCCCTACCTAGCTAATTAAGAGTCTAAACTTATTAGATAAGTTTTGTAGGCTTCTTTTATCCTCTAATACGTACTTAGGAATTTTGGACTTTGAGAGCCTTGCAAGCTTAGAGAATTGCTTCGAATTCTTTAAACCCATTGATTTCATTCATACACGCATCGACTCATCATCTAACCAACTTTTCGCCTCACGTCAAACTCTATCTATAGAAGCGCAAGACAAGCAACAAAGGCAGAACCCAAAACACCCCAGCCGGCCGTTTCCAAAGTCACAGCGGCACCAGTGTGAGTGCTGGATGCTGCGCTGGCAGTAGCGCTGGTTGAGCTAGAGCCAGAAGAAGTTGAGCTCGAAGGGGAGGCACTCCTAGGGCTACCGTCGGGATTGGAGAAGTTGGCCGTTCGTGCACCGTCAGCGCCGGAGAGAGCGGTTGCAGTGACGCCGGTGTTGTTAGCGCATTTGCTGGGGCTGTTCTTGGCGACAGATGATGAGAAGGTGATATCGGCGCACTATACCAATAAATTAGCAATGAATTATATATATCGAAACTGAAAAAGAAAGAAGAAAAGAAGAAGAGAAGAAGAAGAAGAGAAAGAAAAAAGAAAAAAGAAAAACTTACAGCGAACAAACCGCCACCGCTATCACCGTCAGTAATCACTTGTAAAGTCGCGTTCTGGCCATCTGTGAGATTGAGGGAAGAAAGCGAAATATCTGGCAAGCAGAATTCGCCGAGTCCCGTGGCAGCCAGAGTTGGGCCGAGAGTGATGTTGAAGCTTGATCCGGGATCGTTACCCAGAGCAAGGAGATAGGACACGGCTGTTTGCGTGTGGTGGAAAGTGATGTCGACGGGGATGGAGTGCGCGTCTAGGGCAATGACGGTCCGGTTGGAGACTGGAGTGTTGAAGCCTCCGCAGGGGAAGGTGGGCATGGTATCTTCATTGAAGCCGCGGGATACAGGCCAGTCGAGAGTGAAGTGGGCAGTGGCCACGGAGGCCAGGGCCAGACTGAAAAAGGGACGCATGGTGGATATATGCAATACGGTATGATGATTCAAATAGAAGGATAGAGGAGAAAAGAGTTGATGATTCCGGGACAGCCTCGAGGAAGGGCAGTTCTACTTATGAAAGGTCTCGGAGTCTATAGAAACCCACCGCCCCTCTTTTGGAAGTTACCGTCCTTCTCAGTAATGTGCTCAAGCGTTTCGGAATTATTTATTATTATTATTTATTATCATCAAGTCTTTGACTGGTCTGGCCGAAAAATAGAGCGTCTATCTCTCCGCTTTATGCCTTTATCTATCCTGCAAGGCACGTCCCATTCCGTGTGTCAAGCATGGTTAGATATCAAACTCACGTGGTTTAAAGACCGCCTCGTCATACGATTTACTCAACTCGGAATCTATACTTCTGAACTCTCTCCTCCGTTTTGCCTCTTTTCGGAGATAATAATCTGCTCATTCGTGCTCACGCTAGTCCCGAACAGGAAAACTAGGGCTATAGAACATCAGCCCGCTAGGCCCGGTGCGGCGTAGAATGCGCCGAATGTAGAGCTTAAACCTTAAACTGAACGCGATGTATCTTTTGGCTGGGGATGCACACAAAAGGTACTTTATGTATTGCTATAGCTTATAATTAAGCTAGATGTATCATATCTAATGCTCGCTCCAATGCACAATATACCGGCCCACCGCCAATTCTCCGATAAACGTGCCCGCCAATACCGACATGAAATATCCCACATTCATCGTCATGACGGCCAACATCCTGCCGCCAATTAGTACGAGTCTATACCACAAAAAGGAAAAAGGAGACTCACAGTAGATAGCTCACGCCGGCCACCACAAATGCCAAAGCCGCGCGGGGAAGATCAACACTGAATCGCCACGGCTGCGTCTCTGTCGCAACCTGACGGACCACTCGCACCGTCTCGTCCACGCCCTGGCAGGTCAAAGTCCCCGTCTTGATGGTATCTGGATCAGCTTTGTCCAAGATAGAGTCTGGTTTCTTTCCGGCCACCACCACGTATCGTCTATCGAGCGCAATGGCCAGCCATCTGCGCTCCATGGCAGCTTTGAAAGCCATCAGGCATCGTCCGATGATGGCTAGGATTATGAGAAAGATGCATGTGCCCGCGTATTGCCCGGATGTAGTCGGTGTCCAGGTTGAGGACCAGAGAGGTGTGGAGTGGCTGTTGGTAAAGACCATGGCCATGGCCATGGTCATACCAGAACTGGAGGAAGAAGTCGAACTCGCGGACATGCCTGACATGTCCATGTTGGCGGTTGTAGATATGCGATGCGATTGTATGATTCCGAGTAATCGTGTTGCAAGTATGAGCGGATTATATAGGGTTTCGTAGCCGTCGTCAGCATGAAAGAAGGTCTCACATAGAGGAAGCAAGTATACAGAAGAATAATAAAAAGAAGAAAAACGAGCATGAACAAGGTGACATGGTCTGGTGGAGCGCATTCGGCGTTTTGGGCCAGGCGGGGCACGATAGAAGATTTGAGCAGATTATTATCAACCATCCCGGCCGAAGGTCACCACCCCCCCTTCCTCCCGGGAAAGAGTGCCGCTTCTTTCTTCTTTCTCTACACTCTTTTCACTTCTTTAACGGTTGACGTTTTGTGACTCTTGAGAGTCATAACGAGTTTTTTTTGTATATATCAGAGAGTCCCTGTCTAATGAGTTGACCAGATCTCGTCAGTCGTCACCATGGACATGTCAGGCATGGATATGGGCGGTATGTCTGCCGGTGCGGGCATACCGACCTACTTCGAGTTCCAACAGTATTACTGGGCTGTTGTTGGGACAGTCATTGCTACTGCGACAGTAGCCAATGTGTTGAATAGATTTCTTGCCAAGCAACGGTCAGTCTGCAGAGACCCTATTCTCGGTCTATACTAACAAAAACCATCAGTCTCCTCGATAAATCCAAAACACCATCACAGCCAAAATCATCATTCTTCCAGGCATATGCTACCGTTACAGCCATCACCAGAGAAGTCGCCAATGCGACATTGCAGCCCGTGAAACTAGGGGGTTATACACTACACCTTGCGCCCATCGGGCCTGTGTCGCTGGTCTTGGCCAACCTCTTGACCATCCTGGTCATGATGTTTTACGGGTTCGATACCGCGAACTGGTTAAATTGGGAAAATATCGGTTACAGAGCCGGATTCATGACCATCTGCCAATTACCCTTGATTATCCTGCTGGCCGGGAAACAGAACATTATTGGACTCTTGACCGGAAGTAGTCATGAGCAACTGAACTGGTACCATAGATGGGTCTCACGGACGCTGTGGCTGTCGGCTACAATCCATATGGGCTTTTGGTTTCGGGATTACGGCAGATTTCACTATATTCTGACCATGATCAAGACCGACTACTACACGAAACATGGATTTGCAGCATGGATCATTTTGACTTTTATTTTCTTAACCTCCTTTGCACCAGTGCGTCGCTGGAATTACGAGTTTTTCGTCATTCAACATATCGTGACTATGGCTGGTTTTCTTGCTGCGACCTACCTGCATGCTCCGCAGGAAGTCAAAGTCTGGGTCTGGATACCAATCGGCTTTGTATGTTTTGATCGATTCGCCAGGATTCTCATTCTGGCTTTTGCCAATTTGTCCGCTATTCACTTTTGGTCGAAGAAGCAACGACCATTCTTTGCCAATCAGGCTACATTTACTCCGCTCGCTGGGAATGTCACCCGCATTACCGTTCGGGACCCGCTTATTACTTGGAGACCCGGACAGCATGTGTTTTTGAGTTGTCATTCAGTGGTGCCTCTACAGAGTCATCCATTCACCATCATGTCACTACCTTCCGACGATAAAATTGAGTTCCTCGTGCGTGCCGAGAAAGGTGGTACTCGACGATTCTTCCGATTTGCGACGAAACACAGCGCCTTACTAGGAGAGACGCAGTCATCAGAGAACAGCAAACGAACCGTGTTTATAGAAGGTCCGTACGGGACAGTTCGACCTCTGCGTCAGTTCGACAGTGTCGTCCTGTTTGCCGGTGGGATGGGATGTACCTACACCTTGCCGCTGATGCGTGATATTGTGCATGCATGGAAGCGAGAATCACAAAGTACTTTGCGGTTAGCTGTGACGAAGAGAGTCAAATTCGTCTGGGTGATCAAATCACGCAGTCAATTGACCTGGCTGGAACCAGAGTTGCAGTCTGTGCTGCAAGATCTAAAGAACCTCGGACTGCAAAATCCGCAGATGGACAGAGAGATCGAGATTAGCATCTACTTAACATGCGATGAAGCGTTAGAAAAGTCTACACGGACCGCAGCCCCGACACAGCAACGCGGTTATACCGAGATCTCAAGAAATGACGACATCGACGAGAAGAAAGCCCTCGAAGCAGAAAACGTCGTCGTTAGATCCATCTCATCAACATCAGAGTCTTCACAAGCAAACCAGACGACAGGCTGCGGCGTCACGAGGAAGTGCTGCTGCACCATGACCATTGAAAACGAAGATGATGTCGCATTCGTACAGAAATGCACATGTTCCGGCAAAGCAGCCACCACAACACCCTCTTCGTCGGCAACTCCATTAGTAGACATGAAAGGATTTAAGAGTATGACTGGACGACCACATCCCCGGTCTATTATCCATCATGTCCTGGAGCACGCTGAAGGTGAGAGTGCGGTGGTGGTCTGTGGACCGCGAGGACTAGCTGCTGATGTGCGACATAGTGTGGTGTCGTTGAGTGATGAGCGAGCTGTGCATAAGGGTACGGGTGCACAGGGGATATATCTTCATGTTGAGAATTTTGGATGGTAGCTGTATATAATAATGAGTCATGCCAATACTATATAAGATATAAAAATTAAAATATGAAAAATGAAAGATGCGAAACAAATTGTAGCTGTAGTGTTGATGATGATTTATTACGCCCGGAGGGACTAACCCTATAGGGCACTAGTGCTCTAGATATATACAATTCATGCGTTAGACCTCTCCTCCTACAAGCCCCTGCTTTTCCTGCTTCAACATAATTATCTTGGTATCTAGAGTTAAGACTTCCTTGGCCTATGGTTCCTAACATCTTATATGTTAAAAAGAATTAATAGACCAGCTTAAAGGCTGTCTTCTTTAAGTGTGCAGCGTCCTATCCTTAGCGGCTGCAGCGGTGTCTATCATATGTGAGGGTAGGAATAGTTAGTTAGTGCTGGCTTTGCTATGATTAACTTAGTTCCTATTCCTGCTCTGTGCCAAGTCTTCCTATTGATATTGCATATCTAATTGTCGTTCATACCACTCTAATATCTAGTTGCCATCGCTCGGGATCAGATTGTGCCTTTCCTCCAAGATAGAAAGATAGACTCCCTCTTCTCATTTCTGTACACTGTAGCATGCCTTCTCTTATTCCTGCCCACTTTGTGCAGTAAAATAGAAAGTGCTTTATAGTCTTGCTTGCCTGGCCACAAGCACAGAGATCTGACTCTATGGCTCCTATCCTATTCAGGTAGTTGTTGAGCCTAGTCATTCCTGTCCAGAGTTACACTAGAACTGCAGCTTCTTTCTGCTTCAGCCCATTATATAAACTATTGGTATACTTTCCTGGCAACGCTGAGTAAATGGTCTTTGAGTATTTATCTACTCCATCTGGAAGGGCTCTCTTATATTGTTGTTTGGCAATAGCAAGTCTCACTACAGTAGATTTAGCCTAGTACAATTACTTTTCTGATTCACATCCTTCTCTTGTTAATCTTAAGTGGCCATTTTCACCTTCAATCTTAATACAGAATTATTATATGCTGGGATCCAAAGTAGACTAATCACATTTTCCCTTCCCCGAAGAAGCTGGGCCATCGTATATATCTGTTAAATCACGCTTTGGCCAGACTATTAATATAGTTATCTAATAGCAGCTAATGCTAATTAATTGCTGCTGAGGATGGTCACTTGCCTATTGAAGACTCATAGCAGAATATATGTTAATCCTGCAGCTATTGCTTCTAGCTCAGCTATATATAGGTTCTGCTCTATTTGACTTAATAGTGTTCAATCATTCTCATGCTGCGTGATTACAAACCCAAAAGTGTATAACCGGCGTTCGTCCCATTGAGATAATGGTATGTGCCCGAATAACTTTCATAAAATGTTCTTATATGAGAGGTGAAGAGCATTGTACTTTCACCAAAGCGCTTCAAGATATGTTGACGACCCTAACCCCAACCTTGTATTTGTTCGGCATCATGATTTGCCAAATACTTCGTCGGGACCTAGTCCAAATATAAAAATCCCGAGCAACAGCTTTGTTTCTGACCGAAACTGTAAAGAGGTTTTCTCTATTCTCGTGGTGGCTCTTCAATTCATTTCGTGGAGATCAGATATTCTCTTCTATCGCAGTCCTATTCTAATGCCTCGATTACAACTACGACTGGGCTCTTTGAGCTCCGCCAGACGACTGTTTACCGAAGCTCAAATTCACTTCGTCAAGTCGATACAGGATGTGGATACGAGAGAACCTTCTCGCCTCTTCGGGCCATTAGAGATGAGAGTCGCGAGGCAATTAAGGAATCTACGATAAGCTTGGAGACGTTGAACGGAGCACTAACTAAGGAGGAAGTGGTCGGTCGCAGAAAGAGAATACAGCGCTGGACTAGACCTCTCGAAGATAGAGATGATGGCCATGTCGAGAGCAACCAATGGGATGAAAACGCTTGGGATCTGCTTCAAGGACAGCTGGGAGACTTTTCGTCGTTCAAAGTTGTAGCTGATTGCGATGATGTTGGTTTCCCGTTTTGGCGCACAGCTATCCGGCCCTGAACGATGTATTTACCCAACAGTGAAAACTTTTCATTAGGGTCATGGATGGGCTCTAAATTGCTCACCACCAAGCATTTTCATGTTCGTTGGTGAAATTGTTGCTCTCAGTTGTTCGCTATCACGACGCCACGGGCAGACATTTCAGCCGATCATCATCATGGTTGATCTGCCATATGCCCACCCTTCCCCATTGGTGCATAATGGCAGTGAATCTCACTGTCTCAACAGCTACTATGATATGATGCCCTCTTTATCATTACATCCACCTTCTCAATGCTCCCAGTTCTCCTACTTCCTTCCTCGTTGCTCTTGGATACTATATTCTCAGATGTCCGACGCGCATCGTTCATTTCACCCCCTGAATTGACAATGGATGGCTAAGTTCGCGCCAACTTTGTGGTTCATGTCTCGTTTACTTTCAGACGGCTGGCCAAACGAACTGAACAAGACATCAGGGTGGGTATGAATATTTGCAAAACCAAAGTTCTAACCAGAACTCCTCTGAACTTCGCTTACCTGGGAATTTGGGTGTCTGGTCCACAACCCATAAACCTTAACAACAGCATGATCAACCAACAGGTTCCCAAGAGGGGAAATGATCTTAACGGTCTCACGCAGCACGCACACATTCATGAGACAGACGGCTTGATTTTGAGCCAGTTGCTGAAGAAAGGCCAAAGCCTGGTCAAATCCATTTAAGGTTAAGTAGCTTGAAACCCCGTTCCCCAGGATTACTGGGGCCATACTAACCTTTGATACGTCTGAGTCTGGCTGAGAGATGGCGGTATCGTGGAACACTCCGTGGACGACTTCTGCCCCTGCTGAGAGAGCACTGGTGATTATTTCAGTCGCCCGCGCCTTTGAAGCCATGCTGACCAAGGCCCAGAGTTGTGCAAAGGAATTCTCGGTGAGCAGCCTTTTTACTGTGCTCTTGAAGTTGTCCGCAATAGCTGAGTGTGAGATGATGCGATCAGTCGCCATGCAAGTTTGTCCTGACTGTAGGAAAAGTTAGCTCAATAGATTCCCGCTAAAATTTCAACTTACATTAAGAAATGCACCCATCAGGACAACCCAGGCAGCAATCTCCATATTGGCATCCTCGCAGACAATCGCACTGTTCTTGCCTCCTAATTCCATCAGACACGGCTTAAGATGCTGTCCACAAAAGGAAGCAACTTTTCGACCAACAGCTGTACTGCCAGTGAAATTGACCTTCCGAATTGCCGGATGCTCTATCATGCTCGGGACCACAGCAGCTGCATCTTCGGCCCGAGTCGAGATCAAGTTAAAGCAACCCAGCAGAAAGCCCTGCATCAAAAAAGGCACGTGGTATAACGTGGTAGCAGCGAGGCGTATATTCAGATGACCTGATTACAGTTGTGTTTCCTCCTGCCAGAGCAGACGCTGAAGCACGGACACCGAATACATATGGCGCATTCCCAGATCTGGTTACTATTATCACGAATCGACCCCCTTTTTTTTTTCCTGGCGTTCTTACCAAGGAACTATACCCAAGATCGCTCCCATGGGTTCTCGATGTACGATCGCGCTCTGCCCTTCTGTTTCAACAATTGGAACGCTACCACAGATAGAAGTAACCCTAGAAGCAATATCACGCAACATGCGAATTGCCAGCGGAACGATAATCCAGTCGAAGAAGGGACATCGGATTCCATCTCTGTCCGCATGAATTCACCATTCTCCTCGAGTCGTGATTCTAGTATATCAGCAGCTTTGAACAGTATATCTCTCCTAAAAATTGGCTTTGTGTTAGACCACGCTGGAAATGCTTTCTGAACGGTTTCCACAGCGCGAACGGCATCAGCGGGGGTCGCGGATGCAACTGTCCAGCAGACTTTGTTCGTGTAAGGACTGACAACCTTGAAGGACTTTTGACCAGGCTCTTCGCGGCTATCGATGATTAGGGGCACATGAAGGGGAGCGGTGCCGGTCGTTTGGTAGACATGATAGTCGTGATTGGAAGATTTGATGAAGATAATGAAAAATGAGGGCGGTTTCGAGTTATATACCTCAAAGTGCACGTACCGTCTTACATCATATAACAATAAGAGAGTTATCTCAGCAATTCTCAGGTTTTCCTGAATCAGGACCATACCTGCAGAAAGACTCCGTGGGTGACTGAGATAGAGAGGTAGGTAGATTTACCAAAGACAAAGAACGGATTGTAAGTTACTGCGTACAGAATGGTATGAGCTTTACACATGCGTAGTTTTATATAAGTGATGAATACCATATACTCCATTGCCCTCTACTGTCTACTCTTCATTCTCAATCTTGAATAAGCCTAACGAGATGATTTATCAACAGGTGAATTGATACAGTGTCATAGATGCATAGCATGCTATCTGTAATATTCTGAACACCTTCCGAGGTTTTACCATATACTGGATATAGCTAAATAATCCCCGTATCAGAGGAATTAGCCCACTGCTCTGTGCCATCATCCTACCGATGGTGTGAGATCTTTGCTAATTGGCATGCATTATATTCCCTTCAATTGTTGCGTCTCTAGACTCAACTTTCCGTTTGGGTTGGCATAGCTGTATGGCTCAGTGTGGTGGGTATATAAACCATCGCAAAGAACTCATCATTCTTCTCCAAGAGTACAACTTTGATTTCAGACCTCAGACTTGATATTTATTTCTTTTCTACGTTACCCCAAGTCGACCTATCTGAAGACAAGAGGGAAAATGTTCTACTCAAAATACTTTGCTTCCATTGTCCTCCTCCTGGGAACAAGCCTCGCTGCACCACTCCGTATAGTATCTCTTTAGCTAAACTTTGAAGGCAGCAAAACTGACGTGACTATTAGCAGAGCCAGACCGCAGGACTACTGTTATAACCATAGGAACGGGTGACTGGATAGCATTGGCGTCTCTCATATTAATCTCTGCCATGCTCATCGAGCTGATTATCTGTACCCTCATCTCATCTCCTCCTACATCATAATTCAGTTTATCTGATGCGATATATAGGGGCAGCAATCGGAAACAGTGGAAAGCACCTCAAGGATCTGGATATTGAAGAAATCATAAAGTTCTACGAGGTTTGTTATGGATATAACAACAACTGATGCCTCATTAAACTCATTTGGATCACATATCTTTCCTCGTTAACGAGTCCACTTATGCAGTGGCAAGCCCGCTTGTCAAGCTGGCCATTATATGTTTCTATCCCTGCTTGTTCATCAACTCTGGGTTCCGCACTGTTGTCAATACATTATTCATCTTGTGCATAATATGGGCAGCTGTGACTATACTGGGTTTCGCCCTTCGGTGTCGGCCACTTACCCAACAGTGGGATATGACGGTTTTCGGTACATGTGATGGTCAAATTGCATTTATTGAATCCATTCAAGGGATTGATATCTCCCTCGACGCTTCCATTTTCGCCATGCCTTGGCCCATGATTTGGAAGCTGCACCGCTCTTGGCAAGATAAGATTGGGCTTTCCGGTATATTCCTGCTCGGTGAATTGTAAGGTTTCCTGTTTTTGTTTCAATTACTCAATATATCTGGACTGATCATCAATGGTAGAACAGCGTTGTTGGTGCCAGTATCTACCCACGATTCGGGGTCTTTCCATCTTCAACGCCAAAGAAAGAAGCTCCGAGCCCTATCCTAAACCGAAAACGTTCGGCAGTTGGCGAGAAGCACTGTTTGAAGGTGACAGATCTCAATTAAACACTATTGGGCAATACCATGAGATGAATAGTTCTTGTGCATACAGCGTTAAGTCGGCTAGGGGTCCGCATGGAATCATAGGCAATCGCCATATACAAGTCAGCACTTCCATCGGAGTAGTTTAAGTGCATTTAGGCGAGAAGAAGGAAGAATATGATATTGTATATGCCAGCGAGTCACTAAGCTGTTGATGATGCACGTGAGCCAGCTCGGAGCTCCACCATGACGTACTCCGGCTTATCCTCGTCGTCCTCAAAAAACTCATCAAAACACTCAAACCTCAAACAACCACCAAACAACCGCCAAAATGTTCAGAATCGTACGTCCCTTCCACCCCAATTGACTCCTCAATCCGCCCAATGAAACTAATAAATACAGCACAAAACCCTCGATATAATAACCCTCTTCCACAAACCCTCCCTCCCCTCCTCAACACGCGTTCTCAACGTCCTCCGCACCGCAAGCGCAAACGCCTCCGAAGCCTCAAACGCAACCTTGGACCAAGCCAGCGACCCGTCTTCCTCTCCAACACCATCCGGCAGCTCATCCTCATCAGTGGCAGATGGCCCGCTAAGAGACGACTTCGAAATCGAAGTAACCGAATCCCTACCTACGAAGGATCAATTAAGTACGATTATTGATTATTTAGCAGCAAAGGGAGTGAAGCCGGGGGCTGCTGTGCAGGGGGCTGTGGGGAAGGAGGATGCGTTGAGGAAGTTGAGTGAGAGTGGGTTTAGGAGGCCTATTGTATGTTCCCTTCCTTTCCGTTTAGGTGTTCGGATGGGATTGACTGATTGACTGACTGGGATAGGTGGTTGACTGGAGCAACGGGAAAGCTGTGATAGGGGACAACGAATCGGAGATTTTACGTCTTTTGAGAAAGGGGGATGAATCGATTTAGTCTCTTCTGTATATCTGCGAGGTTGGATTACTCTAACAAGACAGTGGACGTTGTTTATTGGATATGATGCGTGTATACTACTTCAATCCCATTCCATTCTCTCATTATCTAGTCATCAGCTGAATTCATAGCATACTACGAACATGTATTTTCCCCTTCGATTTCTTAGGTTTGTTGTTGTTAGTCAGAACGAAGTCGAGTTTCCGCGCGAAGTTTTGTAGTGCTTCCTGCAATTCTTGTCTTGCGCCGTCCTCGTCGAACTCGACTGTCATACGTCTCGAGTCGGGCTTCAGCATATCATGTCTATGCTGGTCATGCTGGACGTGCGTAACGTCTCCGGGTATAAAGTGCAATTCCCCGCTGGACGGGTCACTGATGACGACGGGTTTGTTGGTGATGATAGTTGTATTAGTGTCTTTATCGAATAGACGGCCATGGTTCTTTTCGGTGGATGGATGCGAGAGGATATTTCCTGGCATTTGTTGATGATGTTCTCCCGGATGAGCCATGTCGGATTCTGAGCTCTAACGGACAGGTTATGTCTTGATGTAAGATGAACTGGCTTGATTGCTCGACGTATATGCAAAAGAATAATCGAAGATCAGGAACAGGTAAATACGTGTAATAGATGAGAATTAGGTTTATCGTTCCTGGCTGACGTAGACGATCGGATTTGATGTCCGCCAAAAACATCTCAGAAATCCATAATGAATCAGAAGTATCATATCATTGATTGTACTCTAAAATCATACTCATACAGTGGAATAAGAAACGCATCCCAGTATCAAACACAATTATCGAAGTAAAAGAAAGGCCCGCAAAACAGTGTGGTCAATAACAAAAACGGTTCATGCCGAACGATTAAGATAATGCCGAAGAATAAAACAGCGTTAATCAAGCCTGCTCAATCAACATACTAAAAGATCGTCCCAAATGTGCCCTCTGTCAGAATAGACTTCCGAGGACTGCCTCGACCGTCTTCCACGGCTGGTTTGCGATGTCTACTCAAGTTAGTATGGACCTCACTCGTACAGTCAAGATGCATACCTAAAAGTAAATCCAACAAACAACCCTTTGCCCATTTGCTCCTCTCGGTCTGCCATCTCCTCCAACTGCCGCTGCTTGTCATGCACTTCCTTGTACTTCGCCATGTCGGCCTCATTGCTAAAGTCATCGAAATAGCCTGCATCGGTTTCCGAGTCCAGCTCCGGAACAAACGGCGCGTTGCGCTCTCGCAACTTGTTGAAATCAACCTCGGCAAAGTATTCATGGTCGTGAATCTGTTGAATGTTCTTGAATCGCGTCTCCTTCGCTGCCACCAAGCGTGTGATCAAGTCCCAAGTTCGACGAGATAGGAAATAGTTCGGATCCTCATACTGCGGTTTCCGTAACACCTTCTGCCAGCGCTTCAGATTCTGCCATGTCTCGTCCACAGTAGCACCAGCAAACGGCGGATATCCGGCCAACGCTTCAAACAGCATGCATCCCAAACTCCAGTAATCAACAGTGAAATCATAGTCCTCGCCTTTCAACACCTCAGGCGCCATGTAGTCGGGAGATCCAACTATGGAGTTGGCATAGTTGACCTCGCGTTCTCGAAGAGACCGATATCCTTCACGTCGCTCCGCTGCCGTTCGCTGTTCCATTGGTCGTCCAAACGGAACTGGTGTATTGCCGACTTCCTCTAATTTGATGCGCATTGATTCAATCTTTCCAGGGTTCAGCATACCCGCAGCTAGACCAAAATCAGTCAACTTGACATGACCAGTGCTGTCGATCAAGAAATTCTCCGGCTTCAAGTCCCGATGGATATAGCCCAGGTTGTGCAATGCATCGACGCAGCTAAACATCTCCGCAATGTAAAAACGGGCGTGACGGTTGTGTAAGACGCCGGTGTTGTTGAGTAGGGTCCGGAAATCACCACCTGGGACGTATTCCATGGCGAGATAGATCTGTTGGTCGTCTTGGAAAGCGTACAAAAGCTTCACCAGCCAATCGCTCTTGGCGGCGGTCAAGATATCACGCTCGGTCAAAATATGTCGAATCTCATCGAGCTTAAAGAGCAGCTTCTTGCTCATTATCTTCAAAGCGCACACTTCACGGGTATCTTTCTTCTGTGCCAGATACACCTGTCCATATCCACCTTGACCGACTTGAGTAAGAATATGAAAGTCACCCTGTCGCAGACGGGTGCGTCGTTTACGCAAATTGGCTCGTTCGCGACCGAGGTATTTCTGAAGTGCAGGCTCGTATTCTTCGACCGGAGTCTCTGGAGGTGCAGGGTAGGCGGCCTTGAATTGGTTGTATCGGGTTTGGCGATTGTGTACGTAGCTGAGTATGTCAAAGTAGTGGTCCAGGAAATCTATACTGTTATTAGTCACAGTCAAATGAAGGATGAGGGTCAACATACAAAGCTGGGTCACATTAGCCAGCCGCTTGACCTTTGGCAACTGAAGCTTCTCAAGTTCCTCCGCTGTCAAACCAATGCGTGTCTGATTTTGGGCCCTCCGTACACTCTCCATATTATCGCGCTGTTGGTATTGCTCAAGTCTAGAGACAGCAGCTGAATTGACATTGAGTCCCAGCTCTTTCCCCAAACGGGGCACGCTTGGGGGGGCATTTTCCTTATTCGATCGGCGTGTCGGGCTGCCTGGAGTCTGTTGGTAGGCATCTTGATGAATAACACTTCCATTGAAGTCTTCCAGTACAGACAACCCCTTGGCAGGAGAGCTAGGGGTGCCGAACCCCGATTTTGTTGGAGAAGATGGGGCTAATTTCATTGCTTTCTCGAAAACTCCAGGCAGATTCAAGGCACCAGGGGGCATTCTATTCTTGCTGGGGCTTCCGGTCGGCGTTTGCACTGGGCTTGTAAATTCATTTTGGCTGTGGGTGGGCGTGGAGGGTCGGTCGTAGTTCTCCTGACTAGCGCGTGTATGGAGAAGCGGCGGGGGGATAGGGAGGTTAAGAGGATTTGGTCGTGTAGGGGAGCCTGAAGTGAAGTTCGAACCGGCCATATTGTAAGAATGTTTTATCGTGGTGGTGAATTGTTTTGTCGCGCAAATGGCGACTGTGGAGTGTATCAGATCAAATGGCGGGGGGCGAGGAGCATGTGTTTACCGTTGATCAACACAATACTTTCATAAGACTCTCAATCAACAGTCAATTTGGACGAAGCGTTGCAAGGAAGAGAGAGGATGAAGAGGGACAGACTTCAGCTGATGATTGTGTAGAAGTAGGAGAAAAGTAGACAAGGGGGAAGAAGAGAGGGATGTATGAAGGGAGTGAAACTGACTGATCTCATCGGGTGGGGATCTCCATCTGGCAGGAGCAGCCCTCGACCAAGGAACGGCCAGCGGGAAGCCGCCCAGCTGTGCCTGAGTGCCTGAGGCGCCCGATCCAGATATCTGGTTGCCGGGGAAACAATCGGAGCATCACCGAACAATTCAGCCAGCCCTGTGCCTTGTGGATATTATTTCTTGCTGATTTGCATATATTAATTTAGGGATTGATGAGCTGAGATCTATTCAGCTGTCTTAGATTCATTGACAAGTACAAATGCAGTCATACATCTACTATGTACGAAGGAATACACAATTGTGTACCAAACATGGCTTACAGCACTCTAAACAACCCACACACCAGGATTACGATCGCTTATTCTGACGCACATCATTGCTCTGAAAGTTGAGAAATGCAGACTAGCAAAAGTTAAATATTGATTTCATACTCCATAAACATCACCTGCAGAAAACCCACCCCATAGCGCCAGCTGGACTCGGGGTCACCGTATAGTGGAGCTATCAACAAAAGCTATTGTGCAGGATCTGAAGGATCTCATAATCGGGAAATAATTCCTCTATCAGCACCAGACCCCAAGGATTAGACAAAGCTTCGATATCCATTCCTTTGTCATTCGCCATGACATGAATGGAAACAATGCATCATTATTCATAAGCTCATCCCACCACTTAAGCAGCACCTTCCTTTCTCTGGCCGGTCTATATCAATGAATTATCAGCATCTTTATCCCTTTAAGAAAACCAGGTTAAGGAGAACTTACGTAAAAAGCCAAGCCATAAGACGGAGTGGTAAAAGTAATCTTCGATCCCTTAGGGAAATAAAAAACATCACCGGGCTTAGCAGTGACTTTCTGTCCCGTCTCGTCCGAGATCTCAAATTCGCCTTCGAGAATAATCTTCATTTCATGGTAGGTGTACTCGTAGACGAGGGGGGTTCCCTTTTCCAGGCGGTAGAAACCGCAGGAGACCGGATGTTCGGCATCGTTCTTTTCACTGTAGACGAAGACATGTTAGTAAGAGACAAAGAGATGTATTGGATCCAATGCTTCTATTCGTACCTGCTGGAAATATCGCCCAAGAAAGCATTGTCATTTGCAATCAAGGGAGGCTTAAAGGTGCTCTGAGCCTTTTCATAATAAGTCATTCCAACCGGAGCCATTTTTGCGTCTTTTGCGGTTGTTGTAATGCTCTTCTTGCTGCCAGACACACGACTCAAAATGCTTCCCATTATATCTTTAAAAACGATTCTGATGAGGAACTTATATCTATATATTCGTTTTACTGCTGAAGATTCGATTAAAGAACAGAGGAACAGCCTTGGTATTATGGGGACATTCTCCACGCAATCGAAATAGGAAACCTGATCCTTTTAGATTTTTACCATATTCTTGACAGAGTACCAGTAGTTGAGTAATACAGAAGCTATCAATTGGAAGAGAATGCACATATCCCGACATGTGTCAACCAAGGGGTGGGTTCCTTTACTCCAAATCGTGTAGCTCTTGTCGAAATCGAATAGATTTGGATGACCAATCAGTTCTATTGGATTGGAAGATAAGAGATTCGATAATAGATGAGCATGTTCCTCTACCCCAATCCTCTTTCTGTGCGTACGTACATGCGGAGAAACTTGCGTGTATGAGGAGATATCTACTCAGCTGTGTCACATTATTCTCAGCTTTGATTTTACGTATTGCAGTTTTATATCCTCATCCCATCCTCTATCAAGGAAGTAATCATATAATAAATGACCTTAATAGATAGTTTTCAAACCGCTTATTATCTATGTAAGCAATATACCTGATTACATATCATTAATCAAATAACCAAATCTACATCTAGAGCGCGAAGAATAACCCATCCCCTCTTCCCCTCACCAGATAATTCAACAAACCACAAACCCCATTATAACGACAATCTCAGATAACCATACTACACTCAGGTATCCCTTTCGATACTTAAAACTGACTGATTCGTGCCCACACGTCCTTGGACACTGAAAAGGGAACTTATGGGAACATTTTTCCTATTTAGGAAAGAAAATGGTTCTCACAGTGAACTTTGTCCCGATTCGGTCTAGTGTGGTCCGTTTGCCCTAATCTCTGGGTCTTCGAGTTTGATTCAACTGTGGTACAACTGGCCGTTGATATCGATCCATGGTTTTCGCTTATCGGTGAGATTTGGCTATAATTGTTTGAGGGAATGTGGTTGTATGTTCTAGAAATGATTGTCAATTGCTCTGATAACTGGACAGCTACCTATAAATTCTGTTTCCAGATTCTGAGACATAAGAATGATTCATGGAAGTTGTGAGGCAGTTATATCAAGCATGTATCATTTCTAGAGGCTCCGCATTCATCATACATAGAAAATGAAGTAATAATATTTCCCTTAACGGAAGACTACTATGTCGCCAACAGTATCCTCGAACGTGTTTGACATCTTTTTCCAAGGTTCTAAGATGTAGTCATAACGTCGACCTGCCTCAGAATATCTCCACGGATGCAATAGTACATTTCGAGTAGAGTATGTTTTCCCAATATCGCACTGTATTCCACATGTCTGGTACCTATTTATACTATTTCAGTAGTATTATAGCTACCTTTACTACCAAATACTGCTACGTCGAGTCTAGAATCAAATCACATTCTCCCAAGGTAACCTGGCCTTTCCCCAATAGCGCAGCTCACCCAACAATAGGTAACCCGTAACCAGTAAACTTAATCACTCACCCACGCACCTCATGCCATCCTTCATAGGCAAAAATGTATTGACGCAAACCTTCTCTTTGACCACAGAAATTCCCCGTCTAGCGCGGCTAAGCGTAGAAAAGTAAGTACAGGCGAATTGCGTGATATCATTTTCGACTGTTGAGGATCTATCTTTATGACCCCGCCTTCAGTCTTTGTCGACTTTCAATCTCGTTGTCTTATTTAGTTGACAGGTATCAAGGATTGGTACGTTTATATACGCTCATGTATTTTCTCTGGTCAGTTTTTGAAATGCTAACGTGTCTCACTTGACAGCCAGATTTCGTCCCCTCCACCGCCGAGGCGGTCTCCAGGTATTTCCATTCTTAAATCCTACAATACTCCCGAAAACAGGAACGTGTGTATTTACGATCATCAAAGATATCCAATTTATATAACAACAAAAACACACAAAGGATATTTCTGAACCATAGCCGAAAGCCAAGGAAACATCAGACCCATGCGATCACACCCAATGCAGAAAAGAACAATCGTCACTACTTTACCCGTCTGTTTTGCAGCAGAGCGACCCAGGAATTTCCAAGGTGGTACCGATATCGATTGTCTTTGACGACAGGATTTGCTTTTTCGTATAAACAAACCACGAAAGCGAAAAAAGACAACCCGAAAGGAAAAGCGACATTTCAATCTGTTTATATTTCCCTCACTAATATCGGAAGACTCGAGAAGTACAGAATCGTTCGCGACAAGCAAATCACACCAGAAAAGAGAGAAGAAAAGAAGCCCGGATTGTAAATCCTCTTTTGTCTCCATCCAAAGCGCCAGAAAGGGAGGGAAAAAAAAAAAAAAAAAAAAAAAAAAAGGAAGCGAACGGCCCAAACGCGATTCCATCTTCATCCTTCGAAATCAGTAAGCCTTGCCTTTTCTCTTCCATTCGCCTCGCGACAAGATACAAAAAAGTAGACGGAAACAAACGCCTGACTGGATCGCATCGCCATACGGAAACGAGAAAATCGAAAAGTTGTCGCTGTCTTTGGTCGCATAACATCGTAATTGAATAAGAACGAAACATACAACATCAAGCAAGAAAAAGCGAAGCCAAAAGCACCTCGAACAAAAGTCAAATTACCTATACAAGACAGCCAAGATGCCAACCGTTACCATGACGAGAGAGCTCGAGCACTATGTTGACTCGCTCCGCTTGTTTCTTGATCGGAATCCTAATTTCCAACCAGCCAGTCCCAAAAGCGATCATCAAATGGACCTGTGCGCGACTGACTCTGGATCTGGAAACACTCAAAATCAAGACAGGAAGTTGACGCCTGATACTGCGGTGGAACAGAATGGGCAATATCGGCGTGAACAATGGAAGTCCCTGCCATCAACCCAAAAGAACTATGGAGGTTTTCGTTAGCTGTTTCCCTTATTTTTTTAGTCAAGGATGGTTTGTGTATTTACCTTCCCAGTTCCAATCTCTCATTACTCCCACCCAGTGGTGACTCCCTCTGACCGTCTGCTCAAAGTCAAGTTCTTCTACAATTGGTACTATCGATCCCTGTCTTCTCTGTGTAGGGCTTGTAGAGTACAGTCCTCCCAATGTTTGGGTGTTATCAATTGAAGACCCATACACCTTGCCTAACTTTGACGGATGATGATCTTCGTGTACCACCATAGATCCCTTTCGGCTTGCAGGACATGATCGCTGCTGCCGTAGTCGTTCTGCTTTTGCTGTATCTCTTCGTCTCCAGACCTCGCGAATCACTTCTACACATCGATCGATATTGCCGATGCGTAGTCGGTTCTGCATCGCAACCCAGCGTTGCATGATCCACTCCCGATCTTCTTCATCTTCAAACTCACAACTAGCGACAAACAAAGGAAATATATGTAGAATATTTGTCCTTGAAGAAAGGGGCACAGTAGCCAGTAACTTCAAGGTGTTATTTGCAAGAACAGAAGATGAAGGTGAAGGGATTTCGGGGACTGCTTGGTGTAGATAGAGAAGGATTGCCCATCGGTATGCGTACGCTGTCTGAATACTATCTTGAAGCTCAGATTGAGGGTCTTCCGGCGGATTGAAATTATCTGGGAGTACCCATCGATCAATCGCATTTTTGAGTTCCCGCGCTTGGGAGATGATTGCAAAGGAATTCCTTTCGGTCTTTCGTATCCGCTGCACAAGATTCGCTACATGGCCCATGAGCGGAAACAGAGTAGTTGCACATCCCATCAAAGGATCGACGTCGTGAACTCCATCTTCTGATATTGCAAAACGCGGGTCGCCTAGTTCCTCTGTGTCTGCCTCATCCATAGACGTAATTCGAGCAATCACATCCATGTATAGCCAAGTATTGTACAAGAATCGAATTCGTCCTAGCTCTTCTGAAGGTGGGTGACGCCGGACTCTATTCCTCAAAGCCTGCCGCATAAGAGCTCTGGCTCCTTTGAGATGTTGGATGCCAGTCGAAGTCTGTTGGTCCCATGTCTCCGCAAAAGCTAATGATAAAGTTGTCGCTAGCGCAGCATCGGTCTGCATTTGGCCCATACCCTGGACCATAAAGTTGATACTTCGGCGCATGTGCTCCATTCCAAATACTCGCAAGGCAGGATTATCCTTGGAAGAATGAAAAGCCGCCATTGATATAACAGCGTGATATAGAGCTGACGACTCCCTTGCCATGGGCCAGATTAAATTTCGCCACGGATTCTCACTTAATCCATCCTTTACCGACAGAATACCACAAGTCAATCGGTCAAATCGAACAATCAGTGACTCTTCGCTGCCGGGAGCAGGTTCAGGTTCTTGGAAGAGAATGGTCGCCATGGAGAGGTCAGGTGCAACATCGACCTGCGTAGTGGGCGGAGGGGTATCCCTGACAGGCCAAAGTTGAAAGCCGGGTTCTGATTGTCGAATTATATTCTCGGCATCTTCACTGTCCTCTTCCAACATTGATGTGAAGCTAGGTTGACTTGGTATATTCATTACCGCTTGATCGAGGTCAGTCGGTAAGGAATGTGATATTGAATCTAGCTCGGCACTTGAGAGTATGAAGCTAGACAATTCGGTCTCAGGAGTGTTCATGATTGTCGGCAGGTTGAATTCTTCCAAAGATGGGACTCCAAAATTGAGTCCATGTGCATTGTTGATGAGTGGTGTAGGGTCAGAGAGCATGGGAGTCTCAGGGAGTGATAAGTCATCTGGAAGAGAGCTGCTAATCGGTGAAAAGAAGTTCGGCTCTTTTGAGCCCAATAACTGTCCTGACGATGCCGAACTTCTTCTAGCTGCCTTGCGCGGCTGTGAATCGTTGCCGTCTGGATCAGGTGGTGGTGATGCTTTTGATGTTAGTCAGAATGATGTAAGTAGAAGCATGTCGAAAGAGCATCACCTTTCTTTTTTGGAGCAGCCTTGGGAACGGCCTGAGTCTCTTCGAAAGGCCTCCATTTGAAGTCTTTTTTGTACCCACCGCAGGTCACATTGCGTTTGTGACATTGTTGACAACTATCGGCAAGAAGAAAGAAAATTTTAGGAACGATTCATAATACGTTAAATAAAAGCTTACCTCGGCTTTGTTTCGTCACACTTTAGACGTTTTGCTTTACAGGTAATACAGCCTGTACTGTCAGCACGGCTCAGAATACTAAGTTCGGCCTGGAAAACTACCTACCGTTTCGACTTTTCGACTGCTTAGGGCGTGGAGTGCCGCTTGTAGGAATCAAAATAGGAGCAGATTTCTTCTTTGGACTTGTTGCAACGTTTCGAGTGTTCGAAACAGGCCTCTTGGATACGGGTGGCGGGATGGGAGAATCTAGAATGGCGGAAGGCGAAGGGATCCTTATTGTATCCATAACCATACAATGATTTCTCGCATCGAGCTGAAAACGCACCGGGTGTTGGTAAACATAACCAAAGAAAGATAAGAACTCGGATGGAGGGAATACACAAGCGTGGGAGTAGTGGAATGACGGTATAGACTCTATAGATAAGACGGACAAAGTGGAGTAATGTCCGTGAGGTATCTATATCAAGAGAAGTCTCTCTACTCTTGCCCCCTTTGCAAATGATGCACGATAAGCAATTTATTGATGTCAAGCAGAGTCTGAAATACAATAGACTTGTATGCAGGTCAATGACTGCACCGGGTATGTGAGTGGACGTCAATGTGTATAAGTAGATAGCCCTTCCAGGCCTTATCTTTTGCAGATGGGGAATGTTGTGTTAGTCGGTCAGGCCGGATCCAGATGGTGTGCGGAGATCAAAACAAGGAGCTTACAATTGGCAGATAAGTCGTCTTATGCGGGGAGCAACTGCGAATCACCATGGAGGCAGTTGGGCGGATTATCATCCATTGGGCATTGGCACTGCCAGCGATCAGCCGATAGGAAGAAAACGTTTTAATGGTCATAATAACTGTACAGTACCATGTTGCTAGTAAGAGCTGTTAGAAACTTGAATCCACTCTTGCGGACATGAAGAAATTGGCAGGCTCTTGTTCTAGCTTTGGCAAGTGAACGAACGTGAGATAAAGTTTGCAGCGCCCGTGACCGACTTGAGAGCAATCCGAAGTCTAGATGCACTGACATCGTAACATCGGATCTGAGAGCCAGTAGATATTGTCGAATGATTCTATCGAGATCAGGGTTCAAGGACACAAACACAGCCAAATAAGGAACGCATGTGGGGTAGTAGTACATACAGAAGATTTCGGCATGGCGAACAAGTCATGTCACATATAACTAGCTCGTACAAGACTCTTGTAGCATACTTGCCTGCGTTTCATGAGTTGTTCCAGCGCTTCCTGAGTCCATAGTAGACACGTCCAGAAACAGCGGGTCAGATTGTCAGCCACCAAACATCAACCTACCACAAAAGAGCGAGACGAGCGTTGCTGACGTGGATGAGCTCCAACTGAAACACGAATTTTGAGAAAGCTCATTATATGATGGCCCTGAATCAGAAGTATAAGGATCCCTGAGTGGCGATGCTGAAGTAATCTTGACATGAAGAGATGTTGAGGTGAGGTTCTCTCTCCGTGCGGCGGGCTCACATGATTTTCTCCGGAAACAGGCCGGCCCTGTTTACAATCGGCAGGTGCGCACTTGCCACTTTTGCGCCCTCTCGTCAGGAGGAAGACTCCTTCCTCTCGGATACGGATATCTGCTCCTCTTCTTCCAACTGGACAACCTTCTCGTTACACGGATTATCTGATATGACGGGACTGGCTACGACTCGCGACGAGGATGGTATCATATCACATGGCTGGCGTGGATATTTCAGCTCATAGCACTCTCGGGAGAATACGGCTGGGGAGGAATCATTCAGAACAAATGCGGTGATGTATGACATTATACTTTTATTGAACACTAAAAGAGATATGAATCAATTGGCTAACACACCACAGCTGAAGAACAGAAGGTAGCAGAGGACAAGCCCAGGCCCCAAGGCAGTCACATTAAGACGGGATGAAACCATGAGAAGAATCAACACACAGTCTTGTGTACCCCCTCGCCCATTCTCGCCATTCCGCTATGTGGCCGATCGATGGTCTGTTGTCCGAGCTCTTTGAAGTGATGACGTTTCCGCTCGAGGCGAGTTCGATCGGGATGAGTCTGGAGTCTGGAGAGGTCGACTGGGTCTGAATCAACCAACTTCTCGGTTACAGCAACGATGTCAGCAATCAGGCGTTCAAGAAGATCGGCAGTCATGCTCTCTCGAACCACCACACGCAAGATCTCGATCTTGTTGGCTGTCGGGGGAAGTGGATAATCTAGTGGAGGTCAGCAGATATGCAGAAAGGTGGGAGAGATGAGAATCCATACTAGGGATAATGTACTGCTTTGCTCGCAGTAAGATACTGACGCTCTCCTGCTTCACGTGAGGGTAATCTTTCTGGAACTGATCCGAGAATCGAAAAGCTACGACAGGTAGTCCGGGTACGTAGTCGGCAGAGGTTTCGCCTCCTTCACCAAGCACCGTGTCCTTGGCCGACTTTAGAGTTCTCTTGTGATGGATGCTGCTGACGCACGTGAACCAGCCTGTCTTTTCCAAAGCTTTGCTGAGCAGACGTGCGTTTGCGAGACAGTTTTCCATAATGTCGCGATATCCGTTGAACCCGAGATGAATGAGATTATAGTACTGCCCGATAACCTGTGCTCCGGGTCTGGAGAAGTTGAGGGTATAAGACTCTTCGGTGCCCCCCAGATAGTGCAACTCAAAGATAAGGTCCTTGGGAAGGTATGACTGATCGCGCCAGATGATCCAACCTAGGCCAGCGTACACAAGCCCAAACTTGTGACCAGAAGTATTGATAGACTTGACTCGAGGGAGTTCGAAGTTCCTGCAACCCAATAAGATTTGACTGATACTAGAGAAAACCGAAAAAAAAAAAAAAAAAAAAAAAAGACTCACCATTTTTGACCACCACCTGCGTACGTGAAGGGTGCAATGAACCCGCCACTCGCTCCATCGACGTGAATTGGAATGTCATGACCAGTTTTCGCTTCATACTCGTCCAACACCTTCGAAATCTCTTCCACAGGCTCATAGTGACCAGTGTAAGTGGATCCAAGGATCACAAAGACACCGATAGTATTCTCATCAATATTTTTGCGAACCTCTTCCGGATCAAGAGCAAAGTTGCTCTTCTCCGAAACGTTCAAAATACGTGCCTCCACATCGAAGTAGCGAGCAAATTTTTCCAAGGCTACCTGTGCATTGGCACCCATGAGAATGTTGGGCTTAGAGATATCCTTGCCGGCGGCCTTTCGCTTTTCTTGCCATCGACGCTGCATAGCTTTACCACCAAGCATGATCGCTTCAGAGGACCCCACGGTAGCAGACCCAATTGCTTTTTCGTTGGATTTCGCTCCCCAGAGATTGGCGATTATAGAAACGCATCGCGCATGCATGAGCATGAGCGCAGGATATTCATCAGCGTCTGCCAGGTTTTTGGCGAGGTTTTCGGCCATTAGTGCGTTTGCCTGTCGTTCCATATACGTTCCAACGAAGCTTCTACCGTCAACCTCCTTCGAGCTCTTCGTGTCAAGAAGGGCGTACATACCTAGCCAGATTCAAATTAGGACGCCCATCTAAATCCAATTCATCGCGAAGTAATTGCGCTGCAACTTCTGCAGGCGCGCCTTCTGTAGGTATACGAAATTTGGGGATAGGTTCCTTGCTAGAGTAGCGCGTCGTATAAGGTGTCGAACTCGCAACGGCATTTTCAGTGTGAATGTTCGTCTTGAGACTGTTATTCGAGCCATCTCGCAGAGCTTTGATGAGCTCATCGGGATCGACCTGCATTTTTTTTGGTCTTGTCAACTACGGCAGCTGCTGTATGAATGGGATTAAGACGTCGACTTACGTGGCGAGATAGCGTCATTGTGAACGAGCAAGGTTTGTACAATCAGAGAGTTCAAAAGTCAAAAAGGTCGACAGGTTTGAAAAAGAGAAGACAAGCAGAAGAAATACTTCTCAGACCCCGAGGCACGTCATAGTTTATAAATCCAACGGTTGAACGTGTCACAACTAAAGAACCAAGCTTTTCTAACGACAACAATTAATGCTCCGCGCTAAACTTCACTTGGACACGATTTTCACGCGGGGTCAATCTGGATCTTGTCCAATGATTTATTTGTCGACGTACATCATACGATGGTGGCTATCATATCATGTCTTCCAAGCTTTTAGTTAACTTAGATGTGCAGATATTAGTCAACAGACCCTTGTTGTTGACAGTTGGTTACTTCAGTGGGAATATCATTACCAATGCTATATTCTTTTACGAGGATAAATGACGTTCAAATTGAGTGAATGATTGATCCGATTAGTTTGCCTGAATTTCGTGGAGCTCCCAAGGTTACGATCATGACGTCACGGATATTCGCTCCGCATGTCACAGCTTCCAGACGTACCCAGAGTAAGTAAGTAAGCAAGCAATTATATACAGAGCAAATAGGGGGCGAAGTAGATTTGGACCTTAGTAAACTTGCATTATAAAGACCATGTATCGCTTGAGTTTCATAATGCGACTTTTTAAGCTTTCATCTGAGGGGAGTTGTCAAGTGAGGCAAGAGAATAGGGAGAAAACGGGGCATTAGGGCATAGGGTTAGGGTTTAGTGTATAGCTTCTTCGAGATAGAACCGCAGCAACACCCGCGCCATTGCTGAACTGCTCAATTCTAGTTCTCAGATCTAATAGATATTATGGTACTACTTATTCGACGTGGGAAAGAGAAGTATGTAGCAGGTAAAAAACACATCGAAACCGAACTCGCAATGTGAGATCGAACAAAATCTGTGTAATGGATCAGGCCATCTCTTCTAGTAGCTTCTTGCGGCGTGTATGGCTGTAGAGGAGCGTTTCCTTCTCAACTATTAAATTAAGATTACGCTGGAGGGGGGCATGAGTTGACTGATCTAGGTCAGCAAAAGGGTGGTTTGACTGCAGATTGCATACTTGAGAATTCGACTACCTCGGCCAAGGATGGAAGGACACGAGTCGCCGCAATATTTCAGTCAAAAGAGAATAATGACAATGTAGCTAGACATGATTGGTATGAATTGAATAATGCTGGAGAGATAGACATTCAGATATGCTAGTTAACTTTAGTCGGTCCTGGTAGATCTAGAGATAACTACCGAGGTAATCGTGATCTGTAGTCGGTCCCGCATCCATAAGAGCTTGAGCAAGAATACAATCCCATACTGGCGTACGTACTTAGATCTTACACGACAAGTCGCCAACCACCAGATCTTAAAAGGCTGAAGCCACGGCTTATTCTCCGATACCACGTACCGCGCCTGTGGAGTTACACACACACAAGTGGCACACCTAATCTGGCAATCTTCAGGGTAGGACGAATTATCTAGACAAATTCGGAATCAGAGTACGATCGTATGTTCTATATGGCTTGAACGACGCAGAATAGTCGCACGTACCAGGGTAACACACTTTGAACATCTCGGTAGGCGACCGAGACGGCTGATATCTGAGATGGTCAAACGCGAGCATCGACTGATACAAACAGGGGGACTCACATGACCCTTGCCCCATCGCATGAAGATACAAGTTACAACCTGACAGATAACTAGCAATGAGCCACATTCTCTGTTTTTTTTTTTTTCCCCTTTTCTCTTCGCCATAAGATTTCTTATTTCTTACACGCTTGACCCCACGGCCAGGAGTCGACAACGAAATAGAACGAGCCAGCTATCCGATTGGACCGGAAAAAAGTACTCTTTTTCGATGGTTTTTGAACTTGTTTACCGGAGAAAACAAAACCAATACGTAGCATGAATTCTAACTCTGAAAACAGCCTTTCGAGAAGATTAACGAGTGGGGAGTGGTTCCTGCCGGGACCACCATATTCCAAACGTAACCCTGAGAAGGAACGTGCCACTTTCTTTTTCATCAACTATCAAAAAGCCTATGCAAGAGATTTTCAGCCAGTGGCCATGTGAGTGGCAGGGTTCCATACTCATAGTGTTATATACCAGGTACGGAATACTCCGGTCCTATTTCGAATGAAACTCAGCCGTTAATGGACGGTTAAAGTTCGTCCTCTTAAGAGGCGAAGCGAGGAACATTACCATTCTGAAAGGAGAAATGCTACTGTAGGAATAACGTTATCAAGCTAAGGATCTTTTACATTCGATAGTTTGGCTGCTAGTTTCATAGCCATCACTTTTATATCTAGGATAATGCGAACTGGTTTGCTATTCTGAAAGCGTCCTGCGAATACGGAGCATGTAGTTGCTCCGTCCTCGGTATTTGGTCTTTGAATATCGGAAAATACTCTGTTTGTCTTGCATACGGTGGGTCTCCATCTCTTACACTTACACTGCTGTAAATACATAAGTACAGGCGCGTTCTTGGGTGCAATCATGTGACATTCTGCTATGCAGGAGCATCTGCAATTGAGGCTAAACGCAACCAGAGTTGAGATGCAGTCAGCAAAGGGACAGATGAAAGAATCAGAATAGAACGGTAACGCGCCCAATCCCCACTTTTATCGATATATCGATAAAATGATTGGCCAATGGATGATTGTTTATCTGGTACAGACATCGCGGAGAACGGAGTGATCGAAGGAATATCGGAACTTTCAAGGGGTTCAGACTTCAGACTGCAGAAAGTAATCCACATGTCATAGCACTCAATACTATTAATATGTATGCCACCTTTTTGGAGAGGCGGGTAAACTATTCAGAGTCACGAAGACCCGAGTCAGAAACATACAGTGCGTGTATTTTACTCTAGATTATTTCCAGTATAGTCAGGGTCTTGGCTTGTACCGACTTTAGCAGCGTACATATCTGACTAACCATCCACAGTTAGATTGGTGAGATACGTGGTCAACTGACCACTCGCAGAGCTTGCCAGGTTACCTGCAGTCTAACGCTGTTCGGCCTAGACTCGGGCCCTGGTCAAATCGATAGATTCGATGCCTAAATGCTTAGTGTACAGTGCAAGTGGGACTAGAATCGAGATGTAACGGTAATCAAATGTGTATATCCTATTCAATCATGAGATGACTCCTCATTCAAGAGAGTCATCCTGTGCAGTCATGATTCGGATTCTGTAATCAATACAAGCAACCATAAAGAGAACAATACTCTCTGTATGTAGTGCCGTCTATTGAGAATGGTTGAATACAATGAGTGGGGCCGATATTAGCGTGTTCTCGTCCCATTCCTCACCACTCAATCGGGCTTTCGCTGCCGAGTCTAGATGAGGCTCTATGCTTGTTTGGTGCTAGTTTAATACACATACTGCAATACAATTACATACGGTCTACAAACAATCTTCTCTGCGAGCAGTGTACGGGAAGACAATTATCAATGCGATGGTAAATAAAACACATGTTTATTATTCGATTTAATTGAATCTAATATGCTTGGCCTTAGTGGAATGATGCTGTCAGGCCTGCTTATATTCGCTTAGTTATCCCCAGGCTGAATACATCCGCTACAATTCGCGTACGGAACATGACCTGTAAAGTGGGATCGAATCGAACCATGTGATTTATTTTTCGAAAGTGGAGTCTATTCATATTTTTATTTCTTTCAGAGTCTTTACAGTGTAGGTGAATCTACAGTCAGTACGTTACAGATTCCTACCTCGTTATCGTCATTCGAAACATACGATACGTATTTCTGGGTGAATGGCTCGGTAATTCCTCGGGATTCGCCTTTGGATTTTTGTCTTTCCGAGGTTGATTTTCGTTTTTTTTTATGTATCGATAAAACCACGATTTTGACAATTTATCTTATGTTGAGAGATAGCCCTCCTCAACAACATTCACAGGACCAGAAAGAGAACTTATCCCTGCATGTAGTATGTACGCTGCATGTACGCGGCATTGTAGGGTTAGGGCGGAGGGCATATTCCCTGGAGGCAAGGGAGTCGACAGGGCAAAGTACCGACGCCACGCGATGTGTTCAGATTGTCTATTTATTTGTACGGCTGTATATAACAACGCTATTATGGTTCCGTACTGAAGTAACGTATGGTATGGTATGTTGTACTCGTTCTTTGTTTAATTCTCTGAATCTACCCGATATTGCAGAGGGCTCTTTGTCTATCTGAATAGCATCCTGTCAATATTGAAGATAGCAAAAATAGCAAACGTTCTAGATCAAATGAGCTTAATCAATTACCCCTACATCGAATGGATCAACTATGTTGATCTTCGCTGCGCCGCACCGCTGTGATCGTCAGGTTTCACTTCTTGGTTTTTCTCCACAAACCGTCAAGCTTGCACAGATACATCAGCACTACTCGGTACTTCGCGCCTATCGTTTTGTTCGTCTTTTCTTTTTTTCCCTTCTTACTCGCCTACTGTATGGGTCCAGCAAGACTGCTAATTGTGTATGTTAGCCACATTGAATGCCAGCTTTTTAGCATTCCTTCAGGTCCGATCTGTAATTGGTACATACATATTGGATATGCCTGGTATGGATTGGATCGGTTCCTAGATTCTGTGTTTATGCTATTCAATTCGCAGTACGTATTCTCCTCTTTATATTCATCTTGCATCCACATAGAACAAGGTACAGATCGCTCGATCAGACGAAAGCCCAATCGGGAAGTGATGGCTGAGCGGCGCCCGCGCGACGGAGGGACCGCCAGCCCTGTCAACCACGTTGTCGCTGATCCTGATCCATAATTCATGTAGGAGTTCAACTAACTGACACACACTGAAATGCATCCAACAGCAGACTCTGACTACGTACCGAGATGCTACTTATCCTGCCAACCCCATCCCGCGCTAGTCGTATTTCCATGAATTACCTATTAACCAGTCCACCTATTGAGATTTGGGTGAATCAGCACTATTACTCAGCTTGATAACAACTGATGGTATTGTCTCATCGCATCATAGCTGGTTAACTATTGGTCAGACGATAGAAGCGAACTGATGAACTTGTCGTGATCCAAGTCTCTCGGCGAATTCATACCTCGCCGTACTCCGGACAGTGGTAAGATACGTACCAAACCCATACCGCCGTACACGGACCGCTGGCTGGACCCGTGGCCATTCTTTTTGTTTTTTTTTTTTTTTTCTTTTCCCTTTTTTGTCCCTTTCTTTTGCATGCATGATAAGTATGTTTGTTGTTCGTATCGACTAACCAGGTACAGCTGCTGCACCGTACTATTAATTACATTATCTCGATGCCCCCCTTTTTCCTGCTATTTTCTTATTTTGTCTTTTCCTTCTTCCAGCATTCCATAATGCATTAAATATTGGATTGCTGTATCAGCGCTACGGTGATTGCTTGACTGTTGGGTCCATTCGGTACCAAACAGTTAATACGCGCCGTACCGTATTTCGGCCGAACTAGTCGTATTGCTTGTATTGCACGTATTGGCTGTATTATTGATATTTTCTTCTCAATTTTATTGCCTCTCATGTCTCATCTCGCTTGCTCAGATAGTGAAAACTCGATACAAGCTGAACGAATCTTTGTTTATTGTGTATATCGCTACATCTTACAATATCAACTGAGTCCATACTAGAAATAAAAATAAGACTGTGGCAATAGCCCGAGCACGGGATTCCCCGCGCTGGGCGACACTGGTCCAGACCCGACAGAACGAAGAGCCACAGCCGACCGACTAATTCCACTTGGGCCTGCACGATCGTGGAGCCACACACCCACCTCGCCGGATACCTCCTTCTCCATCTCTTTCTCTCTCCCTCTCTCTCTTCTTTTCCTCTTCTTATTCTCTTCTCTTACTCGCTGTCGTCTCTTCGTCCGCTAGTTTAGTGTCGAGTCTCCTATCACTCTCTTCTTGCTCCATCGCCTGTTCTCTCTCTATCGCGGTCTCTGACAATCCTCTCTTGCCTAATTGTCTGGCCTCGTATCGTCTCACCCTCGTATTTTGTGCGTGTCTTTGCGATCAGAGGAGCCTCGGTGCACAGACATTTGAAGGGGGAAGAGAGTCTTGGACGTGGGTGAATTGAATTGATTGTCGCGTACTCGGTCGGCTAGCGTGAGGGAAAGGAAACCAACCCATTTCTATCCTCCCGCGCAAACGAGTCGAATCCATCGGCGCTGCGAAGGGACTAGATCAGCTATCAGTATTACAGAGCAACTTTCATGAAGACATACTACTGGTGATGCGACGACGACTGACTGCCGCCCATCGCTAGCACCGGGTCAGCGCTTCTGCTTCCCAACCCGCATACTAATCCCGACTGAGATTGTTGGTTTACGCGATTCACTACATTGGGCGCTCGCAAGGAAAAGAGGTGGGAAAAAAGGAGATATTCTTAAAGTTCAGCATAACTTCAGCATTTTCGGGTACTTCCCAGACTTGACTTTACCATGCAATCTGGTGTACGTTATTTTGGATAAACTCCCGCCTGGACCCACGGTCCTCATTAAATCTACTCCAACTCGCCGCTCCTCCTGTTTAAATATTTGGTCGGTTCACCCCGGGAAACTGGTATTGAAAACTTCCCTACTGGAAGATACCATCGGCGGTCCTTTCGTTGTACAGCTTCATCGGTTAGGGACTTTCCATCCCTGAGAAATCAGTCCTACTGGATCCATCAGGCGACTTCAGTGGCCGACTCTGGTCCTTGGGTTCGAATACGGTCACCCCGGTTGTAAACCTTGCAGGTACCGTTCCTTCAGCGGCAACGCTCTCAACACCGCCCAATCTCGACGCTGAATATCTTCGTTCCGCGCAAGGCTACAATCATCAACACCCAACTAATATGGCGGCTCTTGCAGTTCCTCCCCCCGGCATGGGTCCCACGCTTGATATGGATCCTGCGTCGCAGCCGCTCACGGCGCGTCGGCCAGCAGCTTCGAATCTACCTGTATTCGAGCTACCACCGCCAGCGAACTTTGGCCTTGTCAATTCTTCCACCAAATTTCCGTCACCTTCGGCCGGCAACCCCGTGTCGAACGTAAGCAGTCTCCTCACTCCGCCGTCAAATCATTCTGGTGAAGGCGCGAATAATTCGCTACCCCCCGGCCCGAGCATTTCTACTACAATTTCTGCATCTCAGGAGGTCCCCTCATATCCGCCATCGTGGCAAAATCAGAGCTCGTATACTTACGGTTCTCCGTCCCAGGCTTCCTGGGGCCCCAGTTCCACTAGTATCTTTCCGCCACCACGGAGTGTGCTCTCCCCCACGTCAGCATCGCTTGGTCGAAATAGCGGCAGTCTGCCGCCTACGACGAGCGATGGCATGGCGTCGCAGTATGAACTAAACCATCATCTACCCCCTTTCCAGCAACAGTCTATACCCACTTCATCACCTGCCTCTGCCACTTCCGTTATATCCCATGGCCAACATCCACAGCAGCAAGCTATGGCTCACCTTCCCACGACTTCAGGGGCTTCATCGCATTATCAGACGGCTACGGTTGATATGTATTCACGGCCACTTGTGAGCCCGTTATTCGGTCCTTCATCTTCAGTCGGCGCCGGTCAATATCCTCCTTCGTATGGAGCGTCGCCAGTGGGACAGAGTGGATACGCACCTCGATTACAGTCTGGGCCTAGTCAGTCTCCGCCTATGCAACCTCCTCATTTGGGTTACAGTCGGCCACCTTGGCCATCATATTCGTTACCTGCGATGTCAGGACCGATCATGACGAACGTACATAATCCTCATGGACAGATGTCGCTTGTGGGTAATATGGCTACTGGTATGATACCGGGGTTCACCAGCGGTCATCTAGCGAGTATGCAGCATATGTACGGCAGTCATCCTTCGCATCATCAAGGCCATGGCCAGTCTGCACCGCCAAATGATCGTCCTTTTAAGTGTGATCAGTGTCCGCAATCGTTCAACCGAAATCACGATCTCAAGAGACATAAGCGTATTCACTTGTCCGTGAAACCGTTTCCCTGTAATCATTGCGAAAAGAGTTTTTCACGCAAGGATGCTTTAAAGGTATTTCCTACTTCGTACTTCTTTTTAACCAGCATATACTAATACATTTTCTAGCGACATCTCCTTGTCAAGGGATGCGGGAAAAACACGGATACGAGCTCTAATTCCGGTACCAAGGATGACGATACCCTGACCAAAGTCGAGTCACAAAGTGATAAAGCGAGCCCCGTTTCCAACAGTATCTGAACGAGCTGTTACACCCATACATGTAAACTTTTCCAACTTTTCTGTTTGTTTCTACTTTTCTCTGCAAAATTCCTTCATCGTCGTCTAAATGTTTGTCATTCTGAGCAAGGTGTCAGGAGGGTTGTTTGAGATTTTTTTTTTTCTTGGGCGCATTTTTCATTGTTATCTCATCATTATCATGTATTTATGTTTACGATCATGTTTCTTTTTTTTCCGTCTCTTCTCACGTCTCCAATATCGGCAGAACAGTACGCTTTTTTCCCCCCTTCATTCTTCGATTCTTGTTACCAAATCATTCTATATCCTGCCTTATTTGTTTCTCTTTTCTAATCGTATCCGAATATGATTGAATGGTTTGGCTTTTGCAGTGGCAAGGAGAAATAGCCCCTCAGACGGTTTGATGTTTTTTTGTGTCTATGATTATACATATTTGCACATATACATACATACTTCTCATTCATCCATTTGTCTCAAGGAGTAGCTACAGTTTGACAGTATGTAGTTGAGTAGTTAATGCTGACAAGCCCAGGAACCATAACCATCGACATAGTCCAAACTGATGCCTAAACTGATACAGAGAGAAAATTGCTCAACTAGGAAACTCGAAAGAGAAACATAGGGCACGATAGATCCTGTGACCTTGCCTTCGTTTGGAACTGGGCCTTTCATTGCTGGGGTGGGTAACGATCGACATGAGACGGACTTCTACTTAAGTTGATGGAGATGTATGCGTATTACGTGGTAAGACATGGATACAATACAATATTATTGCTTCAAGCATAGATTTTTTATTAGATGCGATGAATTTTAGACATTGACTCTATGAACTAAACCATGGAATATTCTTCTATGGAGAAGTCGAGCTTGAGATGAACAGTGATACAATTGCAATTGCGGACCCTGATTGGCTGGAGACGCATATAAACAGCACCAAGTGACATGACCTCATCGTGAACATTTTCAGGCGGGGTTGACTTTCGACTCAATTGGTACCTTATACAGCTCTATGCCCCAGTTTAAGTACTTAATCATTCAATTGCTGATTTCTCTCGAGCACTAAGCAGGTATACATTCATTTGACACCTACACACCTACCGTCCTCAACGCTGACCTTTTACCGACGGTAGCAGGATCGTTACCCGACTCACTGCAAGACTGACACGGGAAAAAGACCCCACTTACATCCCCTCAATGCGATTGTTCATAAATCCCAGCTCAAGGACCGCAAGCAAGACAACTTTCGATCGTATTCTACAGAAACCTAGTTTGGCTATCTACCAGCAGTATCAGTTGAAGAATCCTTCTTTTTCTGCTACCACTCCTACGACATCTACAAGTTCAATCTTTAAGAGACATATTCATTGCTCCTCTGTCACCATGGCTGGTGTTAGTAAAGCTTGTTGCTCGTAAGTGTCAACTGGTCTCCCCGGGTTGGGATGGTGCTGGGTCTTGGCTAATAGTGATGACAGTATTCCGCCCGTTATTTCAAAGGGATATGAGGCCAAGGGTGAATACAAGACCATTGGTGGATTGAAGACTTGTATGTTTTGTTTTTCTGTCTGTTCGGTTTGAAGGTACTAATTGATGTACAGATGTCACCGGTCCCGCCGATGCTACTCGTGCCATTTTGATTGTATACGGTAAGTACCTCTGCTTCATACCTTGTTTCATACCCTAGCTCAGACTAAGTAATATAGACATCTTCGGCTTCTTCCCCCAAACCCTCCAAGGCGCCGACATCCTCGCCACAGCTGACAAGGACAAGAAATACCGCGTCTACATGCCCGATCTCTTCGAAGGCGAACCAGCCAATATCTCCTGGTACCCTCCTCAAACCGACGAACACAAGAAAAAACTAGGACATTTCTTCCAAACCAAGGCCCCTCCCCCAAAACATCTAGCCAAATTCCCCGGTATCCTAGCTGATGCGAACAAAGAAGCCGCCGGCGGTAACGGATACACCTCTTGGGGTATTCTAGGATTTTGCTGGGGTGGTAAAGTCGCCAATCTCGCTCTGGCCAAGGACAGCGCATTCAAAGCCGGCGCACAGGCTCATCCAGCCATGTTGGATCCCGAAGATGCGAAGAATGTGACTGTCCCCGTTGCATTGTTGGCGTCAAAGGATGAGGATCCCGCTGCCGTTAAGGGATATAAAGAGAATTTGAAGGTTGCGAATCATGTTGATACTTATTCTACACAGATTCATGGATGGATGGCTGCCAGGGCTGATTTGGAGGATCCCGAGGTTAAGAAGGAGTATGAAAGAGGATATCATGCTGTATTGGATTTTTTCCATCAGCATTTGTAATAAGGTAGCTATATCTAGTCTTTCTTAATTCAAATTAGTACTACGTACATAGCTCAAAGTCTAGAAAAGTGAAGATTCAACAAGTGGTTGTTCTGCGCCGTGCTACGGGCGGCGCGGTCTATATATAAAGTGAAAAGAAGGGCGACTCTCGCTTAAGTGTGGTCACAACCGATACTTCTTCTTTGGGTGCTTTAAATTGTCTTCCGCCTCTAAGTGCACTGTCCTCGGAAGGAAAAATGTGTATAGATTGATATAAAAAAAATATACACAAAAATAGACCTAGGCCAATAGCCGGGAAAAAATAAAGGCCTCTCAGGGAATCGAACCCTGACCCCCGGAACATTCTGGTCACAGAAGACCTAATCAGAATCCGATGTCATAACCATTAGACTAAGAAGCCTGTCTTGTTGTTACTGAGGCGATAAATTCAATCCATAAGGACTTCCTATCCCGATTATAAAATAAACAATTTCTCACCTCAATCAGACGAGGTCTTTTTGAGCGCTAGATCAGATTGATTATGATTGGTGAAGATACTCTTGCCACTGACTCAATGAGTCAATAAGAATCTTAAATGCTAGTGTATCATAACCAACCAATCAAGAGCATTCATCCATTCTGAGCAGCAATTTTCACCCATATGAAAGCTTATATAAAGAGGGCAAAATAATACGGAGTACTTCGTACAGGGCTCTCCTTAAGGAGAGAAAAAAAACAAAGGTCCCAAGGGGAATCGAACCCCTGTCTTCCGAGTCAAAGTCGAACATCATCACCACTAGACCATGGAACCGGCCAAGGTTGGAAACGGTGGTGAAGTTATACGAATAATATAACACTTAAAATCGTCTGTCGGTATGCTAATCTGTTTCGGCTTTAAAGCCGCGATACGCAATGCCGATTGCCGAAGATCATGACGTGACTAAGCGTCCATTTGCGGTCAGCTCATCCTCAATCTATCAGCCGAGTCTAATCCGGATATTTCTTTATAATCCAAGGTTTTTCACGGTCTGCTTTTTATATTTTGTTCTAGCACTGGATGCGAACAATGTACATGCTTAATCTTAATCGATCGCGGGGTTGATTTACTGAGTGCCAAGCTGCCAAAGCAGCGATACATCTCGAAATGGATCACAACACTTTAAAAACCCCAGAAATACATCCTCTCGAGCGCACTCGCTCCTGCGACGTGGAACCGAAACAACCAGCCAATATACCAAATGTCCTTGAGCATGCATTACAAAATATCGATACAACCACGACGACAGCCGCTACAATCACGACAACAGCAAAAGTAACAAGAGTCTTGACCAAAGATGATGTGAAATATCTGTTTTCTGGAGCGCCGCATTTCATTCTCGAGAAAGGGAGACATAATCACTGGTATCCTCATGTATTGTTCCCCTGGGATACGAGTTTACCGATTCAAGATTTGTGGGATAGAGAGCAACTGCGTCATGAATCCTTTACCTTGTCGACGCTACATGCCCATCTCCCGGTGCCGACGACTGTGCATTCGGACGCATCAAAAAGACAAAAGGGATGGGAATACGAAGAAGGCGTCAAACGATCCACCTACGATCTCGGCATCTTCGAAGTCCCCAACATGCTCTCCATAAACGGCAAGGAACCCGGCGCAGTCGGATTTCGCCATTTCCTCGAACTAGCAACTGCCGATGCGGTGCGATACAAACCCGCTGTTCCAACCAAGGGCAGCGACACTATAAATCCGCATCTTTTGTCGAGTATGCCCTTGACAGAAGCGTTTGATACGTTGAGTCATTTGAAGGATCCTTATTCGTTGTGTAATCACCAAGCGGTCGTATTGGATCGACATAAACTGTTATGTGAGGGACCGCCGGCTTGGAAACGGCTTGGTGTGCGCGATGCGAATGTTAGGGATATTGTGGAGAGGCTGGAGTATCTTGCTAATTTTCGACTTAATGCGATCAAGCAACCACCCGTGGACGAATCGTCGGGAAGGAAGAAGATAATCACAATCCTAGACAAGGAATCGCCGGAGATGTTACACAAGGGGCTTTTTACGAAATTCTTATTTCCGCCCCCTCATGGCTGGACGCATCACGAACATGACGAGCTCAAAGCTCAGATTGAAGTGCTTACCCGAGTTCTCGCTGTCAAGGGTGCTTGGATTGATATGAGTCTTCCGGAATGGCGGTTACGTGTAGGACAATTACTTTGGGAGAAGCCTCCGCACGCAGATGGAGATTGTATGGACTGTTTGAAGGATGCGAACACAAGACCTGAAGAAAATAAAAAGGGGAAAGCACCTCCTTTGTGTTTGAATCAGGGTCTCGAAAGAAAGTGGCTGTTGATACAGCTTCTTCTAGCCGGAGAACTTCTCATGCGTCTCGATGCTATTGTCCAACTGGCTGTTTTGCAACACTCAAGAACTATAACCGTCACAGCGCAGGATATGCGTGAACTCGACAGTTTACGACATGGCAAGGTCAACTGGGATATTCTCTTCTTTCAGCGGGCGTCTGATAATCTGACTTTTAAATATCTGCCTTCGAATATCGTACCGGCTTCGGCTAGTTCGTCTGCGCAGCCACCACAAAAGAGTGGGACATCATCCCCACCTCCAGAGACGAAACCACTTGGTGGCTTGCGGTCGAAATTCGGTAGTATATCTCAGCACTTACCCCTACGACGTACCAATTCCACACGAATAGGACTAGAGAATACATCCCATGAACAGTCTTCTTGCGAATCTATCTGGGACAGCGTCGTCGTTCTTCCACGCCGTCCAGAGAGTCAACTCAAGGGTCTCGCCATGTTTGCGGAAAAGATTGGCTGGCCCGGTCACGAGACACTCGAAGCAAGAATCAGATCAAGCTTTTCACATACTAACGGAGAAACAGTACATGCTCTTACCTCTGAGTCAGTGAGCTCAGTGTACAGCTTACCAGTCAAAAGCGCTATAGCGTCAAGGACGTTTCCGAAGAAGGAGGCTTATTGCAGAAGTCCATCGCATCGATACGTGGTCCTTAATAAATCGGAAAGCACGGCCGAGAATCACAACACAAATACCGGAGGATGGCTTACTCGCTCATGGCTCTCAGGCCTCATAATGCCGGGCGAAAGCATCCACCAATTCCTAATGTCTACAATCCTTGAGAACGATCCTACGGCACTCCAGGCAGTAGGAACAGTAGCCAATCTATACGGCGGATTAAGCTATGGCGATGAATGGACATGGTGGAGCACGAAATGCATCGTTGGTAGAGTATTAGCTGCTCTACCCGGCTCAAAAATATGCATGGGATGGGTTAGAGTGAGCACGACTCCGGACGTTGAGCAAGCCAAACTCAAGAATACCTGGATCTCCGTGGAGGGGATCCAGGAGCCTCTTCAGAAGAATATGCGGATTCGGCAGGGGATGAAAATAGCGAGTGAATCCAATCCACTGGGCAAAGGGCGGGTGGCTAGTGATACATTCACCATTCCGATTGACGAAGGAGATAACGATTTGATTTCGGGGTTTGATGTGAAAATGGATAAACTCATACTCGTTCGACAGAGCTTGCCGGTGGAATGTTGTACAGCAGAAGCTATCAAAGATGTGTTCACTGCAGGCCGAACTTCGATCTCATTTCAGGTAGCAACCACGCCTGAGCCATCTACGATCACTTTCCAGCTAAAGTATAACGTCGCGTTCATCTCGTCGTATACGTGTCGAACACCGCGCGGATCGGTCACGCATCATATGCTGCACGGCGACAGCGAGGAGATACATGAACATGACATGCAATCGCTACATGGACATCCACATCTACCAGGCCATCCGTTACACAATTCATACAAATACAAATACGTGCCTCTCAGGGATCTGCATTCGGATACAGTCCCGCCTATCATCAGTTTTCCGGCATCTAAAGAATCATCTCCCTCACGCAGTAATGTTCGCTACCTTATGAATCACGATACGAAACCGGCACAAAATAATACTAATAAAAAAGATGAAAAATCTGCCACGTTGGACGAAAAAGAAATGGAACCAATATGGATCCTGGATGCGCGCTCTTCGACACACGATAAGGAGGTGTTTGCGCGTTCTTGGTGTGCGGCTGTGGGTGTGCATGCACTCATTGGAAGGGTTGGGAGGACTTGTCTGGCATGTTGCATAAGAGAGGCGAGGGCGATTGGGGTTGGGGTTGTGATTCGAGTTTAAACTCAATGTTCCTGCGTGATGGTGGTTTATGATCTGAGATATCCTTGTTGGAAGCTACCTATAGTTTTTACGATGAAATGACCTTAATTAATTGTAATAGTATCTAATAAATAAAGAGTTGTATTTGCAGGGCTTCAATCTTAAGATCAATTGCAAGATCAATCACCTGAAATACTGTAAGTCTTTATAACCCTAACCCTATATAGCCCCGCTCAGTAATCTCACCGCCTGTGTATATGAACGGTTTGCATTGTTTGCTCTCGACAAATAAACAACTCGGCATTGACAATAGTCAGATTATAGAACTTGACCTTGGTCAACAGGTGAACAAAATTATTTCATGTGACTCTCCTATATCTACCGCACTGATAGTGAGCAGCGCACTAATTGCTGACTGAAGAATGGCTCAACCGGTGAGTTGAGCATCTCGACTCCGAAACCGATAACTACTGGAGATACTGACCGTCTCGATGTTTAATAGAATCCCCAAGTCCCTCAACACGTCTCAGCGCTACTATCACATCTCACATCCCGACCGGGAGTTCAATCGACTCTAATATTATCTCGTAAGGACGGCTCAATTATTCAGAGTACCGGTCTCTTAGCCGCAACATCGCCCTCATCACTTAGGACGAGTAACAACACGACGACGAGCAATACGGACAACAACAGCAACGGCAGTAGTAACAACATAGAGAGTTCATCGCCAACCAGGACTGGAACGAGTTCGTCGACTACAGATCTTGCCTCGCCCACGCTCCCGCCTTCTTCGTCGTCGCTTCAGGACTCTACTGCGTCAGGAGGTCAGACTTCAACAACTTCAATTCAGAACAATAACCCGCAACAACAACAACAACAACAACAACAACAACAACAACAACCATATAAACCAAGTCCAGCGGAGACACTGGCTGCACACATATTCGCTTTTATGACTAGTGCTTCCGGGTTAGCGTTGTCATTATCAGGTTCTGGATCAACGACAGGAAATGATCTTGACTCATCGCGGTCGAGGGGGGTTATTACCAATGGCACAATAGAAAACGGTATCCGTACACCAGACGATACCGATAGGACGCATGAGCGCGAGGAAGACGACGAGATTAAGCTTTTGAGGTTGCGCACGAAGAAGAATGAGATTGTTGTTGTTCCTGATCGGAAGTATTTGTTGTGTGTGGTACATGACGCCTCTGGGGCTGGTGCAGCTTCTGGTGGTGGGACTTCAAGATGAAAAAAAGTTGGGGTTTGCTTCTATTCCAAATAGGACGAGTCTATTTATTGAATTGGTGATTTCTTAATTTTTGTACATGGGATGGTGAAGTTTTGTGCTTGGTTATTATTAATGCGATGATACCACTTCGAGGGAATTTAATGATTGTTGTACAGATGAGACCTAGAGCTGCGATATAGATCTAAATGCGTCGAATTCAAGATCTCGATACAGTCATTGAGTAATCTCAGTTACTAGCCCTAGTGCTGCACCGGCTGCCAGTCGCGGACTAATGTCCAACGACGGAGGATATGCAGCTTCACGAGCATATACAAACTTGAATAACGCAGAATCATAGTTTGCAAAAGAGAACCATAAGCAATAGTGAATCAATTAGAATCACGATCCAGGAAGCGGCAGATAAATATTTTTCTGCCTGATTATTCGGGCATGAAAATATTTGGATAGATAGTCACGTGCTGATAAGAAATTTGTTCTCGGCATCGAAAAAAAGTTGAGAAGCAAATACAACAACGACGACTTCTAAATTAATACAATCTGATAATTTTTAAGCTTGCCGAGACAATTCTAGTCTTCGGGGATTATTTGAGACCCGGTTTCTATTCGACAAACATAAAATCTGATAATAGATAAAACCGCCTTGTTCCACTCCAACAAGTCAAGATGGGCTCAAGTCAGAAGAGGAAGAAGGAGAAGCAGAAAGATTTCCAGGTTGGTTTTTGTCAATTATTTACTTATGTGCTCCATTGATATGTGATCCTCTAGAAACCAAAGCTGAAAGTTGGCAAGGCGAAGGCCAAACCTGCAAATTTTACGGATACCAGTTTCAGGTCGAAAGGTATGTATATCTACGAATGTTGAATGCTTAATTGAGCTTCTTGTTAACAAAACGCAGCAATCGTCTTGAACCAACAATCACTTTCTACAAGTGCACCAACATCATCCGCTCAGTTTTCACATCATCTATCCCTTCTATCATCCAAATCCGACATACAGCGCAAAGAATCCCTTGCGCATCTCACAACATCGGTATCATCTCGCCCTGTGGATTCACCATTACCGCAGCCCGTGAGTGTAATGATACCAAAATTAGTTCCCTTACTGCTAGACGCCAGCAACAGCGTACGAGCACAACTCTTGAAATTCCTCAAAACCCTCCCAACAGGTGATATAGAGGCCCATGCTGCTCAATTATTACCCTATATACGAGCGGGTATGACACATTTAGCTGCCGATATTCGTTCATCAGCCGTTGAAGTTTTGGGTTGGCTGGTGGAGACTGCGGGAGGGGAAGTTGTATCTTGTCCTGGAGGGTGGATCAAGACGTTGAATTGTTTCTTGTCTCTTCTCGGATGGCATACCGAGGAGTCGGCGAAGTGGTCTTCTAATCGGAGTTCGTTTGGGAAAGCGGGGAGCGAAGGTCGGCCTATGGTCAAAGCGCTTCATGCTCTTGCTGAGTTTCTGCGCGCTGGAATCAGTAGTGACGACGGGGAAGCGATCATAGGAAATGAACATCTCCCTGCAGATCATGACACGGGAGTGGAATTCTTCCCAGTCGATCTCACTGTTCGCCAGAACATGATTCCGGATCGTTCTGCGCCGTACGCTTATCTGAACCTTTTCGGTCAGCCGCGTGATGCAGAGGGCGAAATGTACGAGAGTCGAGAAGATAGACTACGAGTCTTTGGCGATATGTTTCGCAAAGCTATTGAGCGTGGAGTGGAGAATGCTCGCAAGGAAGGGGGTGAAGTTGGACGGGCTTCGGCGGCGGTGTTCAAAGTGCTTCGAGAGACTCGATCTGAGAGGTGATCCGTGCGGATATGCATGTATTTCGACGCCGAGATCAGCATATTGACACGACCCATTTTCGAAAGAGACAGGATCAGCAAGTCTGTTAAGAATGGCACCCACACTTGACCATATCTAAACATTCAATTGACCGCCAGGTCAGCAATACCTCGACTGCACTGGATCGGTGATCTCCAGTCGTGCTCATACGACCTTTCAAAGCGCGATCTACATATAGATCAGCCCAGCTATAACACATTGATCCAAGCGCATTCGTTGCATTGGTGACCATGTCAGGCTATAATTGACTATGCGGCTAGATCGACCGGTCTGCCTGTCGCCAAATCGATCTATGAGACATAGTCATTGACTGACGGATATCAACGCGGCATTCAGGGTCCTGTTATGAGTTACGATGAACTATTGGGGTATTTTATACGTATTAGGCACCAACATCCCTCTACCGAGCATTAATGCATCCCTATCTGAGTTATCCCACCGAATTTGATTGACATATCACACTTTCGCGCAATCTTCAGGTTCATGGAGTTACTTTTCGGCAGGGAGGGTTGAGTCTATCATGTTTATCAATAGGGACTCTTCCATCTTTTTTCATGTAGGAACTATCTACCGTTAGATATAACTTTGGAATTTCAGACAGGATTTCGCACTTCCTGAAATACCGAGGAGCATCATTTGTGATGTCAACGAAAGAACCCTCTTCTACGTCGCTATGTATATCCATGTAAGTACTCGAGATTTTAAGTACCCAAGAAAGATAAAGCCAGCCAATCATTTCTACACGAATATAGCGGTCAACAAACTCGTATGGCTACTAGTTAGGTAGGGCTACCTTAAAGATGCAAGCTATTCGCCGTTCCTTCTTGCATAAGACTGTTTGATGTACGTATCATGCATACCGTTTTTTGTGCGACTTGTATAGCATGTACAATGCTAATTGTAGAAGTCTTGTACGTACATAGTTGGCAGCTTAATGGCCATAACCGGATGAGATGGCCATGCATTGCATTGCATTGCATTATGCAACAAGAGACGAGATATTTGTTTCACAATGCACTGTGTACGTGGACATTAAAGTTCAAAGGAAGTATCATAACTAGGCGATATTCCATGATACGGATCTACTTCATACATCTATCTGCATCGCGCCTTCGCTTACAAATGCTTCAGTCTGGCCTAAACCAGAGTATATATGTATATCATGCTAAGATTAGTCCGAACCATGCGCGTACGTAAACAGCATAGACACTGATACGTGCTGTGCGTCGAACTCAATATTTTTTTTTCGTTCTCTCGGTGAGCGATACTCCGTACAGTATACTTTCTGGACAACATTTCCGATGCTAGAGTTTCCGGCTCGGTTACGAGCGAACATAGCCCTAATCCTGCTAACTAGCTGACTTGGCATAGGTTACCACTCTTGTGACTCGCCACAAGGAGCCTCGACTTCTAAATCAACTGCCGAGGGTTAGGGCATAGACACCACTAAGGTAACTACACATGTAACTAAGTTATAAGTTAGCAATGAAATTATAGCTGGTTTAGACTAGGTATGGCTAAATCATTTTTTAACAAATATCTCTTGGTTAAACTTAAATATGTAATTCTAAATTTGAGAGCAATGAATCAGCGATTCGGTAGGATTAGTTATGTGTCTTACATCACGTCTGGGTAGTCGAAGTATACTCTCTGGTTACGGTAGCAGTTTTTCCGATATCCCTACCTAGCACCCTCAACCTTGGAATGTCATCAATAGTAAAAGAAGATAAGTTGATGAGAATCTGACATTTACCTCTCAAAATAGGTGGGATTGACGGCGTCCTCCGTAAGCGCAGTATGTATGCAACAGCACGCCGTAACACGAGTTTCAGCCCTTTCAGGGCTTCAAGCCAGCATGGAATGAGAAGGCGCGTATGAACGGACCGGAGCCTCATTATTGAACGCATATGTACGTAGTATGTAGATTTGTGTGCCTTTCAACGCAATTGGACGGTTAAGGATATAACAGGTATCTATTATTATATTAATATGTGGACCAGTTAAGTATGATAACCACTGTGTAGGGAAATTTGGGCTCGGAGTCGTTCCGCTTACGGATACTGTATGTTATTGAGTATTCCAACGTGCCCTGAATGCCCCGTTGTTCTTTGGTGATTGACTGTGGTCACTGCACTACGATGGAGGTAGTTACGTACGCACTCCATAGTTCTAACCGTGGGTATCACAGTGGACAGCTTGGGATCTTCAGGGTTGTTCTCGGATACAAAATACATACGTGGTTCTATTGCTCGCCTAGTTACAACACTCTGTCATCATCGGCCAACGTACTATGTACATACGAAGTATCTAACGCCCAATTGAAATCGCGTTTTGAGAGATCCCTGTCCGTGTCTTTAGATCGGAAAGGGGCAATATGAAAGAGCGACGACCGCCTCACGCCCGCCGTCTACGATGACAATAGGTATTTAATTAGGTAGCTTACTGTCCAGCATGCGTCTAGCGTAGCTAGGTGAGGGTACCATGGGACGAACCAACAGAGAAACATATATCATCTATGTGTCCCACCCATCCAACCCTGGAAGCTACATGCCCGTAAGGTTTCCTTTGCACTGCCACGATGATGGACTACCCTTCAATTTGAAATCTGGATCCCTGCAGCGCATGCGTGACTTTCCAGAAGTAGGAAGATTTTGTTCTATGGAGAAGCCCTGGATACAAGATTGGCGGATACCACCAGTCCTTGCAGATGACCCATCACCAAGCACGAGGTTCGTAAGTCAAGAGACCGAAAATGATACTCCGGTTCCGTACATTCCATTTGCGAATGTTCTTCGTCTCCGGAGTCACCGTATGAAAAGTATTAAGTATACAGTCTGTGTCGACAAGGTTTAATTAAGGATCAAGGCCTGCTCCACATCGTGTCAGCCCAGTTAGCCTGCTTCACCATGTCCACAGGCATGTTTGAAATTTCTTTTTCTTTCGCGCGCTAGTCTGGAGGCAGATAGTGGAGAGTGGACTAAGAGTTTGATCGGCAGTTTCGTGAGTGTACACGTGATATATGGTCTCCTGGTCCTTCCTTCTACAGATCGAGATATCAATCTACTCCAGATGGAGTGCTGTGGTAAGCATTGATAATCCAATACTACTGGTAAACTATAGGCGATGAGGAGTGATATTACTTCATACGGTATGATTTCGGGATTGAGCGGTTATTTGATTCGATCAATGATCACTCCACGAGTCCACAGAACCCCCCCCCTCCTCCGGCCGTTGGAAGCAATCGTTCTCGGCAGTTTGTTCAAGGGTAAAACCACATCGGACTGATCAGATAACGTGAAGATGCTCTTATCGAGCAGCCAATCCATGCCCTAAGGGCCTTGGTTCCCAGCTGCCGTAAAAGGGATAGTTCGACCATGAAACAGCTGATTTGTAGCCGTCAGTACGGAGTACAACCAACGAGACGAGATTCCTGCCGGGTGAACTGGTGGTAGTGGCTTTCGCCATCTGATAGCCGGTTATTCTACTTCAGTCTTTGAGTATGCTGCATTGGCTGGAATATAGGTTAACAATTCAATTGACAGTGACTCCGTTCCAAAGCATCCGCATCAATAGCCATGACACAGAACAATAGGAGGGCTTGACAATAGAAAACTGCTGCGTTCTGATTGGCTGAAGCGGCCAAATTTCTGAAACACGCTTCTATCTTGGCACCTTCCACTCTAACTCCATCGGGCTAGTCTGGCTCGTGGGTAACGATTTAGGGCTTTCGTCCCGATTAGGACTAGCGGGATGCACCTCATATGAGATTCCTCTTCTTTCGACTTGAGCTTCGAGGAGGATTTAGATCTTCTCGAATCATGGAATCATTGGATGGCCTGTAAATGCTCCGAGCATGGATACCGGCGTCTTTTCTCGAGTCGGTAATCATGCTCCGGCTATTCTTCCTGACGCTTATCCCCCTTTTCCTCTCTTCAACTTCGCAGTGACCATTAGACACTCCCAATAGCCATGTCACCTCACATGTAGTGTGTGATCACGCCGGAGAACTACGGATTGGGCAACTCAATGATGGATGAGGTATATAATTTGACTTGCAGGGCGCCATGAGATAAATCGACGCAGTCTAACTGGATCAAGTAGATAGTGAGGTATGGGCGTGGCTGTGAACCGGGGTAGATTTTTACTCCATATGTGGTACTCCCGGTGCACCAGCGGTTTTAACGTCCTTCGGTTGCGTGTTCGCGGCGAGGTTAGGAAATTAAATGCGAGATTATTTTTTTTTTTTTTTCCAATCCTTGGAGATTCTCGAATTTCTGGAATTTTCTGGAGAATTTGTACTACGCACGTAGTCGAACAAGCGAGTTCTCGTAATGCTTACACCTGTAAAACAATTGGGTACCGTTCTTTGGTCAACAAGATCTGTGCGGCTGGAAAGGCTGCCTTTTCCGGATTCTTTTCTTTCAATCTCAAAGTCTCAACTGTAGGCTCACGAATCACGATCAAGTATAAAACCTTAATAAAGGATGACAAGACTTATATGGCACCGGAGCATAATCACCAAATGGCAACACGACGTGGGTGGCTACACTTAATAAGCCTTGCAGGCAGTTGGGCACGAGTCACTCGTTGGACACCTGCTCTACGACCTAGCTACAGGTCTATTCAGGTCTCAGGCAAAGTTTCTGTAAGCTATTCTTAACTCTTTAACGAATCCGAAATATAATCTCCTTAAGCTCCGAGAGTAACTGCCATTGTCAAAGGCTGATAAATCTTGACTATTCATAGTACGTACGTGTGTATTCTACCATCATCTACACAATGCCGTCATTGAAAGAGCCCAACTCGACTTATCTTAGTAACTAAATTGACCCACTGTCTACTACCGAGCAAGGACAGATGCTACAACGCATTCTCCGGAGTCTGTAACATACGCTAACCCTATCCAAGAGGTGATTCACTCTCCCAGAAACGGAGACAGCAGATGATACTCATGGCATCTGATTGGTCTTTTCAGCCCCTGAAGCTTATTTGATGATGCCAAAGGAACCAATCAATCCCCATACTCTTTGAAACCGAAATCCATCTCTCCTATGAGGTTTAGTTGGGAGTAAAATAGGGGAAGAATTAGCTCGACGCTCCATCTGGAACACACTGAAAACAGTCGAAGCCCAGTGTTTCACCCCACGATTAGCTTCCACTTTTCTTTTTCCTTGTCTCTTTTCTTTTTCTGCTTTTCTCGACGCCTTCTTCAGAATTTCTACTTTGCGACGTGCATGCTTTAGATTGAATCCAACATGTTGTCAGCCTCGTCAAAGTAGCCGGTCTAACTTAATGTACCCTAATTATGTAGTTAGCACCACATTGAAGTATCAAGTAGAAAGAGCCAACTTTATCTAAACTGTGACAAGCACTGGCCTGACTAAACGTTTAGCTAGGCCAGTCAAGTCATCTCCAATCTAACCATAATCTGCCCTTACACTGCTACTACGGAGGTACATACATAGCGGACCTCTACCTATCGCGAGAAGAAAAAAGGAAATTAATCCTGAATTAAAAAAAGGAAACCACATGGCCTATCTATTTTGCCCTGGCATTTTTTATTTTCTTCACAAGACACACTCCTTCACCATTGTCTTCTTCTTCTTCTTCTTCTACTCGAGGTATCTGTGCTTTCCTCATCTGTTTCATCTTCTCCTTCCTTTTTCTCTTCTCTTTACTCTCCACTATTCCTCTTCTTCTTTTATTCTACCCTGAACAAACATATTTTAAAATAAATTCTTTGTTGTTCCTTTTTATTTTGCGCCTGAAGGAAAATTAATGGAAGATTTCGGAAAAGAAGACCATCAATAATCGCTCTGGATTAAGATTAGCGCCATCATTTATCGGATTTTGATTTTCATTTTTCTCCTCGGATAATAGAAAACGAACCGATCTGCTGCTACTATTCGAGTACATAATTTACAGACTGGGGCTCCAGGCTAGCGTCAATTTCGCTGCGAAGGAGAGAGAGGACCAAGGAGAGATATCCGGCTGGGTTTCTATCAATTCGACATCAACTTGAACCGGTTCAGATGACGTCGGTGCTGCGATTTTACTGTTCTTCACTATATATAATTTTTAATATTGTCTGATATTCAGACGGACAGAAAAAGAAAACGACTGGGGCCTTCCGGAAGGTTTGCGATTAAAGGGCAATACGTTACGTTACGTACTGGGCGACGAGGAAAACAATCCCACCAAATTACCTTACTTAATAGCATATGTTTATGAGGTCTGGAAGCAGTCACAAGACGGAATTAAGGATTTGAAATATCTATCGAAATTGGAAGAGGCATGCATTCGGTTCTGGTCGAAACAGTATCTCCATTACCGAACCCTACGAACCTACTCATCATGGAACCTTTAGGCGCATCTGGCGCAGGCGCAGACAAGAAGCGCAACAAACTTGGATATCATCGGACGTCAGTGGCATGTGGTTAGTTTCTCCTAGAAGTTTCTTTGGGGAAGATAAGACAGCTGTATTGAATTGGATTGGGTTGGGTTCTAATGTGACTCTTGCATAGTGCACTGCCGTCGACGCAAGATCCGATGTCTAGTAGCAGCAGACGACAGTCAGGGACGTTGCGAGAACTGTATCCGACTCAGAAAGGAATGCCAATTCTACCCCGTAGACCAACAGCCGCAACCAGATCGCAAGTCTTCTAGACCGGGAGGAATAACACTGGAGACCCCTTCATCATCTGCGGACCCTTCAATAGCTTCATCTTCTCCACCACCATTAGGAGGCGCCATGGATCCTACCGATATTTACCAGTACCAGCAGCTCTCTTTGCATTCGACGGCGACGACACCGGAAATGACGGCGTCCGGTTTTCATCCTTCAGCTGGGTTTTCTTCCGTTGCTTCAATGGGTGGGTTTGCGACTGGTCCTACTTCACCAGGTTGGCACTTCAACCTCTTGCGCTGCAGAACTGCATTACGGAATATAGCTGACTAAAGATGCAGTAGACGGAGTTGCTCATCCAGAACTTGTACCTGGCCAAACAATCGATCCGAATGCCACATATAACATGGGACACGCATCACCTGTAATGTGGACACAAGGCCAAATGTTAACAGCATTACCACCAGGAGTAGCACCTCATCCTCAACACATCTCCACCGGAATACCCTCTCACCCACAAATGCTAAGTCCTGCTGCCGCTGCACCGTATACAGTCCGACCCGACGGATCGATATGGCCAACACCACCTCCACGCGCCATAACCACAATCCCCTCTCAACCAGAAATGTATCACCCTCACCCTCACCACCACACCATCTTTGCTAGTTCACCGGTTCCACAACCAGAACTAAAACGAAGCATGACCAGTCCCGCTCCTGGTCGAAGTCACCATCAACCTTCTCCGTTACATAGTCCCCCATCCACACAGATACAGATTAATTACTCGGGTCAACCAATTCCATACCAACATCATCATCCTCCTCCTCCTCCGCCTGCTGGTGGTGGACAGTCTCAACCTTATCCTCCGCAATGGAATCCGGGTATGAATGCTATACCAATGGGAGACGGTACTTATACGACCCTATATGCAACTCCTGAACATTTCCAGATGTCTGGTCAACAACATCCACCCACAGGGCCATGATCAATGCATATCTTTTTCCAACTTTTAGATCCATGTCTGTTTTTATGCAGCCCTATTTCCCTTTGTTGCGGGTGGGGAGGGGGAAGGGTTTCCGGGAATATATCATCAATCATCACTATAGAAATCTTGCTTTTAACGTCTTGTTAGCTATCCATGATATTTGCATGTCCATTTTTGTCGACCCCCAGTCTCATTTACTCAGTTATCATGTCATATTTCATACCCAACATCCATTTGTTTTGGTGAATGGTGAGTTCTTTTTGGAAACTTGGCGGGTTATAGTCATCATCCCATTATCATCATCATCATCATCATCATACCATATATACTTTGTGATAACATTTTCAGCGAGGAGTGGCGTTTTTAGCGGGCTTTTTGAAATGTGGATTGTTTCTTTTTTTTAATTATCATGGTTCTGAGACGAGTTTACATATTTACAGGACCTCACTTACATATAATATCCCTTTGAGAGCTTTTCATGCTAGCGTTTTGATATGAGTGGATGGATGTTTCGGGTTATGTCTACTTCAATGTTAGGTAGGCATCCTGGCATTGGCTTGGACTGTATCCCCTGAGGTCTACTGTCTCTCCGCAATAGGGAATCAACGGCGCATTCATGAACATCAGCAGATTGCTGATACGTTGAATGAAGGACTCTGCCCGTCACAACGCAAAATCGCGCAATCGGCATGTTCAGACAACGTCGTGGGAAGTGGAATTAATTAATGAAAAAGAGGAGATCCCTGTTATCGAGGATACGAAGAATCGACTTGTACCCTGCACACAAATACTGTTTCTCAGTAACTAAACCTGACTCTACTACTTCCCATTCATCCATCAATTCTCACCGGTACAGTAAATCTGACTATACCCCCGAAGAGACAATTCCCTCAACTCTTCAAAATCTCTTCCCCGAAACCTGGCCGGATCCAAATGTCGAACAACATCACCATCCAGCCCTTTTCCATAATCATCATTATGCCGCTCAATCAACCCAGCAACAAACCTAGCCACACCAGCCGCATGCGTAACCCAAACAGCCGCACACAAAACCAACCCTTTCCTTCCATCCACTTTGCCCGCAATCGGTAAATTATCAGGTGTCATCGCAAAGATACCATTGAATTTGGTCTCTGGCATCGAGTACTCAACACTCTCGTTGTCGCAGATTCGAAGAACAGGTAAAAGCGCCTTTGCCTGTTCCAGGGCAGAGCTGAAGATCTCCTCGTACCATGGGCCGATGGCGACGTGGTCTGTTGGTTGGCATTGGATGGCTGGGCCGTGGTTGTATGTTCCGACGCCGTAAAAGGGGCCGTGATCGCGGGCGTAGACGTGGTGTTCTGGGTAGCGGATCCAGGGGCTTGGTTTGTTGTGCAGTCTCGGGGAGAGGTGAGATTTTGTACTGCTTTTTGGTGAGGAGGGTGACGTTGTTGTTGTTGTTGTTGTTGTATTTCCGGATGCAGCGTCGTCGTCATTTTGAAGACGGTCGTGTTTGATGTACATGTATGGATGTGCGACGGGGATGATGGGGATGGGAATGTCGAGATCTGAGCAGAGGTCTTGGGTCCATATTCCGGTTGCCAGGATAAGGGTATCTGATGCAATAAACCTCTTGACTTTTCTCTTATCGCTCTCGTCCTCGTCTTGCTCATTGTCGTCCACATCAACCTCCACACCAACCACATCCCCATCTTCATTATACTTTATCCTCGTCACAACACCCTCCACAAACTCAACGCCTTTCTTCCTAGCTTCATGCTGATAAAACTCCGTAATAACAGTGGCATTCGCAACCCCATCCGTCGCAAAATACAACGCCCCTTTCAGAGCTTCCTTCCTCACAAAGTCCGGCGCCAAACCCGCCGCCTGTGTGGCCGTAATCATACTCGCCGGTAATCCTCTATTAACAGCCGTATCACACCTAACCTGCAATCTCGATAATCCCTCTTCAGTGCCAACGGCTTCAATGCCACCGAGAACGTTAAACCCGTTTGGGATTTTGGCGTATTCGATCACGGTGTCGATGGCGAGACGAGTTAGGGTTGCGGATTCGTTGAATTGGCCTATGTAACCTGGCGCATGGGCGGTTGAGCCTTGGAGAGGCTTAAAGGAGTGATCGATTAGGATTATTTTTCCTTTGGGTTTGGATGATGAGGAAGAGAGGAAGTGGGCGAGGGCAGAGCCGACGATGCCGGCGCCAACTATGATTGTTGTAGACATGTTAGCAGTAATGCCGATATGTTCGAAAGATCTTCTGTGAATGCCGTAATGTCAAGGAGCCCCTATCCATAATCCCACCTGGGCAGCCACGGCGACATTTGTATCAAGACGGTGAGTGCACACCCTAATATCTCGACTCAACTGAGACCGCGATATTCTCGCCATCAATGATTCTCAATGGAACCCGCTTGGCATGTATATCGACATCATCAACCACATCACCAGACCAATCCGATATTCACTGTGGGGTAGGTTTTAGCTGTATATCCGAAAGGGCGCAAGCCATATCATGTAGCAGGGCGTACGTAAGTAGTGCAGATTTGGGTCGGACAACGTATGCTCTTGTCCCATCGCGCTGATTTATTGTTTGAATATATGAGGGAATAAATAGGCCGTTTAGGAGTATATTAGGCGATCTCTTTCACCGCCCACTCGGGCATGCCGTGTAGTAAGGCGTGAATGGAGAAGGTTAGACTTTATGGAGGCATGATCTGGTGGTTGGCGATAAAAGACTGTTGATCGAATAGAGTATTCCAAGTCATTTCTGCCGATCCTTTTAATGCTGGAAAAGAGTTCCGAGAACCTGGAAAGAGAAAATGGGAGTCACTACAACTCAAGAGTATTTATGTTGTCTGCATCTGGAAACTAGCCGGGCCGCTGATCTGTGCTGAGATATTGTTTCCGCTGAGTCTACTCAATAAAAGTTCTTAATTTGAACGCAATGAGTCCGAAGATAAGAAGACCCTTGATGGACTTGAAGCATTTTCTGCAAAACCCCACACAAAATCATTAGCCCTAATTAGTGATCGCTATCCGCCTTACTACGTATCTACAGTGAGGCGATCAATCGAATCATTAATCTTATCTTCCTTTTCCCTTGTTCGTTGATAGTGTTCCAATGCGTTATAGGATTGGTCATCATTAGTAAAGCCGATAAGTTAACAGGCTACGAATCTCCGTCCCAAGTTCGGAGTACGAGCTCAACGATAATCAGTGCTACATAAGATACATACGATACGTAGGATGTGCAACAACCTTCCTATTTGACCGTCTATGCAGATATGTTATCTCGTCGATCAAAACAAGGCCTATTTACCTATCTATCTCTCTATCTCCGGAGGAGCCAGAACACGACACCCTGCGTGATAATGATTTATCTGACGTGCTCGATTTCGTGATACAATGATAAGTTTTGCTGTTTTCAGATAAAACTATCGTTGCTATCAAAGATTTCTGCTGAATAGAGCACTCTGATTTGTCCTTCAGCTTATCTAAACGCGCACATTATTATTAGACTTTTTGCTTTTTCTTTTGCTTTATCTTGGTCGTACAGAGAGATATGGCTGCTTTATATAAAATGCAGGGATTTCTTGTTCTTTTCTTACCCTTTTCCTTTTCACGTTTCGCTTTTTTTTCCCGAGAACTCATACTTCGCGGATGACAAATATGTACGGCCGTAACCCTAACCACTAACACCGGATCACGTGATATTAGACTTTACCCTAACCCTACTCAGAGAGATCAGATTGATCATACAGCATATGAAGGCCAGTTTCACACACATCAAAGTATAATGGATGGACGGGAAAAACGGCCGGCGTACCCAGTCATCAACAGCAATCAAAGAGGATAAATCAGCGCTTTCATCATCCCACGCACTTATGGAGCGGCGGTGACGGGACTTTATTCCTTTCGCTTGTTGGATGTTTCTAACTCGTTGAGAGGGAATTACTAGTATGCACTAACTTACGTCGATCCGTTCTTGGTGTCTGCTGGTTGTTGGGTTCGATGGCATACGACATACGATCTACAACGACAAAGGCGAGGAGGGGAAAGACGCCGTTGCCGATTGATTATTGTCGAATTTACCCGATGCATAAGCCTATATCGATGTGGAAGTGTACCGACCGAAACGACGAAAAAAGTCAAAAACGCCTTATGTACGTACGTCGTCGTATGGGGACAGAAGACAGGGTGGCGAACAACGGCCGGGAGAGGGGGCTTACTCCCCACACACACGAGCATTCCCTTATGCGGTATCTGGCGTCGTGATCAATATGAAGCAACTCGAACAAGAGGCAGAGTTATCGAGAGCGAAGACGAGGATCAGACAACAACGAGAAGAAACAACGTCGTCAGCTTGGAGTGAGACAAATTCGGCAATTTGCGATAGTTCAAGATCAAAGGTGATATGCGACTTGTGATTGGCGGACTTTTCGGGATACGATTCGAAGAAGGCTAGTCCGGGCGGGATAGTATTACCGTGTTACATCTCGCAGATTCTCGACTTCACACCACAAAATATTTGGAATAAGGTTGGAGTAAGGTGGGTTTTCTATCATTGGCAATATTCTCATACAGCATCGAATTTCGAATCTAGAAGGAACAGAGAGGCAAAACGCATGCGAAAAAAAAAGAGAGAAAAGTGAGGCAAAAATCGATGGGTTGTACGGTATTCGTATCCGTATCGATACACTACCGTATCTATATTACCACTAATATATAGACGTGCGTATTCGTACTGTACGTACGATACGTAGCACAGATACACAGCGTACCGCGGGGTTGGTTGGATCTGTCACGTTCCCATTTCATTTCCTTCAACACCATGATATCTATATCTCGAGACATCATGAGATATATTTCAATATGTTCGCTGTTCTGCACGCACATGGCGTATATGAAGGGAAACGTCTCTGCATTTATTTGTCGGGGGTGCATCCACGAACCAACCTCTACATACGTCGATAGACCCGTCCCATACTCCAGACGTATTCACTCCGTGCTCCCCCGTCCTAATAATTAAATTATGCAAGACGCTTCTTCTAAACCGGGGTCTGGGGGGAAACCAGCGAAAAAATATCCCTTATTTCTTTTCTTTTTCTTTCTTTCTTTCTTTTTTTTTTTTTTTTCTCTCTACGTATAATTGTTATGGAAAATAGGGAAAATATGAGGGAGAAGCTTAAAGAAGAAATTATTTAGTTGCGGCTACCGCGCTCGATCGGAGTGCGCCGAGCTTCGTGCATGGATTAATTTTCTTGGGTACATGCTAAGTATAGTTCTACATATGCATACTATTGTTTAGCTATGCCAGGGTATAGTCCGTACTAACAGATAGAGTGGGTATAAAATAGTTATGATATTGTTAGGGATGAGGATGGGACGATCTTGGTGTAGCAAACTTTGTAAAGCATGGCCATGTACGTAAATTGTTTGGAATACGTATGAGCAGAACACGACCAAAGCCGACTTCCAATTGAATAGCTATCGGATAAAGTCGGAAAGCATTTTGTATGATAGACTTTAAGAGTACAGAGTCTAAAGACAGCTGTAAGCTGACTTTCGCACAGTCTGATTGGTCTGCTTTGTTCAGGTGTTTTACAATCGGAGGACCTCCGAAACGCTAGTCCTAAAGAGGAATGGGGTATGTGTATTGTTGTGGGGCAACTATATTTGTTCCTCTCCTCTCTTCCATGCGCTTACAGTCACCGAGGAAGGCTGTCAGTGGACTGGATGGATATCAAATAACCTGAAAGTGTAGAGAGCTGTCAATTCCTGCGCTGTCCCGACTCGCTGGCGAGAACGACCTACAGAGGAAGGGTCTAGGCTACGTCAAGACATGGGTTCGTGAATTAGCAGGTAGATTGACTGTCCAGTCAGGTTTCACATGCTTGATCTCAACGGATGCAGCTAGAGTCAAGGTACATGAAAATTTCCGGTATATTTTCTACTGTTATTGTATTCTTCAACTGTGTTTCGCATACATCCGATTCTTATGGTTTTGATCAACAGAATGTACTCTGTACTTCCTATACGAATGACAGACTCGATCGAATACACACACACACACACACGCTGTACAGTCAAAGCAATATCAATGGAAAGTGGACACGACGTTCATGATTCATCTAACACCGGAGTAAGAGCCAATCAAGTGTCGATAACCCAGATTTTGACCCCGTACGCTAGATCTGAATAGAGTAATTATCCACAACGCGGTGATATGCATGGACTGCTTCCATGCGTCTGGATCCACAGAGTACGAAGCTGTTTCCATATTTGAGTTCTTACGCCGTGAGCCAACCATATTTCTACTATAGTAGTCTGACAGATTGAACACTCGACTCGTTTCCGATATTGCTATCCTGGCTATTTTAACATTCACCGGCTGAAAACATGAGCCGATCATCATCAAAAAAAAAGCTACTATGTAAAAGTAGTTTGTACTAGCGATATCCCCACATCGCCACATACCACACACCACACCACGCCCAAAGCCCAAGGTGGGTGGCAAGACCCATTTAAGCCATGGCTTATTGTCAGCCACGAGGTCGACCGTCGGACCGATGACTTGAGAGGTTGGAGATGCCGAACCGTTATGGAGACGACCGTCGGCATCAGTTACATACACTCCAGCCGGATATTTCAGGCATATCAGAAATGCTTCAAAAGGATATGGTTATCCTGACCATATTCAACCCATTAAAGTCCTCTTCGGACATTGTATCTTCATCTGTATGATGTAGCCGGTGATCATTATGGTCTGAATTATCTCATATCCATGCGAGAAATTAGGGACAAGGTCAGTGCTTCAAGCCAACACTAAACTGATTTTATCTAGATTGCGCCGTGCATTACCGTTTCAGGCCGGAAATCTGTCTCTTTCACATACGGTATTTTAAATACGTATGTAGACTGGGCTTAGCATTCGGTCGACTTTCTATTTCCGTCGCCAGAGTCAAGGCGACTTGTCGAGTTGTCATGCAAATAAAACTAACTATGGCAACTAGTGGTTTGGGTTGATGTACTCTTTACTTACTTAAATTCTATGCGCAGCTAGACGCCAGTGAAATAATAAAGCCGATATGTACGACGATGAAAGAATGAGATCATACTCATAGTAGACGGGGTCCTTTGACATCCATGAGGATGCTGACCTGGATTGGATACTCGTGTGATGCTGCTCGTCTGAGCTCTTACTCTTAATAGATTCGCTTTGATTATGGATTACTTCTCCCCGCGGGACTACGTATTGATCCCCACGTATCTAATCATTTGTAACTATACAACATTGAAACGTGTACATATCCGAACTGAGACTATAAAAAATAAGCTATCAAATATCAATAAATATATAGAATGTAGGGAGTGTGCATGCAAGTCAAGACCCTGGAATTGTGACTGCCGCACTAAGCGATGAGTTCATCATCAGTGTGATGCTTGCATATATTAATACCTGGTGACATGCGATTCGTGCAGGGATTCAATAGCACAGTGTATGTAGCACTACATACATACCGTGGTACACCACATTCGAGATTCAAACACACTCTCCTAGAATGCAAATCCAGTATCCTTCCAGAAGCATCAAACCGCCAATAAGAATGAAGAACATGTGAAGACGGTCCAAAGTTCCAAATAACCCTTCAAATCCCTAATTCCGTATATCTCCGTCATCGAATTCCAACACAAAAAAAAAAGTAGAATTCATCCCAAGATGAAAGAGGGGGGCTGACTCAGAAGATCCCCTCTAACAAGACTCCAGACTTGAGCAATGGCCAGTTTAGTAAGCTTGATCATCCAGCGGAAGAAGCGAATCTGTTCCGGACTGAAAGTCGACACCAATCACAGGTCATATATTCCAAATATGTGAGATATATCAAAAGCAACATTGTGAAGCCATGAATAATAACGTTGTGTCAACGTTGATGTTCTAAACACTACGGAAGGGTTTAGTTTACTTACATACCATACGTATCCGTTCATACTCGGTAAATCGGTAATAATAATGGTACCGGGTATATTACGCTACCAGTAACAGACTTATCTATAATCATACTAGGGGAATACTAAGTGTACGGCTGGTCTCCACTATCAACTCCGTAGAGCCAATAAGACACCGCTTATATGCGAGGACCATGAATTAAATTACCCAGAAATGCGGCACGTCCATAAATACGACAATACAGACGGTTCGCCGTAATATTACCGCCGTCCCAAGCTTTTCAGTTCCTTCCTGTCGTTCCCTTCTTCCCAGTCCGCAAATTCCCAGGTCCGTAGTCGGTCGGGCGATTCAAGACTCACTCTTTCCTTTCCACCTTCAACATCGTCAACTCTTCTTGTTCCCTAATCCAAACTCTCCCCTCATACACCTCTTGTGTGTGGTGGGCTGTTTGAACGGGGTTCTCTTCTATCGGCTTTTTTCGTTGGGGTTTATTTCCTATGTTCGTGTCGTTTTTCGCAGTTTTCTTTTGGCCTGCCTCGGATTCGCGAATACCGCTCCGGAACGTTTCCCCTCGTATATAGTTGACTCCTCGCCAGTAGACCGTTCCACATTCCCCTTCATCGCCTCAACCCGCGCGGGGCTGGACACTCGAAAACCAAAGGCCCTGGAACGATCGCAATAAATATCGTTTTGTTTGAAAATAGACGAAATCACCGGCAAACTGGATTTCCCAATCGAAGACAGCATCGCCAAAGGGGCGTTGCTGGGCGACTCTGTCTTCCCCGACTGGCAAGATGGCGCTCCTCACAGTAATGCGGGCGAGAGTCCCGACGAGATGCAACGAAAAGACCCTCTGGCAACTCAGATCTGGAAATTGTACTCGCGGACAAAATCTCAATTGCCCAATCAGGAACGTATGGAGAATTTGACTTGGCGCATGATGGCGATGAGTCTGAAGCGGCAGGAAAGAGAGCGAGCCGAACAGGCACGGTAAGTGACAGCGAAATGCATCTTTTTTATTGTGTATATATATATACATATATACTTCGATTTAACTATCAAGATGAAACTATGCTGGTTCAGTCATCTGAACCAGTGGCAGCTGCAGCTTGCAGGACGCTAGCTCTGTACTGTTATCATCATCGAATCCTGCCTTATCTCTCCTCCCCTCGATTGCTGAAGACTACCTCCTTACCCACTCTTCTTTTTTTCACACTTTCTCTTTTGCTGTCATCATCATCCACTGTCGTCATTCTGCCAAAAATCAACCATCTTAGCTCATACTAATCTATCGTCAATTCAGTCGTGCTGCTCAACAAGCTGCTCAGAAGCCTTCTACTACTCCTAGTGGGATTGCTCAACTTCGTCAAGCCAGTCAGAGTAACAACGCCGCTTCTACTTCTGCCTCGGCTGATTTTATGAATTTGGACGAATTCATTGTGCCTTCTTCCATTGGCTCACCGTCTGGCATTGAAACTTTACCTGCGACTACCGATCACAACACTGCCACTCAACCCCATTCGGTCGCTCCATCCGGTATTCCTATCAAAGGTCGCAAGGATCAGAATTTGTCGCATGGTCCTCTCATCCCAGCATCCTTGCCTCAACCTTCGCAGGATTTGCGTCGTAACGACGAGTTCGGTTACGTCCAGCGCCGTGTTCGGAAGACCAGTGTAGACGAACGCAAGGTTAGTCTATCTTTCAAAGAGGATAGGAGGAAGATGCTAATTTGTCACAGGCGCCTCGAAAGCGACCTGCTGAATTCTCCCCTCAAGTCGTCCCTACTTCGAACCTAATGGTTCAACATAATGATCACGAATTGGACACTGCCATGATGCCAGATTACAGCTTGGACCAACCCGCCTTCCATCATCATCATCACCATCATCATCATAACAATCATACCTCTCCCAACGTGCCTTTCAATCTCGACACCTTTCAAATCAATGACGATCCCATCTTGACATCCGCAGGACCTTTCCAGCAGAACTTCACTTTTTCTCCTACCGAGTCGCCATTGGTGACTTCAGGGCCTTTCAGTCACGTCTATGCTCAGACCCCTATGGGATCATCACTGAACTCCACCGACTTTTATTCTCCTCCTCCGTCCGGCTACCAGTCCACTGCCTCAACACCGCAGCCTGTCTATGACGGAGAACATTCAATGTACTTTGAGCAGAATTCCATGGATGCCCGTGTCCAGCGTCGAGTTCCCGCCTACGCTGCTCCTAGCCATCGCACATCTAATCTCACTGCCTCTCTGCAGCCTCGATACATGTATGGCTCTAAGAATGATCAAAATTCTGCTACTACCGCCGCCGCCGCTGCCTACAACTCCATGAGCGGACCGCCTTCTAGCATCCCTTCTCCTGGATTTGCGTCGGGTCAGCAACATATTGATCCGTCGTCGGTCATTAGTCATAATGATTTCTCGGCTCCTCCCTCACAGCACAATTTGAACCTCACAAGCAGCGAGAACATGTTCACCTTTGGCGCTGACTCTGACAACGAAGACGATGAGACAAGCGCCTTCCCGGACCAGAACATGGCCATGCAGACCGACTTTCACGGTATCGATGACATCTCCGGTGACATGGCCTCGAGCTTGCAATGGGATGCTCAGCTTGCTGGTCACTATGGTTCTATGCCGAACTTTTCAGGCTTGCATCATGGACGAATGGGAGATATCATGGATCAATCGCATGATTGGGAAAGTACAAGTCTACCCCGCGGACATGCTTCAGCGACCAACATGAGCAGACCAAAACTTGGTCGTGCACATACCGATCATATGGGCATGCAAATGCAGTCACATACGTCCCCCAACACACCTCCTGAATCTGGATTCAGCAGCGCTGTACCATCCCGGCCTGCCAGCCCTGGTGGCACTAAGCCCGGTGATCAAGGTGCTCCAACTACTTGTACTAATTGCTTCACTCAAACGACACCGCTGTGGCGTCGTAATCCTGAGGGGCAACCTCTTTGCAATGCCTGTGGTCTTTTCTTGAAACTCCATGGAGTGGTTCGGCCTCTTTCTCTCAAGACAGATGTTATCAAGAAGCGAAATCGTGGCGGAGGAAACAATCTTGCAATTGGAGTTTCCGCGGCGCGGTCCAAGAAAGGCTCGCGAAAGAACTCTGTGCAACAGATTCCCGTTGTTACACCTCCGAGTTCAAGCAAACTCCAAAGTGCTAATGCTTCAGAATCACCTCCATCGATATCAGGTTCGACCACATCTGGTACTGGGTCTAATGGCGTCGCGGTGTCGGTCAAGAGCGGCGTTGTCCCCATCGCAGCAGCTCCACCAAAGACCACGCCATCTGCTGGTGCTCAAGCAAGGGCAATTCAAGTCGCACCCAAGCGTCAGCGGCGGCTTGACAAAGACTCCATTGGCTCCTTGGCCAGCATTCAGGCTAGCTTGTCTCAGGACAGCCCAGAAGCAGTCAATGATGATATGAATGGAGACAATAAAGCTAGTGCAGGGTCATCAGGGGCTAGGTCTAAAAATGTACCATTGGCACCAGCCATGCCACCGGCAGCGACGAACCCTGCTCATCACAGTCTGGCTGCAGGATCCGGCCAGACAGCTAGTCAAGAATGGGAGTGGTTGACAATGAGTTTGTAAGCGAAACTTGTTGTGTGGGCAGAAAACTATCCACAGCATTCCTGGTGATTCTTTCACTATCTTCAACTTTTAATTATGGCTGATGAACTTTCTCATTTTTTCTCATGGTGTCTTCATTTACTACATGGAGTCGGTTATAGACATGACATGACATTGATTGCACAGGTGTGGATGGTAAACAAGACCCTCACTATGTGGGTCAATCAATACCACCATCTCTAGTCTGGTCTGTGGAGTTGGGATTGTGAGCGTCTGATGGACGAGAACGAATAACGATTTCTAAGCTTTTCTTACATACAATTCTTCGGGGTGGGCTAGCTTGAGATTTCTCGTTTTTCGCAACGCGTTTTCATTTGTTCGAATGGTGGATTTCATCCACTATAGAGACGAAATCCAACTGTTGATTTCTTTATCCAGAATGAGCGATAGAGGATCAACCTTGCGAACACGATGTGTGTGTGGATGACTGTTGATGTTGTGTTTTCTTTATTGTTTGATTTTTACTGCTTGATACAATCGCGTCTGCACCGGTTCGCTCAGCCTCAGTTTTGTTTTTATGTTATTGTTTTAGTTTTTCATTTTTGGTTTATGTTGTCTCATTTGGGCTGAGCACCGGGCAGAAGTGCGCACTGCTTGATTTTACTTTTCATGAGGTGTTTACAGATTCTAATACCAGAATGTGGATGAATAATAGGCTTGGTCTGGTATCCCAGTCCTTACATACAATATCGCTTTCTCTTAAATCCCATTATTTAGTATCTGATTTGTACGTAGTTGATAGTATGGAAGACCCGGAATCAATTCCAAGGCTGCTTTAGGGTTTGTCTTGCCACATTCGGAAATACGATATTCTGACATCACGAAGACGAACATCGATATCTCTGAATTTCTTCCTAAATAAATGATCTCTATTTCTCCTACAATTCTTTATTTCGTGTACAGTTGACTCAGAAACTGAGATCGTGATACAAGACTGGATACCTGATCATCATGGCTGATAAGGTACATCTCCATCCAAGATTCTCAAGATAGATATCATACATCGGTAGACAAACTAACTACAAAAAAAAAAAAAAAGAAAGCAATGCTCAACGCAGACCCTCAACGCGAAACACCCTTTGAGCGTATGAAATCCTCCATCGCCGAGGCAATGCAACCCGGTCCGTCCTCCTCTCCCTTTCCCAATCGCAAAGTTCAAACTAACCATGCTCGATGGATGATGAATAGGAGACACAAAATCAACCCTCCACCGTCTCCCACCAGACGAGCAGGAATCAATCCTCCCACTGAAAGAGGATGAGAAACCGCTTTACGGGCAGAGACAGAGTACTGAGTTTTCTGGTATTGGATCTAGTAGTTCTGCGGGAGCGACGACTAGTAAGAAGGATCAGGGGATGATGGCTTCGGCGGGTGAAATGGTTGGGAAGGCTTTGGGGAGGAAGTAATTCTTTTTCTTTTCCTCCTCTCTCAAGGATGTATGTAGGAGAGTATGTACCTATGATGGTGTTATGTATGGGATTAGAGAATAGGGATGGTTTATTCTATGGTATAAGAATTTGTATAGTCATAAGCACGAGCCTAAAACTCGACTGAGGTAAGCTATTCTCCAGGTAATCTAATATCCTCCCAACCCCTACCACTCCCATCCCCAATACTCGAAGCGCTCTCATACCGACCAACCCCGCGCCAATCAGTCATATTAATCCAACCAATCTGCTGCAAATCTCCAAATCCACCTATCCAATAAACCCTTGTCACAACCATGCGAGCCCAAAACCCCGAATGAGGACTATCCGGATTTCCGGGAGCCCACACTTTGGCATCCGGATGAATCGCGAAGAAGCATTCCTCCAGACCATCCTTTATTTTCTCTGTTGACGACAGGTCAAGTCGTTCGACATACCCAATCAACGAGATACGCGGTAATCCAGCTTCGCTTAGCGGAAATCCAGGATAAACTGGTTTTGTATCGTTTAAATGATTCCACCAGTCAATCGAGAGACTGATATTTGATCCCTTGGCGATGTTGCGGAATGTTGTTGACACGTATAATCCGAGTAGGATTGGGTTGCCGTTGTTATTATTGCTGTCAATGATTTCGGAGCAGTCTGCTATGTATTCCGGTAGACTGATGGGTACGCCTTCTAGGCCTGTTAGGTGTGCTGACGAGGATGAGTCTGTGTGTTGATAGACGGTGGATGCGATTCCGATGGAGGATTTTGCTAGGAGTCGGCGCGCCAGGAGGACGGAGTCAAACCATGAGGGACGTCGTAGAGTCGATAATTCTTCCTCATCATCTGCGGCTGTTTCTTCGTCACCGTCAAGCTCTTCACCGTCGGCAATCCTGTGCAAGCCAATGGTTATATTATCCAGTCCGTCAACATTCCCCGCATACCTCAACGACGACATCATCGGCGGCGACGGCAATGGTATCGACGCCGGAGGTGCAACAGGCACCACTGCGCCCCCACCATCATTTCTATTCTTGTTATCCTTATCAATCATCGAACCCGAATCATGCACAACATCCGAAATAAAATCCTTCAATGGATCATCCCTCCCCGCATTGTTGCTATTACCCTGATATCCGACATGTTGTAGTAAAGCAGTTTGATCTTTCTGTTGGTGCAATCCATCTTCTCGTCTGGGCGTTACGATAAACGGTGTTCCCAGGACAGACGGTAAGTATAGACAAAGTATTGCTGCTGATAACAGCGTGAGGATGTTCAAATGGCCTTGCGCCATGGCTGATGATGATAGGAACAGAATCGCTGGGAACAGAATATGGAGAGCTGATTTGAAGTAGAGACGGGCGAGAGTGAGATTGAGAGGGAAGAGGCTGAGGAGAAAGAGCGGGGAGTACTTGAACATGACATGTTAAGAGCGGAGACGGAAGGTCATCTGACTGGCTCGTTGGCTCGTCTCAACTTCATCGATATATCTTATCTGATCGTTCTAGTCCTAAATTAGCTAGCCACACTCAAACTGACTTTGAGGGCCCGATCGATATAATATCGATGATTCCACTACATCGGAAGAAGTCCAGTATATGTATTCAGCAATTCGAGTTAGCGGATTACTGTTTATATCTACATTCGAATATTTTACATCCATTCCTTCCAATTCAGAATGCATGCACGAGCTGACTCCAATAACCAGACCACTTTTTGTCCAAGAGTGCGGGACACACAGCTCCAAGAAAGACAAAAGAAAGTAAGAATCGCAGTGATTGATGATTATGATGATAGATACCCACGATCGAAACTCCAACCTCAATGTAGTAATTAAGGTAAAAAGCCCAGAAAATGGATTAACGAGGTTTGACTCCGAGAAATGCCTGTTCGCCCTTCCGAACCTTATATTTCCCACACGCACACACCTTTGATGAGCAAGAGAATTATGAAAAGATAGCCAGTATCATGGTGAGGTTACACCAAGGAATGGAACGAAACAGGACAAAACAAACCCAGACCAGGTCGCCGCACTCCATGGTAGGTAAATAAGATAAAAAAAACAACAACAAAAAGATTCAAAGTATTTGCAAACGAAATGCGTACTTCATACAGAGGGGCCAAGGCCCAGATGCTAGCAACTGGCCAAGTGCATCATATTCATGATTGTGTAAGGAATGCGCCAAATAAATGCCCGTACCATCTCAAACCGCTGGATCATATATATACAAACGCTGTTATGAGATATACAAGCACAACATATCAAGGCTCATCCTTTCGCATACGTGAATGTCTATGTCATGCATTCATCGCATAGGCGTCGGAGTGGTTGGTAGAATGTTGTGTCTGCGAACTTCGGCGCTGCAGCACGCCCGCTTGATGCCACCCTTGGGGGCAGGGATAGGAATAGGCAGTTGAATGGAGCTCAAACAATGATCTGACGGATCCTTGGGGAGCAGAAATGATTTCGCGAGTTTTTCGTCTGTAAGAACCTCGTTCCCATAGATTGGCGATATCAGTTCGCGTACATTGCTTTGCAGGATCTGGTCATCGGATGAAGTTCGTCCTCGCTTCCGGCAAGGTCGGCTCTCGTTGACTTTACTGACAGGAGACTGGGATCGCAGCATAGCACCAGACAATTCACATAGTCCCTGTGCAGCTTCATGAGCGGTCATGTCGACTGGTGTGTTTAGAGAAAAGTTTGACAAGTCAGGCACCGTTCCACATAGGCCGCTTTCAGGCGAGCTGTAGACACCAATCAAAGAGGACTCGTCAATAGGAGAGTGTATGGCCAAGTTCTTTCGACATTCTTTCAAAGTCATCGCGGCGCAACGACGAGTCGCCGTGACAGCCAGCCGAGGCTGACTAGGCGCGCAAGTCGCAGAGGCGCACGATGAGATGGAAGAAGATCGAGAAGAACGAGAAGAAATTGTCGAGACATCCGAGACCATCGAGTCTGGTGATGAGGCAGAAGAAGTGGAACGCGCAAGAGAAGAACGACGCGTCAGAGGAGGCATTACTTCAAAGTTAACGGGTTTGCTTGTAGGGAAAGGGCGGGATTCCAGAGCCAGACGTGACATGCACATGTTTTGAGCTTGGGACATGGCAGATGCAAACGAAGGACGCCTCGAACATGTACCACGAACACTCACTGCAGGAGTGGACGCAGCGCAAGATTGTGGCGTCAATTGCGGCGTGGGGAGAAGCCCAAGCTTGTGCAAGGCAGGAAGGGTGGGGTTTGAAGACTCAACACGAGTGGAGGGTTCCAAGACAGGAATGGATCTGGGACAGGTTGGGGACTGTTGCTCACTCGGCGAACACATCGAAACGATGTTGTTGACGCGAAATGGGGAACGTCGAGGCGACGGAGCATCAGAGAAATCCAACCCAAACATTTCCGGAGGGCTGGAGGGCTCCACGTCGACCGTGACCAGATCGGGCGTCAATCTCGGAATTAATGTCTTCCAGCAGTCGTCAGGATTAGGCGAGGAAGCTGGGCCGGGTGTGTACTTGAGGACAATGTCTGTCCAGCGGTGATAGATGGACTCTGGGACGTGGAGTTTCCAATCCACAGCTTGCAAGAACATCATTTCATTTTGGTTGATTTCCTGAGTATGCAGACCCGAGATCTTGCTCCAAGCACGGGCAGAGTAATTCCGATCCTGCAGATATTTCGATGCAAGAATCAACGCGGCGAGGAACATACGTCGACCGCATTGCATCGCACGAGCGCATGGGCTATCGCGAGGTTGTTCCATTGTGAAGTCATGGTTTGGAACATGTGGTCGGATCTTGATGAGGTAGTAAAGAGCAACCTGTAAAGTACTAAAGCTAGTACGTGACCTTCGCAGAGTTTCTTGAATGAAAGTGCGAAGGGGTAAGACACCCTTACAGCCGAGTGGAGATTCACTCCGAACAGCAACTACAGATAGGGGCCATATAGTTTCAACAATCTGGGATGCGGAGTCTTCCGAAACAGAACTCAGCATGACAAGATCCGCAAAGCGGTCGAGGAGGGTTCCTCTC
>NW_002990118.1:1402998-1405542 GCF_000003125.1 Talaromyces stipitatus ATCC 10500 | reverse complement strand
TTGATCGCAAAAGACTGAGGCGCTTTCTTTATAGACGACACAGACGTCAAGTGGCCCAAAACGTATCTCGAGCCCGGATCAGGGTTGGAGGCGAGTTGGCAACTGTCAAATCTACAGTACGGTGGCTAGGGATACTCCTAGATAGCCAACTTACATGGAAGAGCCACTACAACGCTCGAATTAAGACAGCAAGAAATACGATAATCAGGTTAAACTCACTCTGCAGAGCTAATGGGTTACCCCCAGCATTAGTGAGGCGCATACAGAAGGCTACAGTGCAAGCCCAATTGCTATGGGGTGCCGAGATATGGTGGCAAGGCCAGAAAACATGGGCACAAAGGATCCAGATTCTAATCAATAAGCAAGCCAGAGGTATTACGGGCATGTTCCCAAAAACCCCAATTGGAGCCCTAATCAGAGAGGCAGCGTTAGAGCCAGCGACAGTCTTAATGGACGCTAGAGTAGCTCGATACACAGCGAGGCTACTAGCTCTGCCTGACACGCATCCTACAGCGCAGATACTTCCAGTCACCCTCAGACATGGTGACCTTCACGCACAACCTGGAGAGCAACCACTGGACGACCGGGAATGGGCCTCTAGAGACAACAAGGTGCTAAATCGACTCGGCCAAAGGCTTGCAAAGCACCTTGCTCAACGGTTGAACAGAGACCCCTCTGGAGGAATTGAGAGAACTGAACAATGCGAGCTCCAAGGCTTCCCAGGCTCGATCCGAGTACTTGACAAGGAAGAGGCCCTAACAGAGGCTAATCAACAGCGTGCTGGAACAACGTTTTGGTCAGACGGCTCTAGACTCGATACAGGACGTGCAGGAGCCGGTGTCACTTTACAGGCTGTACCTGGAGGCCCCTGGGAACACGTAGAGGTGCCAATGGGCCACGGACACGAGGTCTTTGACGCAGAACTAGTGGGAGTAGCCACAGCCCTTGAATGGGCACTGGAGAGGCAACCTCTTGGTCCTATCTGGGTGTTACTTGACGCACAGAATGCTATTGATCGCCTCAGATCGACAAGGCCAGGCCCTGGGCAAGCCCTTGTTCTTAGGGCTCACAAGGCAGCTGAGAAACTAGCCTTGAGAGGCCAGCCAGTCACAATACAATGGGTCCCAGGCCACTCAGGGATTGAAGGGAATGAGCAGGCTGATCAAGCTGCTAAACGTGCAGCTAGTAAACAAACCGCGCCTGGTTTTGAGCACCTATCTTTAGCGCACGTTAGAAGGGCTTGCACGGAAGCAAGGAGAGCTGCAGTATCTGAATGGGCTCAAATCAATGCTGTACAAGGCAGGCATAGAGACGGACGTGCCTACAAGATGCCTCGAGGTTGGAACCTTGACCCAGTGGCAGGAAAAGCTCCAAAAAGAGTGGCTAGTCGTTACTACCAGTTAAAGACAGGACATGCTCCAATTGGCACCTATCTATACCGGATAGGCCAACGGGAATCGCCTGAGTGTCAGGCCTGCAAGGAACCTCATGAGACAGTAAGGCATGTACTCTTTGAGTGCCGTGGACGTCGTGCAGGACGAAGAACTCTCTATCAAGCCCTCAAAAAAGCAGGCGTGCCACTGCCTACAGCGGCTGAGGAAGACCCCGAGGCTAGGCTATTTGCTGAGCCTAGAGCGACGCAGGGTTTGCTGCAATTCGTGGCTGAAGCCAACCTATTCAATGATAAGGAGCGGACAGCTAGAGAGGCTGAGTCTAGTGATGCGTGGGGGTGGGATACGTTGGAGGAAGGTGGCCTAGGTGTCACATTGGAGGATGAATAGGGGTGAGGGCACGCTAGTCAGAGTTTGTACTGATTAGGTGTGCCCACGGGTTTGGAACTATAAGGGATCTCCGGAAGGATTAGCCTAGGGAGAGTGCCCAAAGGTCCCTGGCATATCGGCCACATGGGGACGAGATAGTGATTTATTTTTGGATTTTTGTATGTATGATTCTGATAGGGGTGAGGCCTGTAGGGTCTCACCAAGGCTTCCAGAGGTCTGTCATAGCCAATAGGGCTGGGTACGGACAATAAACTTGAATAATAATAATAATAATAATAATAATAATAGAAAGTTAGCTGCAGCTCTATTTATGGATATTGAGGGGGCCTTTGACCATGTCATCCTAGCAAAACTGGTAGAGGTGCTCAGAGAGGCTAGCGTGGATGGAGATCTTATACATTGGGTGACCTCATTTCTATCTGACCGGCGAGTCACTCTTGTGATTGATGGACACGTGGGAAAGGAAGTACCGATAAGCTCTGGGTTACCTCAGGGCTCTCCGGTGTCACCCATTCTCTTTGTTCTATACGTTCATGGGCTATCAAGAGCCATTGAGAGGAGTGTGCCGGAGGTTCAATGTCTATCCTTTGTGGACGACCAAGGCCTAATAACAGCCGCAAGCTCAGTGAAGGAGGCTTGTAGGATCCTTGAGAAAGCAGCCGAAGTAGCCATCGAGTGGGGGGTGGCCAACGGGGTACAATTTGATCGCAAAAAGACTGAAGCCGCTTTCTTTATAGACGACACAGACGTCAAGTGGCTCAAA
>NW_002990118.1:1396513-1401977 GCF_000003125.1 Talaromyces stipitatus ATCC 10500 | reverse complement strand
GATGGACATATACAATTGGCACCCCAAGGGAGCTCAATGACAATGAGGCGATCAATGAGGCGATCCGCTATCTAGTTGAGGCAATCAATCAGGCAGCTGAGCAAGCGACACTACAAAACAGATCAGCATCTACTCACGAGCGGGCTACACCCCAGAGATGGCGAAGCTTAAACACCACGTATCTAGGTGTAGACGACACGCACGTCGTATAAATACAGATCAGGCATGGGAGGACTACGCAGAGGCTAGGAAAGAGATGAAACGGCGCACCAATGAGCTCGCACGAGATCTACATCGCCAACGAATTGAGCAGGCAACAGAGTCAATAGATGGATTCTGGAGAATTGCCCGTTGGGTCCGCAATAGGGGCAAACCACGTGCCACGTTTACCCCAACATTATACTACAATAACACGAGTTACACAGCCCCAAAGGAGAAAGCAGCTCTATTCTGAGAGGTCCTCCACCCAGAGCCCCCGGAGGCAGATCTGTCAGATATTGGACCACAATATAGATATCCCAAACCATATACGATGCCACCAATCACGTTAGACGAAGTCCAAACGGCAGTAACCAACGTGAAGCCCGACAAAGCACCAGGGCCAGATGGGATCCCCAATCTGGTCCTACAAAGGCTGCTCCCTACTATCGAGGCCTATCTCGTTAATCTCTTTAATACATGTCTACGTCAACAATACTGCCCTGACCATTTCCGAAAGTCGACAACAGTCATCCTTCGCAAGCCTGGAAAGCCTGATTACTCTGATCCAAAGGCATACCGCCCAATAGCGTTACTGAGCACGATTGGCAAAGCACTAGAATCAGTGTTAGCCAGACGTCTCAGCTATCTAGTGGAGCAATATAATCTTTTACCAAAGCAACATATTGGAGGATATCGCGGCCGCTCATGCGAACTAGCAATCCATCTCTTACTAGAAGAGACCCATAGTGCGTGGAGAGAGGGCTCACGAGTAGCCTCAGGGCTTGCACTTGACGCGGCAGGGGCTTTTGATAACGTCAATCATATAAGGCTGATACACGACCTACGAAAGCGCCGGGTGCCAGATGACCTGATTGGCTGGATTGAGAGCTTTCTAAGCAATCGCCGCACGTCAATCACACTCCTAGAGGGCAATATGGGGGAATTTCTAATCAATACAGGCATTCCGCAGGGCTCCCCATTATCACCAATCCTATTCCTATTCTTTAATGCAGATCTTATTAAGCAGATACTCGCCGAGTGCCCGGACGTAATTGTACTTGGATATATTGACGACATCTTCATCATGACATATGGGACCTCCGCCGCAGCCAACTGCCACACACTCACCAAAGTACACTAGGTTGCAGAGCGCTGGGAGAGGACACATGCCTCTAAATTTGCGCCTGCTAAATATCAACTTACCCACTTTTGGCGGAAGCACCAAATGGTGCCTAAGCCAAGTGGTAGGCTGGATGTACCTCTCACAATCAAGGGAGTAGAAATTAAGCCTACGTACGGACTTAATCAAATATCTAGGGGTTTATCTGGATACTCACCTCACTGGGGAAGTGCATGTATTATTATTATTATTATTCAAGTTTATTGTCCGTACCCAGCCCTATTGGCTATGACAGACCTCTGGAAGCCTTGGTGAGACCCTAAAGGCCTCACCCCTATCAGAATCCTACATACAAAAATTCAAAATAAATCACTATCTCGTCCCCATGTGGCCGATATGCCAGGGACCTTTGGGCACTCTCCCTAGGCTAATCCTTCCGGAGATCCCTTATAGTTCCAAACCCGTGGGCACACCTAATCAGTACAAACTCTGACTAGTGTGCCCTCACCCCTATTCATCCCCCCCTAGGGATATTGGGGGGATACACATTAAGCTACTATACATTTATATATGCACCCATAGTAACCGGCTGCCGCTTCTGTCCTCTCAAGCTAGATACAATAGTTCCTTATCTTTCCTATTGCTCCACTACCGCCCACTCTCCAACCACTTCTGAGCTTCCAGTTACCAATATCGGCATCGCAGCCTACTTATTGGCCGTCACAGTCTTGCCCCATAAGGGACTAACCACTAGCTAGGCTAGCCTCGGGTGTCCTGTCCCGTGGGCGGGTCGGATGGTTTTTAAAAGGGTTCCCGAGAATTGGTGCGGTTCTTAGGGCAAAAGCCCTACGGTGGCTAGATATAAAGCGCTAGCACGCGAGCCTTGGCAGCGGCACCCACTTGCAGCTGCCACGATAATTTGTGGTAATTGTTTTGGTGAGGGGTGTTGATTGATTGATTGATTGATTGATTGATTGATTCATACACGCATCTAAGCCTAGTGGCCGGCGGCGCCTTCTAATTGGGCAGCGGGCGTACTACCGTATAAAAGCATAAATCAACGTCAACGTGCCAAGACGCTTCCGGCTTGACGCTGACTTAGTCAACTCCACGCGAAAGTCTCGACACGTATCCGTATCCAGATCCGAAGACCACCAACAACAGATAACGAGCGAACAGAACGCCGAACCAACAAAGGAAATGTGTATATATACAAAATGAGTGAAGGATCTCGGTGCGGGGTGACGTGATATTTATGTTTTGGTGCCCGGTTCTATTTCCAAACGTGTCAAGTGGCTGATCCGTCCAAGCCGAATCAACATGGTTACTCTTCATCAGGGTAGTGTCGCACTCACTGTGAGCGCGTGGTTGTTAAGGGGGTTACGTGATGGAACTGCGTCAATAGACCAGTCCGCATCATAAATTCAATACTCTGCCGAACCCACTGAGGTTCGCTAAGGAGCTTCCGATAATCTGTTTCGCGTGCTTCTTTCCAGAGAGTCTCCATACGCAGGTTTATATGGGTAGGACACCGTATGAGGACGTGGGCCGTATCCTGATCCCCAAGGCCACATTCGCATTGAGGTGAGTCTTCAATCCGTACACTCGCTAGGAAGCTGCGTAGCGCTGATTTACCTGTTTGTAGTTGGATTAACACTGAACTCCAAGCCCGTCATAATCCCTCGTGCAGCTGCAATACCATCTTCGTTGGTGCTTTGATTATCCGATAGAGATGCCGTCCATAGTTGGCATGCTCCCACTGTTCCTTCCACCTCTTTGCAAAGCCTGCATGTAGCCTCTGGCGACACACTGCCATAAGGATAGTTGACTGATTTGGAATATACGACATTCGTGCGGCGTGTGGTGTAGTCTGATTGGGTGCGCTGATCCTAGCTATGCGGGCGTTCTCCTGTGTACGCCGTGTCGCCTCGACTGCAGCCAACTTTGCCAGCTGGTCTGCTTTCTCGTTGCCTGGGACCCCTTCGTGGCCTGGCACCCACTGTAGTCGTACACGCCATCGAGATCGGTTGTCGCGTAGGAGGCCCAGGTGTCGTACGATCCGTCGAAGGATATACTGCCAGAGGACCGCCCTGGCTGGCACGTGGCGCGTATTGCGGCTTGATTATCTGTGTAGATTGTGGCTTCGTGTGGGTTGTCGTCGCATGGCTGGCTTCGGAGTAGGATTTCCAATGCCGCATCGATTCCCTCCAGTTCCCCTGCATAAACAGTATGTGTGTCAGATGAGCCTACTAGCTTATAAGCCTGTCCTATTGATGAGTAGACCGCTGCCCCAATCCCATTGTCAAAGCTGCTCCCATCGGTAAAGAACTGTATTGTTATATCTATTCCTGAGATTACTTCAATAGCCTTGATAGCCTCCTCACGGGTATCGTCAATCCTTGCTTCTGATGGCTCCCACCACAGTGGCACTACAAAGGGGTAGATTGTCTCGATGCGTTGGCTAGTATCACTCCCCAGTTTGCGGTTGATGGCTGTTTCCAATCGATGAAGTGGCGACGTGTATGGGTCGTTACAGTGGGCTTGGCCACGTATTTGGTAAAGCGTAGATCGAAGTGGTGAGGTCATGATCCGCAGGCAGGCCTCCTCAGCCAGCTTTGCGAGCATGAGCTCTGCAGGTGGTACATGGAGACAGACCTCTAGGGCCTGTCGTGACGTACGTTTGAACGCGCCGGATATCTGGTGAAGAGCCTGATCCTGGATCGATCGGATAGCTTGCTCTGCAGCTCGCTGCGCACCGGTGAACCCTCTTCCACCTCGTATATACCACGTGGAGCACGCGTATATGATCTGTAGTTGGAGGACAGCCGTGTATATCTTCCTTAGATGAACCAGGGGCGTTCCCCATGTCGATCCTGCGATTAAGCTTAATCCTGCCACCAGTTTTGCAGCCTTCTTTCTCATCTCCTGTACGTGCACTTCCCCAGTGAGGTGGGTATCCAGATAAACTCCTAGATATTTAATTGAGTCTGTAGGCTTAATTTCTACTCCCTTGATTATGAGAGGTACATCCAGCCTACCACTCGGCTTAGGCACCATTTGGTGCTTCCGCCAAAAGTGGGTAAGTTGATATTTGGCAGGCGCAAATTTAGAGGCATGTGTCCTCTCCCAGCGCTCTGCAACCTGGTGTACTTTGGTGAGTGTGTGGCAGTTGGCTGCGGCGGAGGTCCTATATGTCATGATGAAGATGTCGTCAATATATCCAAGTACAATCACGTCCGGGCACTCGGCGAGTATCTGCTCAATAAGATCTGCATTAAAGAATAGGAATAGGATTGGTGACAATAGGGAGCCCTGCGGAATGCCTGTATTGACTAGAAATTCCCCCATATTGCCCTCTAGGAGTGTGATTGACGTGCGGCGATTGCTTAGAAAGCTCTCAATCCAGCCAATCAGGTCATCTGGCACCTGGCGCTTTCGTAGGTCGTGTATCAGCCTTATATGATTGACGTTATCAAAAGCCCCTGCCGCGTCAAGTGCAAGCCCTGAGGCTACTCGTGAGCCCTCTCTCCACGCACTATGGGTCTCTTCTAGTAAGAGATGGATTGCTAGTTCGCATGAGCGGCCGCGATATCCTCCAATATGTTGCTTTGGTAAAAGATTATATTGCTCCACTAGATAGCTGAGACGTCTGGCTAACACTGATTCTAGTGCTTTGCCAATCGTGCTCAGTAACGCTATTGGGCGGTACGCCTTTGGATCAGAGTAATCAGGCTTTCCAGGCTTGCAAAGGATAACTGTTGTCGACTTTCAGAAATGGTCAGGGCAGTATTGTTGACGTAGACATGCATTAAAGAGATTAACGAGATAGGCCTCGATAGTAGGGAGCAGCCTTTGTAGGACCAGATTGGGGATTCCATCTGGCCCTGGTGCTTTGTCGGGCTTCACGTTGGTTACTGCCGTTCGGACTTCGTCTAACGTGATTGGTGGCATCGTATATGGTTTGGGATATCTATATTGTGGCCCAATATCTGACAGATCTGCCTCCGGGGGCTCTGGGTGGAGGACCTCTCGGAATAGGGCTGCTTTCTCCTTTGGGGCTGTGTAACTCGTGTTATTGTAGTGTAACGTTGGGGTAAACGTGGCACGTGGTTTGCCCCTATTGCGGACCCAACGGGCAATTCT
>NW_002990118.1:1389197-1396464 GCF_000003125.1 Talaromyces stipitatus ATCC 10500 | reverse complement strand
ACGTGATCGTGCCTGGTGGCAGAGCTGCTCGAGCCCATGCTCATCCATAGATATCATCGGTGGCTCCTCGTCAACGTGTCGGTACCGCGGGCCCGCCCACAGCGGGTGATGTCGGTTGAAGTCCCCCAATACAATATGCTGCGCCCTAGGTGCCATGGCGGTTTGCAGGGCGCTAATTACAGATTCCTCGTTGCTATTGACTCCTGGATTGTATACATTGTGAATATGGATGGTTCCATGGGCGGCTATATGAAGTGTCAATATGCTCAGATCTCTATTATGGTATTGGACCTCCCATGTGGCTGGATCTAGCCCTCTATTGACGTAGAAACAGACTCGTGGGCGTTTCTTGTATTCTTCCTTGGGTGTGGGCTGCAGTAGGATATGGAAGCTGCCCTTGAGCGCTAGTGAGTATATTGTTAGTGGGTCAGTATGTTTGTTGATGTAGGGTTCCTGGATAGCCAGGATATCGTAATTTTGCACCTCGCTCTCACCAAAGAGATGCATCTGGACCTCGTCCCGCGATTTCCAGCAGTTAGCCTGCAGGATTTGTAGTCGATTGGTGTTACGATACATTACTGATTGTTAGCCCAGGTGCTGTCTTCAAGGTTCGTGGTCATTAGCGTATCAGCCTCCTGAGCTGGCTCGATTGGATCCTGAGGGGCTTCGTGGATTGATGGCTGGGTAAGTTCATCCTCAGATGAGTCATCGTCTGGGATCGTACGCACACTCTTACTTCGGCGGACAGTCCTAACAGCTTGCACATGTGAAATTTCTAGTGGAGCAATATCTGATTGCAGAACCGGGGTTCCTGGTGGAGGCTTCGTATTCTAACGTGCACGTGTGTTATATGTATATTTGATCTGGGTCTCAGGTCCTGTCTTAGGTTCAGGATTAGGATCTGCATCTATAACTAGATCTTTATCCCACTGCGCTCTCATAGGCTTTTTCGAGGATCTATTGGTAGGGTCACCTGATGTAGGGCTTATCGGCTCGGGCTCAGATCGTTCTGCCACTCGTTTTCGGGCGGCTGCTGCGCTCTTACTTCTTGAGTTGGCAGATCAACGTGTGGTGGCTGTACGAGCCAATGCGCGAGGACTTCACTCTGTATTGGCTGCTTCAGCTGGTGTAGGGTCATTTGGTGAGATGGCTCCGGGCTGACTATTGCCAGGTCGTATCACAGGAGTGTAATATTATGGGCTGTATATACGTCGTTAATGTGCCTCTGCAAGGCATGTAGCTCGTATCGGGCACTCCCTCGCGTACGCAAAGTGTTTCGTATTAAGTCTCTTGACAGGATCTTTGATATAGACATTTTCTGCGGTGCAATTAGCACATTTAGCGTATTCTTTCTCTTTCGGTGTAGGGCAATCCCCTGTATCATGAGATCCAGCACAGTACGCGCAGCAGATCTGGCGCTGACAGTGCCTAGCGATATGTTTATACATCTGACACTTGAAGCACTGCTGGAGATTGGCTGCTTTGTCGTATATTAAGATATTGTGCTGTCTTCCCTTAATAATAAGGCCGCGTTGGATTGCAAAATTAGCAATCCTTTCATTATCAAATATGACTACAAGGTGGGCATTTGTGAGCTTCTGTTCCTTGATCTTATACTTGCTTAGGAGCCAGCCCGTGTGTATGACATTCATAGAGGCTGGAAGCTGCGCGAACACCGGGGCGTTCTCTGAGGTAAGCGTGGTTATGAATTGAGGCTGTTTGGGGTTGATATTCGTGTTGACGCCGTGTACGACGACGCCCCATGTACGTTTTCGTATACGTGCTTCGTTTCCGAATGCCCTAATCCAGTCCTTCTTGCGGGTAAGCTGGTCGACGTCGTCCACTGTGCCTAGTAAGAGTATAATATCGCCACTAGGTAGTATACGGGCTGCCGCAATTCGTCGATGTGCGATGGTGGTGTCTTGAGTGCTGCGTATTGCGAGATTTGCCTTCTCCACCACCTTATCCGGGAATCGACGTATCGGGTTGAGGATATTTGGATCGGTATGTTCCAGATAGACCTCTAGGTCCTCCTGGCTTGGATATGGGGTTGATGGCAAGCTTCCTCCACTACTCAATCCCACGCTAGGGACCGTGGGAGGGTTCGAGGGCACCTTACGTCCCCAGGCCTGTACGTACGACTCTGAGCTAGTTGTCACGTGACTGAAGCTTGGAGAATTTTTCGCGGTACGTGTCCCTGGGGATGTTGGGTGGCATATTGCCTCCACCAGGCGGTTCGTGTTGCTTTTGGTCGTAGTAATCTCTCGAGAGGCCTGAGATACCTCTTTCTGCGTCTTTTCCACGTGTAATTCGACCTTCGCGAGCCGCTGCGCTAGTTGCTCATTCGTAGGCGTATTCTTCACCCTTCGAGCCAGGTATAAGAACGCGTCAACCACGGAAGTAGAGAGCTCACGGGGCATGCCAATCTCCAGTGCTTCTTGGTGCTTCTTCAGTGCCTCGAGATCTTTGATGGCTGCAGCTACATATGCGCGTATATCAGGGTCATCTGCAAACCGTGGTTCTGGCCACGGAGTGCCCTTTTTACCTCTTTTCGGGCCCATGCTTCAACCGCGTCGATTGAGCAGGCGAAAGTTGGTAAATATACTGTCAAGGAGGTCTATTTTCACTGAGATTCTTTCCAGCAGTACTTTTTACCTGCGTGGGTGCGTTTTCATAGGTGCGCGAGGTTTTTTTTGGACGAGGTCTCCTCCGTGCGATCGAGGAATCGGGATGCGCGGCTTTGTAACGTCTTGCTGATTGAAGGCTTTGTCCCGCTGTTCCGCATCCTCCTGGTGAGAGATCTCTATCTCGCGGTCACGTAGGAGTAACTTCTTAGGCAGTGGTACGAACTGCTTCGCCTGGATCTCCTCCTTCAGGGAGACTTCCTCTGGCCATAGTAGCTGACGACGGGCATAGTCAACCATGACACCGTACTTTGCCAACCACATGCGACCTAATATCACGTCGTGCTTTTCGAGTCGAACGATCAAGAAGGGGAGGTTATACATAACCCGTCTATCAACGACCAACAACAATATCATGAGATGAGTAATCGCGTTCTCGGTTTTCCCATCGAAGCCCTTTACTTGACATGGCTTCTTCAGAGGGACGACATGATGGTTGAAGTGTCGAGCGAGCCTCTCAGCTAGAAAGAGGTCTAGAAACGCAAAACCATTGGCTCCAGTGTCTGCTAATGCCTTAGTTGAAATTGATAATCCATTCTTGGCTAATCGGATAGATACAGTCAAACTTTCCTTGTCATTACCAATTAACTGAGATAGATCTAACGCATCAGCAGCACAGATCTCGCCCAGGAGGGAGACTTTTCCTAGGCGTCGTCGTTTTCCGACTCCGAGCTCTCCTCTACATCGGCCTTCTTCGCAGCTTCCAAGGCCTTGAGGTCGGGGGTGTCCTTCTTGTTGAGTTCACATTCGTTGGCCATGTGTCCTTTCATCTTGTAGTTGAAGCACTTTCCTTTGGCGATGAGCTGCTTCTTCTCTGCCCATGAGATCTTGGCCGCACTCTTATCGTCCTTCAGCTTGTCTGATCCCGACTTGTTCTTTTTGTCATCCTTGCTGGCGCCGCTACCATTTCCGCCCTTGTTCTCACGATTCTTTGGTGCGCGCCTCTCGTTCTCGACGATAATCTCTAGTTGGTTCGCGGTTTGGTGATATTCCTTGACGAAGTCGCGGTATGACATGTTCTCGTTGTAGCTCGCTTGCACTAGCTAGCGCTGCATGTTGGGGGATAGACGTTCGTACAACTCATCCTTCCACTGAGAGGATGGTAGTTCCGACTCTTGCGCCTTAAGCACGAACTTCGAAAGGAAATCCTGAAACTTGGTGTCGTTCATGTACAGTCGGCGCAACTCGCGCTTGGCCTTGGTGACACTGTTGGCGTTGTGATAAATCGTCTTGAGGTGTTCGATCATATCATCAGCGTCACGGTAGCGTTCTAGCGAATCCTTCTGGAGACGAGGCACGAGATGCTCCGCTGCTGCTCCTTCGCACATGCTCTTGACGTACTGCATACGAGCCAACGCAGTTGGATAGTGATCAGCGTTCGTCTCCAACTTGTTCTCAACATCGATCAACCAAGAGGCGAACTTCGGGTCATCGCCACCACTGAAACGCTTTCTGTTGGGGAGCTTGGTGGACTTCTTCTGGCTAATAGAGGTAGTTGAGGTTGTACCTTCACGAGCTAGTTCACGCATGCGAGCAAGCGCGTCGTCATGTTCGGCAATGAGTTCGACCATGGCATCCCGCTGGTCCTTTACCTGCTTCTGCAGTTTGGCATTCTGCTCTTGCCACGATGAGACCTCCTCGTCGTACTCGGAGTCCTCGGCTGCATCTCGTCCCCGCGCCTTGATGACTGTCTGCTCGAGATCCTTGATGCGCTTGCAAACATAATCAAAGAGCTTCTCAGGATAATTCTCATAAAGCTTCTGAAATACAGAGAAATCCAACGACCCATCTCCATAAACCGCCGCCGCACCGAACTCCTTCTCGAGGGAATCAGTGAAATCCAGGGTAAGACGTCGCTCTGGACGCTTCTGTCTGGAGTCCTCAGGACGCTTCTGCTTCGCGTCTTTCTGCGCGTCTGCGCTCAGTGCCTTGCCGGCACTGTCTTGACCAGGTTCCTTCACCATCGTGTTGGCTGACGAACGTCAAAAAGAGAATAGGAAATGGAAAAATAGGAGATAAGAGGAAGGAAAAGGGGATCTCTGGCCCGAGCGACAATGACGAGGTCACACGCTGTACGAGCTTACAGAGACGAAGAAAAGAAGAAAGAGGGACCTCTCGATCAGAGCGAGACACGTAGTGGTCCGCTATACTGATTTACAAGAGGGTAAGAAAAGAAATGATGTCAAATATTATGTGAAAGGGTCAATCTTACTGTATTGCTGAGCTGAGCTACATACAATGAGGTACACGTACACGAGAATATTTGACATGGAGAGAAAAAGAAAGGAAGGAAACAAGCTCTCGATCCAGCCACAGAGATCTATATAATCTCTGTGCGTGGCACCTTGCTAAATACAGTACCGCTCTGGCGGTTCCCTATCTGGCAACCCGTAGGGCTGCAGCCCTACGACGGGAATGGCTTCACCTTTGACCTGGTACGGAGCCGGGACGGAGGTGGCTCTGTCACATGATTCTGATAGGGGTGAGGCCAGTAGGGTGTCACCAAGGCTTCCGGTGGTCTGTCATAGCCAGTAGGGCTGGGTACGGACAATAAACTTGATTAATAATAATAATAAACCCGTGGGCACGCCTAGTCCGTACAAACCCTGACTAGTGTGCCCTTATCCCTATTCATCCTCCAATGTGACACCTGGGCCACCTTCCTCCAACGTATCCCACCCCCACGCATCACTAGACTCAGCCTCTCTGGCTGTCCGCTCCTTATCATTAAACAGGTTGGCTTCAGCCACAAATTGCAGCAAACCCTGCGTCGCCCTAGGCTCAGCAAATAGCCTAGCCTCAGGACTTTCCTCAGCCGCTGTAGGCAGCGGCACTCCAGCTTTCTCGAGGGCTCGGTATAAAGCCTCCGTCCTGTACGGCGTCCTCGAGATTCAAAAAGCACATGCCTCACTGTCTCATGAGGCTCCCTGCATGCCTGACACCCAGGCGATTCCCGTCGGCCTATCCGGTGTAGATAGGTGCCGATTGGGGCATGTCCTGTCTTTAATTGGTAGTAACGACTAGCCAGTCTTTTCGGTGCGATTCTCAAGCATAAATAGTGTCCAAAATCCCATCAAGATGTAGATAGAGAAGAGTGTACAGAATAAGGTCAATATTAATATTTCCACTCTAAAGATATCTTTGAGTATTAAGCTTAACTGAGTTTGTGCTAGTGCACAGCAAGTTCCGATAGGGTTGCGAAGTCACGTGTTAGGGTTACGTAGGACGGTTCGTGATCCTGTCACGTGATCACAAAACAATATATCTCGTTTGCAGATAGCCTCATGTTCCTAACTTTTTCTTTCTTTCTTTCTTTCTCCATGTTTGGTTTTCTTGTACTTAGCTTCCAATATGACTGTTGAATGAGCCCTCACACATTCCCTTCGACCCCTGAGTGGCCTGGAACCCATTGTATTGTTACCGGCTGGCCTCTTGAGGCTAGTTTCTCAGCTGCCCTGTGAGCCCTGAGGACAAGGGCTTGCCCAGGGCCTGGCCTTGTCGATTTGAGGCGAAGGCAGTGGAAATAAGTGAAAAGGGATTACACTTGGTACGAGACACGCAAGGGATCACGTGATAATAGGAAAGATATACCGTTATCTTATCAGAGATAAGAGTATACGAAACAACGGGATCTAATTGGACGAATATCGTATACTGTATACTGACTACTGAGGACGAGTATATGATATACGGTATACCAAACGTGGAGGACTGGATATATATAGGCCTCGGCATGACCCTCGCGAGGGTCCAAAATCCAGACCCTCGGCATGACCCGCACTAGGTGAGGGTCCAAGGTGTGTTACCCTCACCCGACCCTCAACCCTCGTAGGGTCCCTCGAGGGTCACCCTCACTGACCCTCCGTGACCCTCGTTTGCATAAATTTTAGCGACCTTGCCTAAATAGGATGCATAAAATTGCTGATTAATTCGAATAAAATACCGTTATTTAACGCTGTCTTGGGTAATACGACGACGATTCCTAAAGTGATTCAAAAACTTGAAGGAAATTCTAAGGAATTCCTCTGTATTATAAATATTAGAGTACGTAAAGACATATGAAACTCTCTTTAGAGGGTCTAAATATCTTCGTTGTTGATGGTCATAGAAGTTGTGGGAAAATACTAAATCCAGTTGTAGAAATATATATTTCAACACTACAGTACTTCCTATTCTACGACAATGGATTCGCGAATTTTTTGAATGCTTTAGGGATTACTTGATAAAACTTTTATTCTCTTGTCCAAAAAGGGCTCCCTTTCTTTGTTAATATGTAGCTAGGCTATAATTCCTCCTTCAATTTTCTGAAGTCTATAGTGTCTTACTGAAATCAAAGAATCGAGGTTTGCTGGTAAGTTGTAACTCGATCACCCTTCAATCTTGAGGGTTTCGGGGGGCGGATAGCTGAAGTGGTAACGGCTATCCTTGGGGCCTCCATTCGGTACCCATCTTCGCTGATTGACAAGGCCGTAGTAGGAATATGAGAGTATGTGGGCTATAATGTGACGTATCTACAGGTTTCTGTTAGCTCCGTGTCCGCGACGTGATAGATCTAAACCCCTAGGTTAGTCACTAATTCAGCT
>NW_002990118.1:1383299-1388099 GCF_000003125.1 Talaromyces stipitatus ATCC 10500 | reverse complement strand
CTTGCTGTCTACATCAATGCCAGTCCTCAACGCTGGGAAGCGTTCTGTACCTACAGGCTGAAGGGCCAAAGCTTGTGCCTATACAGGATGTCAGAACTCGCTGGAACTCAACCTTTTTGATGCTTCGACGTGCTAAAAAACTCCAATCAGCATTTGATAAGTTCTGTTCACAATATAATCAGCTCATTTTACATTGAACCAAGAGAAGTGGCGTCAGATTGAATATCTTCTTCCGATCACTCAGCCTTTCTTCAAATTCACAACCCTTCTTTGAAAGACTAGAGATATTACTATTTATCTAGTTTTTAGCATCTACAATAAGCTCTTTGGTCATCTTGAAGAGTCAATGAGTCAGCTTGAATGAAAGAAGGTTCCTTCGAAGCAGGTCATGCTGACTGCTCTTCATGCAGCAAAGGAGAAGCTTTCACAATACTATGCTATGACGGACGAGATTGATAGTGATCTCTATGCAATTGGCACAATTATCTCTCCACAGCAGAAGCTCCAGTTCTTCCGTAGGAAGGAATGGCATGATCTGAAAACGGATTGGCATGGACAATATCGCAAGAGTCTTGAAGATTACCTTGAGGTTTACAAATGGCGTCTTTCAGATATACAGTTGGTATCCAAGGTTCAGTCGTCTGCAACTGTAATATTGGAACTCGAGGTCTTTTGCGAGCCAGAGGAGTCATCTGGACTTCATCACTCGTCTTCTAGTCATTGTGATGAGCTAACACAATATCTCAAAAGTAGTAAGTGCAATACCCCTTTTAAGCAATGTAGATTAACCTTTATTATTATTATTAATCAAGTTTATTGTCCGTACCCGGCCCTACTGGCTATGACAGACCACTGGAAGTCTTGGTGACGCCCTATCGGCCTCACCCCTATCAGAATCATGCATGCAAAAATTCAAAAATCACTATCTCGTCCCCATATCGCCGATATGCCAGGGACCTTTGGGCACTCTCCCTAGGCTAATCCTTCCGGAGATCCCTTATAGTTCCAAACCCGTGGGCACGCCTAGTTGGTACAAACCCTGACTAGTGTGCCCTTATCCCTATTCATCATCCAATGTGACACCTGGGCCAGCTTCCTCCAACGTATCCCACCCCCACGGGGGGCGGATAGCTGAAGTGGTAACAGCTGTCCTTGGAGCCTCCATTCGGTACCCATCTTCGCTGATTGACATGGCCGTAGGTTCGACTCCTACACCCCTCACCAAAACAATTACCACAAATTATCGTGGCAGCTGCAAGTGGGTGCTGCTGCCAAGGCTCGCGTGCTAGCGCATTATATCTAGCTACCGTGGGGCTTTGCCCTAAGAACCGCACCAATTCTCGGGAACCCTTTTAAAAACCATCCGACCCACCTACGGGACAGGACACCCGAGGCTAGCCTAGCTAGTGGTTAGTCCCTTATGGGGCAAGACTGTGACGGCCAATAAGTAGGCTGCGATGCCGATATTGGTAACTGGAAGCTCAGAAGTGGTTGGAGAGTGGGCGGTAGTGGAGCAATAGGAAAGATAAGGAACTATTGTATCTAGCTTGAGAGGACAGAAGCGGCAGCCGGTTACTATGGGTGCATATATAAATGTATAGTAGCTTAATGTGTATCCCCCCAATATCCCTAGGGGGGGATGAATAGGGGTGAGGGCACACTAGTCAGAGTTTGTACTGATTAGGTGTGCCCACGGGTTTGGAACTATAAGGGATCTCCGGAAGGATTAGCCTAGGGAGAGTGCCCAAAGGTCCCTGGCATATCGGCCACATGGGGACGAGATAGTGATTTATTTTGAATTTTTGTATGTAGGATTCTGATAGGGGTGAGGCCTGTAGGGTCTCACCAAGGCTTCCAGAGGTCTGTCATAGCCAATAGGGCTGGGTACGGACAATAAACTTGAATAATAATAATAATAATAATAATCCCACCCCCACGCATCGCTAGACTCAGCCTCTCTGGCTGTCCGCTCATTATCATTAAACAGGTTGGCTTCAGCCACGAATTGCAGCAATCCCTGTGTCGCTCTAGGCTCAGCAAATAGCCTAGCCTCGGGACTTTCCTCAGCCGCTGTAGGTAGCGGTACTCCAGCTTTCTCGAGGGCTCGATATAAAGCCCTCCGTCCTGTACGGCGTCCTCGGCATTCAAAAAGCACATGCCTCACTGTCTCATGAGGCTCCTTGCATGCCTGACACTCAGGCGATTCCCGTCGGCCTATCCGGTGTAGATAGGTGCCAATTGGGGCATGTCCTGTCTTCAGCTGGTAGTACCGACTAGCCAGTCTTTTTGGGGCTTTTCCCGCCACTGGGTCAAGGTTCCAGCCTCGAGGCATCTTGTAGACACGTCCGTCTCTATGCCTGCCTTGTACAGCGTTGATTCGAGCCCATTCAGATACTGCAGCTCTTCTTGCTTCCGTGCAAGCCCTTCTAACGTACGCTAGAGACAGGTGCTCAAAACCAGGTGCGGTCTGTTTACTAGCTGCGCGTTTAGCAGCTTGATCAGCCTGTTCATTCCCTACCACTCCTGAGTGGCCCGGAACCCATTGTATTGTTACTGGCTGACCTCTCATAGCTAGCTTCTCCACTGCCCTGTGAGCCCTAAGAACAAGGGCTTGCCCAGGGCCTGGTCTTGCTGACTTGAGGCGATCAATAGCATTCTGCGCGTCAAGGAGTACCCAGATGGGACCGAGAGGTTGCCTCTCAAGTGCCCATTCAAGTGCTGTAGCCACTCCCATTAGTTCCGCGTCAAACACCTCGTGTCCGTGGCCCATTGGCACCTCTACGTGTTCCCAGGGGCCTCCAGGTACAGCTTGTAAAGCGACACCGGCGCCGGCACGTCCTGTATCGAGTCTGGAGCCATCGGACCAAAACGTCGTTCCAGCGCGCTGTTGATTAGCCTCCGTTAGGGCCTCTTCATTGTCAATGACTCGGATCGAGCCTGGGAAGCCTTTAAGCTCGCATTGTTTAGTCCTTTCGATTCCTCCCGAGGGGTCTCTGCTCAGCCGTTGAGCGAGGTGCTTTGCAAGCCTTTGGCTGAGTCGATTCGGCACCTTGTTATCTCTAGAGGCCCACTCACGGTCGTCTAGCGGTTGCTCTCCAGGTTGTGCGTGGAGGTCACCATGTCTAAGGGTTACTGGAAGTATCTGCGCTGTAGGATGCGTGTCAGGCAGTGTGAGTAGCCTCGCTGTATATTGAGCCACTCTAGCGTCCAGTAAGGCTGTCGCTGGCTCTAACGCTGCCTCTCTGATTAGAGCTCCAATTGGGGTCTTTGGGAACATGCCCGTGATAGCTCTGGCTTGCTTATTGATTAGAACTTGGAACCTCTGTGCCCATATTTTCTGGCCTTGCCACCAAAACTCGGCACCCCAAAGGAGTTGAGCTTGTGCCGTAGCCTTTTGTATGCGCCTCACTAATGCTGGGGGTAGCCCATTGGCTCTGCAGAGTGAGTTCAACCGGATTATCGTGCTTCTTGCTATCTTGATTCGAGCGTTGTAGTGATTCTTCCATGTAAGACGGCTGTCCAGGAGTATACCTAGCCACCGTACTGTTGGTTTGTGTCAGAAGAATCAAGAATCCGCAGCCAATGGATTGACTAGATAGTGTTACACTACTGCACTACGGAAGCAAGGATTATCCGAAACCATTAGGGTTAGGGTATCAGAGCCAGCATATCCGGATGTTAGGACATGGCTATGATGACTATGACACGGCAGAACCGATCCATCAGAGCCCATTGTAGGAAACAGGATATGAAGGATATGATAGGGATAAGGTATAAAAAGACGCTCGTTTACCGTGTAGCTAGCTTTACTCTATCGTCTTGAATTAACCGTGCTAAGTACCCCTTAGCTTTGACAACTTGAGTATACGTTCTTCTATCGGGGGGCGGATAGCTGAAGTGGTAACGGCTATCCTTGGGGCCTCCATTCGGTACCCATCTTCGCTGATTGACAAGGCCGTAGGTTCGACTCCTACACCCCTCACCAAAACAATTACCACAAATTATCGTGGCAGCTGCAAGTGGGTGCCGCTGCCAAGGCTCGCGTGCTAGCGCTTTATATCTAGCCACCGTAGGGCTTTTGCCCTAAGAACCGCACCAATTCTCGGGAACCCTTTTAAAAACCATCCGACCCGCCCACGGGACAGGACACCCGAGGCTAGCCTAGCTAGTGGTTAGTCCCTTATGGGGCAAGACTGTGACGGCCAATAAGTAGGCTGCGATGCCGATATTGGTAACTGGAAGCTCAGAAGTGGTTGGAGAGTGGGCGGTAGTGGAGCAATAGGAAAGATAAGGAACTATTGTATCTAGCTTGAGAGGACAGAAGCGGCAGCCGGTTATTATTATTATTATTATTATTATTATTATTAATCAAGTTTATTGTCCGTACCCAGCCCTATTGGCTATGACAGACCTCTGGAAGCCTTGGTGAGACCCTAAAGGCCTCACCCCTATCAGAATCCTACATACAAAAATTCAAAATAAATCACTATCTCGTCCCCATGTGGCCGATATGCCAGGGACCTTTGGGCACTCTCCCTAGGCTAATCCTCCCGGAGATCCCTTATAGCTCCAAACCCGTGGGCACACCTAATCAGTACAAACTCTGACTAGCGTGCCCTCACCCCTATTCATCCCCCCCTAGGGATATTGGGGGGATACACATTAAGCTACTATACATTTATATATGCACCCATAGTAACCGGCTGCCGCTTCTGTCCTCTCAAGCTAGATACTATAGTTCCTTATCTTTCCTATTGCTCCACTACCGCCCACTCTCCAACCACTTCTGAGCTTCCAGTT